>NW_020654422.1:11044441-11105650 GCF_003589595.1 Hyposmocoma kahamanoa
AAGTGCATGTGGTGTGTGTGGAAATGCGTGTGATGTGTGCGAAAGTGCATGTGATGTGTGTGTAATTGTTTGTGATGTGTGTGAAAGTGCAAGTGATATGCGAAGTGCTTGTAAATGTGGATACATATTAGAGTGAATGTGCGACCTGCGTAGGTTCAGATGATTAATTTTACGAGTTCATGAACGGTGGACGTGTTTGGTGAGATGAGAAAAAATATAAGAGTTCGAACATTGACTGTTAAACTTTACTTTTATTCTAACATTATTATTTTGTTTGACTCTGCAACTTAGATATTTATAGCATCAAAAATTACTAGTGAAATAAAAAATGACAAAACGCACCGATTACAATTAGGCACCAGATAGCCCTACGTTCAAAAATAACTTGGGATCGGATTTAGCAACAAAAACTGCCATCCACTATTCTGGAAACCTATTCATATATTATATCACATCAACTAAGAAATTACATCAAAAAGATTTTCAGTATCTACATAATTCAGGTTTAAGAGCCAATTAGTTACTATTTTTTTACAATTGTATCTATTTAATGCATATATTTTATTTACTGCGTTGCATTTGTTATATAGGTACGAACCTAGAAAAACAAAAAATCTTTTGGCAAATGATGTTTTAAATATCTTACTTGCACAGACAAGGTCATCTATTCTCTTATTTTGTGAGAAGTTGGGATCATACGTCAAAAGAGAGTGTTTTTTAAGTATACTACTTGCGATGAATAACTGGCGTACTGACAGAACTTTACATTCTTCATAGAGTTTAGACGTTGAGAATAAGTAGGGCCGGAATGTTGAGACCTTTAAAATTGTTCGTTGGGCGACTTCTAGCTTTTTTATAGTTGTTTTAACTTGTACAATACGTTATTCAATAAACGACAATTTTATATTTATATTTACATTTATTTTTTAGTAACAGTAGAATTCCTTGTGAAAGAGTTCGTCCAGGGAAGTACTGCCACCTTTTTCTATTTGTGCCACCAAGCAGTAATGTTAGCATTACTGCGTTCCTGTTTAGAAGGGTGCTGGTGAAATTACAGGCACACGAGACTTGTCAACTTATCTTTCAGGGTGACGGGTGCAGTGGCAATGCCCATAAGATCTTTGCGATTTAAAGCTTTGAGTGGCACTCCAACTGTTATGGATAGGCGTGTCGCTCACCACCAGGCGCACGACTTGTCCGTCCCGTTACTTGGTATTATTTAAAAAAAATGTAATTTTGACTTCAAACGATAAAAACCTTTTAGCTATTGGCCCCAAGCGGATCTCCGACACCAAAAGTGCACTCTGTACTCTATAATACAGTTGGTTTTTACTCGTTTAGGGTGCCTTTTCCACGAATTGATGTTAATATGCAATGATATGTGCTGGACATGATATTGTATTTATATTGCTGGATTTTCTTGTTATTAGATGATTGAAACATTGTCTGTCAGTAGCTTCACTTTAGCATTATTTTACTTGAATTTTAGTGTAAAGTAACATGAATTTTTAATGACAAACTTTGTAAATGGCTAAATAAGTTTGTATTTTTTAAGAATATAAATCAAATTTAAAAAGCTGTTAAGTTTGCAAATGAATAAATATGTCGAATTACGATCTACATATTTTTTAAAAATTAGGGTCGTAATTCGGCATACATATTTATTAGTAATTCAATTACTTGTTAATAAATAAATAACTTAGTAATTATACAATAGTCAACTTAATATAAAGACCACAGATCCTTCTATTAAAAAAGAATTTAGCTACCGTTTTGAAATTTAGATAAATATTATTTAAAAAACATGAAATATAAATTACTTACAATCTAGACGTTTCCGTAACACACACCAGGCCAAAGCTGCATGTTTCATGAAGAGTTATAAATTAAATAACTTGTGATACGATAGTTAGTGTACTTCGAAAATATTTGTTCAAAAATAAGTGCTTAAAAATAGCATAGAAGCAGAAAAGATTGCGTGTGTAAATTTGGGGGTAGCATCTATTGCAACAATTGAAAACAACGTACCAGGAGTAAGATAGTTCGGATCAATGGGTTTTGTAGAATTACTGCATTGTTCCAATTCTTGATAGTTCGTCAAATGCATCCACAACGCTGATTTACCCATCTTATGCTGTAGCCCATGAGACCATAACCTCTCCAGCAAGTCACATAGAGAGGCAATCATAGTACTTTCTTCAACTCCTGTTATTGACACTTCTGTTCCAAAACCTAGATCTGTTTCTTCTGTACCCATTTTCTCAAGTAGCATTCGTTTTGTTTTGGTTTTACATTCCTGGATAATTAATAATAAAAAAAACTAAGCACTTAACGTTAATATATTATGATTTTGTGGTTTTTGTGAACAATAAAATAGGACTACCACTTCTACTATAGTTAAATTATTTTAAAAAAGAGGTTTTTAATTTGTATCCTTACCTATAATGGTTTTATGTACAGAAACACGATATGATTCTTCAACAAAAGGTAAGTATAACCGCCGACCGTCTAACTAAGTCGAGCGTTTAAAATTTACGTCGAGAGTTTTATTGCTCGTAAAAAAGAGCAGTTAGTAGGAGTAGTAGTAGTAGTAGAGCTCCTTGTGATAGAGTTCGTCCAGGGAAGTACTGCCACATTACTTATTTCTGCCGCCAAGCAGTAATGTCAGCATTACTGTGTTCCGATTTTGACGGGTAAGGGTGCTGGTGAAATTCCAAGCATATGGGACTCGTCTACTTATGTCTCAGGGTGACGGGCGCAACGGCAGTGCCTCTCATATCTTTATGGACAGGCGTGTAGCTTACTATCAGGCGTACGACTTGTTCGTCCCGTCACTTGATATTACATAAAAAAAAAGAATATCTGCGTAGCGCGCTTAAAAATTACCTTGAGCAGTTTTTCAACAAAAGTCCTGTTATTTTGAGCAATAGCGGCCGGCGTTACTTCTGTGGACAATCTCCTGGTAATATCACCAAGTAGTAATTCTGGCGGACAATCTTTCACTTGCCATTTCGCGTTCTTTATGCGCTTCAGACTGTTGGTTCTGAAAAGCAAGGTGATTTTTTGCTTTATGCTATTTTGCATTTTACTATTGAAATGTATGTTGATCGAGTTAAATGTCATGTGCTTTAGCTTGTTCTATTAATTATTTATAAACATTATCGTTTATTAACTATTGCTATTATAATGAACGTTTTTAAATGAAACTAATTCTTTTTTTACTTAACTAATCAAGACCGCAAAATAGCTTATGGTAAAATGTAACAGAGTTATGTGAAAGAATATGTTTCTACAATTTGTCTACAGTTGTCAAGTTAACACAGAGTGTTGTTATACATCTAAGCAAATGAATGGTATTTGTAAGACGTTTTTATCGTCAAAAAGTTTTGTGCACCTAGTACTTACACTTCAAGATACAGATACAAACTAAACATTAATTAATATCATGCAACAAAACACAACACAATAAAAAAGCAAGCACACAAAGCCAGAAGCATAGCAACGTATAGGAGACCACAATAGACGTCTGCGTCTAAACTAAGTGCAGAGATTACAGTAGAGGAAAAGGTAATGTCATTTAAAATACACAAAGTTTTAAGTCAACATGTTTATTTTAAAGTTTCAGAAATTATTTACATAAATAAATATTATAAATTATTTGATTACAACGAGATACAATTGCATTAGTTGTTTCAAATAGTCCGCATATAAGAACAACATTAACTGGATTAACTACACTTAGAACTAGAAAATAAAAAATAAATCAAAATAAAAAAGAAACCAACGCGTTTTGCGAAATAATAAAATTTTATTTTTAATTTCACAATTACATGAAACGATCTATCCGTAGTACGAAACTACCTAGTTTATAGTGCATGCATTGACCTATAGGTCAATGACTGCATGCAATAAAGTTAATTAGAATGCGCGCAGTCTCCTAGCGATGTCAATAACACTAGAAAATGTGCATTTCATTTTGTTTCTAATAATCCTATTTAAGCTTTTTTAATTCGGACACAATATCAAGATAATGACGTCAAGAACTTACCTATCTACAGTGAGTAGACCACAGGTTGGGAAGTAAATCGATAACAATATTAATAAATTCGACAAAACTGAGCTAATCATGCATCGCATGCCCAATTATATTTCAATAAAATCTCACGAGTAATATTTTTAATGAAACATCACAATTCAATCATGCACTACAATGTTATTTGTAAATCAAGGAAGACTCGAAATGAATTTTTTGTCGCTAAAATATGATCACTAAATAGGGTTTAAACTAAAATATCAATGATTATTTTAATAAAATTTTAAACTAAAAAACATATGATAAATAGAATTTCTCTAATGCACTACATTTGAGATTCTTATTCATAATATACTAAATAGCTACCAAATCATATTTGGCTCGGAGTTGCAGAAAAAAATATAGAGAAGCAATCACAGTTATTATAAAGACATCTGTATAATTTAAACATACACTACACGGTAGTGCCAATTGGCTAATAAACAATTACTAACCACAAAACTCAGGCGAAATAATCGCATGCTATCACAAAAAGCGGGCTTTGTTCATTTTTAGTTATTTGTTTTATTGCAGTAGATAAAGAACAAACAACTAAAAAGCTCACCGAGTTAACAATCAAAGTCCTATTGGGACTATACAATATTAACTATAAGGAACAAGTATAGTCAAAATTCATTTAATTATAAGAGCATTTACGTTCCTTAAAACCCCGAAGAAGAAGTGGAAAATACAAAATACGCCAATAATATTTAGATCGCATAGAACACGAGGTAAGAATACGAGATCTTTTACTTTGTACCCTTAGGTATCACTTCAAGACTTCGACCAATAAATTGGTGCCACTCTAATGTTGGTATAAATTAATCACGGTGGTTCACTATTGGTCGAGGTCACAAAACAATAAATACAGTAGAAGTGGTTAGTTAGCGTCTGACGCGTGTCAACTATAGGTCTCGAAAGACTTATTTGCGCTAGGTCCGCCACTTTCGCTTTGTATTTGGTATGGTTGTGTCATTCTTTCGTGCAAATTCTCTAAAATCCTGGAAAAATGCCGTATTTTGCTGCTTTGGAGTGCAAAAATGATAGCCGCACCAAAAATATTACCCTTGGTGGTATTTCATATCATCGAAAATCTTTTTTTTTTTTTTTAATTTAAGGAAATAATTATTTTGTTATAAGAAACGTAAGTAAAGCTTATAACCCTGCAATATTATGGTAGCTTCTATTTTGGGGAACTAAATTAATAACTCCATTCGTCGTCGGTCAGCAATTAAACGCTAGACGGCAGCACATTGATTATTGATTCAATATAATATTAAAACATCGCAACTTGCAATATAGGTATGGATAGTATTGACCTTTCAACGATATACCAACAGGGCAGGGTAGTTTGAATTATATGAACAATCCAGAATTTGTTATTTCTTTTTAAATTTGAAACTACGACCAATCAATATCAAGATTTTGTAGCGTTTAATTTGAAATTAAGAATGTGTGAGTTTTGGCGACATCGGTTCTGGTTCTAATGAGGCTTAATGCACTTCCATTGTTTTTTTATCAGTGGTCGAGACCGCTCGAGAGAAACGTTCATGACTGGTCACGTTCGTTCTCCTCGCACACCAAGGTAGACGATAATTGGCCTAAAGCGTTGTCCTACGCTAAAAGACTAAGATTTAGGTAAAATTATGGATCGAGAGTATAAGATAGAGCACTCACACTGCCGTACACTAACTAAAACGCGACTAAGTGACAAATGGTCAAATAACCGTTTTAAATAGCAAAAAATAGAGCACAAAATTCTCTTTTAAAAACAGTTAAAATTAGTTAACGTGTGTGACTTATCGGAACTTACCCTAACGATGCATAGCTGAAATATCAGTAAACAATTTAAAATTGGTCATTAATATTGGTTATTATATGGTTTTTATAATATCTCAAAAAAATATTTTGTCACTTAGCCGCATTTTAGTTAGCTGACGGCAGTACAGTAGTACGTACTGACCTCGTATTCAGAATGATCAAGACAGTTGACTCTATTTAAAATACAAATGCTTGCTGTACAATGTAGAAGTGCAGCAATAGCGGTAAATAATTAGTAATTTTATTGTACTACACTAAACGTATACGCTGCTATAGCTAAAAAGATAATGTTATCTCGGTGCGCGGCGCCCTACGGCGACATGCAAATACGGACATCGACACTATGTGCCGGACGAACCGCGTTCGAGAACTTAGTACGATTCGAACGTTTCAAAACTTCGTTCGAAAACTTTGTGACAATTGAACATTTCAAAATGCTATTAGAAAATAGCTCTGTCTATTTCTTATCAACGAATATCATTTGCTCTTGCGAAACTTAAGGTGTCTACAGATTTGCTCGATTTTTTGACAATCGTCACATGTCGCTCTACAATAATCTCAGCACAGAGCACTAAAAAAAAAACCCGACCTCAAACGTTCGTGGAATTACATCTATTTGCCAAGTTTTATTGACATCGGTTACCGGAAAGTGCGCGAACCCAGATTCATCCCTAGTTTACCTTAGAGGTAGAATTTTTTCTTCAAATTTAAATGGGACCACTACTGAAGTACCCTGTTTCCAACAAAGGAAAGAATCATCAAAATCCGGTTACAAATGCCGGAGTTATCGCGAAACATACATACAAAAGAAAAAACAGTCGAATTGAGAACATTCATCTTCCTTTTTTGAAGTCGGTTAAAAAATACGATATCGATCGTGAAAAAATTGAGCCAATCTGTAGGCACCTATAGAGGCACTGGATGAGATATGCCGTATTCTCTCCCGCGGCTGCCGCAGCGTCCGTGCCTAGCGGAGTGTCGTGTCGCACCTGCGGTCGTTGGCGGGTGGGGGAGCCAGCGCGTTGGCGTCGAGGCGCGCGGGGAAGGCGCGGTAGTACGCGGCGCGGTGCGGCAGACGCTCGCCGGGCGCGCCCACCTCCAGCTCCGCGCCCGCAGAGCCCCCGCCCCCCGCCAGCCCCGCCCACACGCTGTACCCGCGCGTGGCTAGCCCTCCCTCGCCCAACCGCCGCCTGCAACCACACCATAAGACTAAATAATCCACCTCATAGACTCGACCTCTATTTTACACAAAACCTTCTCTCAAAGTCACACGCCGGCAGTTTGTTAACGCATTTCCAAATCTATGTACAGCATTATTTAGTCTTATGATCTATCCCGGGAATCCCATTGCAGTTCGTGCAAGATTAGGCTGTTATCCGTGTTAAATGGTATCGCTTTGCTTGCTTGGGCGATTATTGATCGTTAGATTGAACACCGTGCGGATTAATCAGTCTTCTAAATTAAATGAATGACACGCGTACGATTAAGGCGATGTGGATATTACATACCTGACAGATTTTATTCGATGCTCGAATACTTGCAGGTTCGCGTCGTATTCACCCCAGTTGGTCATAATTTTGTTATCAATGAGAGTGGCGAACATCTGCGTCTCTAGGAAGCGAGACAGAAATGGTCGGTGGCGCTGCGGCTGGTCCGAGAGGAAAGACGCCTTATCGAAGTTCACCATTGATTCACGAGCAGTTAGCCAGGAATCGCGACCCTAAAAAGGGACAAGGATATTAATTTTTGTCATGTTATTTAAAGGACACGCATTGTCGGTACAAGAGCAGGGCTTTTAAATGAGAAGGAGACATATGTTAAGTGCACGACATTTTGTTCAGAGACGCTTTTCATGTACTTATATTGTACATGTTCTTTTCAAAATAACAGTTCTGCATCATCAAAATTAAAAATCTATCACGAAACCTAATACTTTTTGTCACATTGTACCAGTAACCCTGCAAGCCTCTACAATTACTAAGCGGAAAACACGGAACTGGCGAAATCTAAAACAGGCAGAGCCAATAAGTAATAAGAAAATTCGGTATCAAAACAAATTATCACGAAGGTTTTGTACACAAATGACACACGCTCTAATAATTACCTGGTCAGGCATGATGACAAAATTCTCATACATAAGAAAAATATGAACGAAGCGGTTGAGAAACGTTTCGCGGATGGCAACGTTGAAGCGAATATCTTCAGCGTACTGTTCCTCGTCGTTTAGAATTTTCTTTTTAGTAGTCGGCATTACTGTTTCTGCATCTACATCGTCTATGTTTACTCCTGCAAAAATAGTTATTACCTATGAAAAATATTAAAATTGTTAGTTAATTTGAGTATCCTGTACCAAACAAAAATATAGATATTTAATGTATGCCTGGGTGCATAAAAGATTTACTGACCGTTTTAGATCTCTTTACGCCATCACTAGACGTTGACAAGTAGTAGATAATGGGCCAATACGATGTCCCACATGGTGGCCATGCGATTATTCCGTAGATATAAGAGATATTAAGGTGTTTACCTTTAAACTAATATCAAAAGTACGTTACCTAATGAGTAAAACGACGTCAATAACTTTTTTAAATAAAATTAGAAATATCCAAAACTTTAACTTTAAACACTCCCATACATTTAATATGACATTCGTAGAGAGGCTTCAGTTTCGAATAACTGATTTGAATACAAAATTTCGTACTTCCTGAAAAATAAACATCACTTTGTTTTCATTCAATTAAAAGTTTTATTACGTTATTTATAGCACTTTCGTTATTTGTAAACTTATTGTTACCTCTTAAAGTAGGTCAACTAAGGCCTCTCGACGAATGTCATATTGAATGTAAGGGAGCGTTTAAGTTTCTAGTATTATAATTTCAAAACTTTATTGATGTCGTTTTACTCATTAATGTAATTTCGAAAACAGTTTAAAGGTTTTTGATATCTTTTATATTTACAGAATAATCGCCTGGACACACTTAAAGGTTACACTCTGTATTGTTTACTCTCTTACGGCGTTGTACAGACATTTGGAAAACTTGTAACAAACTATATTAAAGTACCTGTGTTGTGACACGTTTACCTGTTCGTTTGACAATATCAACGATTCTCTGCAAAGCGTCGAGGCGACGCGGCGCTGCTCGTCGTGTAGGTGAGCCCGGTGGTGATGCGTTCAGTGGCCTGCTCTCGTCCCAATCGAGTACGTCGTGGAAAGAATGTTTTCTTCGTAGACCCCCTAAAATTCAAATAAAATCTGTATCAACCACGGAAAAAAAAAATGTTGAAGTGCCATAAGCCTCGATTACTATCGGAACCGATGCCGTCAAAACGCACACAAACAAAATAATAAACACTATGAAATCTTGATAATGATTGGTCATACTTTCTAATTTAAAAAGATGTAACATATTCTGGATTGTTAATGTAAATTAAGCTTTACCCAGTCAGTATATCGTTGAAAGTCCAATACCTTTATTGCAAGTCACGTTTTGACTTTGTATTGAAATTTTATTCAACATGCTGCCATGTTGCGGCCAGTAGCTGGACTCCAACGAACGATTAACATTAAATCGAATAGATAATCAGAACATTTAAAATTTATTAAGACTCCGATTATTTGAAATACTATTACGTAATATTTTCGGTGCAGCTATAATTTTTGCACTCCAAAACAGCACAATTAGGCATTTTTCTACGACGTTAGAGAATTTGCGCGAAGGAATGACACAACCTTCTCTCTTCTTCATTTTCTACAAATTACGGAATGAAATTTGTATGGTATCAAAACGAAAATATCGGACTGAGCTCAAGTGGGTCATTCGAGGACTATAGTTGGCACGCGTCTGACTCTAATTAACCACTTCTACTGTATTTATTGTTCTGTGGTATCAACCCTTAAAAGCCCCACACGTACACGACGATTTGTCATCATGATCCATCCTTCCAAACTGATCGAAACGATGTATCGATAGTGTATGGTCATGTCGCCAATGATTAACTTAGACGGCAGGGGAGTAGCGACGGATTGATACAGTTGTCGTGTTCGATAGCTCAGCAACTGGACCCGTACCTCAGTTGGTAAGAGCAATGCTACGATGCAGCGTGAACCTGGGTTCCGGTCCTATCGAGTCGACGAAATTTTTCAGTGTGTTCGATCTTTGTATTCATAATCAAGTACTATAGTGTTTATTTATTTGTTATTAAGTATGAAATATTTATCGATATAATGTGTGATTAATTTGTACATAGTTTATTATTAGATTTATTATATAATAGATTATGTTTTTATATAATATGATGTACTACGTTGGAATAGCTCAAACCTCGTACATCCAAATCCATTGAATTATTTGACCACAGAAACAGCCAAAGAAATATACAATACTTACATAAATATATTATATACTCCCCGAAAGCTTAACTTATCCTCTTTGTAAAATAGTTGGGTTAAAATATGTGCATACCTGATGGCAAGGTACAGCTACTGCTCATGCTGTCATTCATGGGTTTGTAGGAGCTGCCGTTTATTGGTACACCCAGTTTAGTTGGTTCTGTTTCAGGTCTTTGAATCTATAAGTTTAAAGAAATATAATATATAAATCTACATTGCATTTTGCTTCGTTAAAATGGTGACTTGGCGTTTTTCATTTAGAACACTCTGGGAAATATGGCGAAACTATAAATGCAAGAAAGATAGGAAAGTGTGTTAATCGTGCTTACTATGCCGCATTTTCATTCAATTTCAGTATTTTGATGATACACAGAATTTTGATGATCTCTGACATCATCAACATTACCCGATTGTTATAGAGTTCACATTTTTAATAATATCAAGTAATGGTACGAACAAGTCGTGCGCCTGATGATAAGCGACACGCGTGTCCATAGCAGTTCCAGTGCCACTCACGAACTTTAAATCGCAAAGATCTGAGAGAGACTGTTCCTGCGCCCGTCACCCTGACACATAAGTTGACAAGTCCCTTGTGCCTGTAATTTAACCAGCACCCTTATCCTTCAAAACGGGAACGCCATAAAGCTTATTTTACTGCTTGGCATAACTTAGTTATACATATAATTTTATAAAGATTATGTTTCATATTAGATTACCTGATGTTTATCCAAAATGTGATTAAGTTCTTCAATCAAAGGGGTTCGATGAGGGAATATAGGTAATTCTTCTGGCAGTTGAATATCCGGCTTGTCGATATCAACCAAGCACAATGCTGCTTCTGAGCCGAGGACGACGCTTCGAGGGCCGTTAGGGGTTAAACTGAGAGCTGCACTGTCGCTGTGGAGACCTGAATATCGATAAATGTAGCTATGATTAGTGGTTAATCGTGATATTGCAAAATAAAAACTTCCAACATAAATATTCATGATAATTAGAGTTAACATTTTACTTTGAGGTACAAACTCCACTGCAATCAAGTTAAGATATTTCAAATGAAACCGTATTCGGTAAAACAGGCCAAGTAGGTCCAATATCTTCCATGTTCACGTAAATTGCTACATTTGTAACAGTACCGCTGGTTAAAACATCCAAGGAAGCAGAAGAATTTATGACTGAATGAAATCCTGAAATGGTGACAAGTTGCTAAAAAATTTTGTCTATTTGAGGCTCAGAGTACGAGAGAATGTAGCCTCAACACTGAACTTGTTACCTTCTTAAACTTTTAAGATCTTTGAAATCTTCATCAAGTCTATTGCACAAAGTTTATTGCAATAAAGATAAAGATAAACAAGATAATGTATTACTATTTATAGCAAAAAATAGACATATTGTATTATTATTGCAATAATAATACATATTACGTTATATTATTATCGGAATATAGGTGTATTTTTGTAATTTTATAACCATGCAAATTGTATTTCCGATCGTAAAGAAACATAACGAAAACAGAAAACAAGTAAATATATCCGAGTAAAAGTTCGTCACTGCGCTTAAAATGAGTTCAGGCATAAAATTACGGTCACAATTAAGAATAGTCTTTCTCATTTCGCCCTATTGTTTCTTACCCATGACGAAAGGTACCGGCGCGTCGAGAAAATGGTACAATGGCGCCGGTAGAATAGGTACATAGACATGAGCCCATGTGAAAGGTAGTAAAAGAGAGATAATGCATTCCGCTACTAACATCAATTTGTTATAATCTGTAACAATGGAATGGAAACTTTACACTCATATACTTATGTTACAAAATCAGCGTTTGGCTAGATTCGTATTATAATATTATTAGTTGCACTCTAATTTTCTACAAATTACGGAATAGGCGTAGGTAGTTCATATCAAGATTAAAATGCACTAGTTGCGAATATTCTGTGTAAAGTATAATAACAATAACATTAAATAAAGTTAGTTATATGATTACATGTATTGTGCTAGTAGTTTCAAAAATGAAGATAATTAATCACACTGCGGAAATTTTTACATTTTGTAAAATCTAAAAAATAAAGTATTTTTATACATTATGAGGTAGCTTATTAAATTATAGATGGAAATGTTTTAGAGAGAGAATATTGCTTACCACTAGACCGAAGTAAAACTTGGTGCTCTAAAAGAACGCAAGTAAATAACTGAACAACGCACTCAACACCCAAAGTGCTAAACATTACGCGCAACGGATAATCGAGCAGAGGTAACTCTTCCGGTGGATTTGGCATTCTTATCACCTGTAGAAAACAATATTATGTATATTTTTTAAGCATGTTGCTATTTTATGAGTATTTCAAGTACTTGTATAAAAGGAAACTTATAAAATATATCGAATGCCAAATATTATATACCAATTTTGCTTGTTTTGAATACTTCAATTTGAAAGTTAGATATGACTTACTACTGGTATAGGATCAAGATGAGGCTCTGCTGGTGGTACATAGAGTCGTAACGCCTGTCCAAGTAGGGGCACTGGAACTTCATATAGCAAGTTGTAGACATAGGATTCTGGGCTTAGCCCGGGACCTGGCTGTCTTGGCAATGACCTACAAAATAAAGACGACGCATTAAATCATCATCACCTACCCATACAAATCCTACTGATCCATGTGTCTCTTTGAAGGAGTGGAGTCTCACAATGGCCTATTCAATGTATTCAGATCAGTTCATGTGTTAATGAGGTCACGACTTGATATGGCACATACATGCTTATTTTCTTTTCTACTATAACTGAATCACATAACAAATATGGGTCCAACAAAAATTCTTCAAATTTAATTGAACTTTTAGAGCACCATTGCATAATAATACTGGTACATTTTGCTACCTGCCTACCTCTGTGACCGAACGGTTACCATGCTGAACTGTCATGCATACGTCCCGGGTCAGGAGAAATATTTGTATGGCCTACATTTATTTCTCTCGTGAGGTTGCTGTACATTGTGGTGGTCTACATATGTCCATGGCACCCGCGATACAGGGTTTCCCTAGTGCAGGGCTATGAGTGTGTGCGTTATTATTATTATTCTGTAAATTCGTTGACCCACCCCAGTTCCAGTGTACACTTACCTAAATAAATTCTCTAAAAACATCTGTGATACTCTAACATAAGGGTATTGACATATGAGAGCAATACTTTTGGCTACATAGAGTTTATCTTTGGCTATTTCATAGTAATTCGATGCGGCGCCAGTGTGTGGCGCCAATTTGAAAGACCGAGGGAGAGACCGGGAACTCTCTTTGCCTGTAGTTTTTCTATGGCCAGGTGGTGTCTGTCCACTTGATAATTCTGTGATATACATTGTCTGAAAGAACGAATATTTTTATTAACTTTACTGCTTCTCAAACACATGTTTACTATTTAGATGAAGACACACTGGGGAATTTTCGATTTATCATAGATTTCCTTCACATATATATTTGAAATATACAGTCACAATTTTCTCCAGCATAAAAAGTAACTTGTAACATGTTGCTCGTAACATAACAAACAAGATATACTAATGTTGTCACCTGCTGCGTGAAATTTGGAATTATTGAAATGGCAATGTTTTAAAATATTATGAAATCAATGCTACAATTATTTACTCCTTAACAACTTAGATAATCACTATTTACAGGATTTTTAGCAGCATGACATTTTATTCTGCTCCAAATATTTCAGATCTGGCGAGAGGGACACTATTGTAATGGGTTGACTTATTGTTCAATTATCATATTGTAAATGAATAACCATGTAAGTCTTAAATTTAAGAATCTTGAGAAAAAGATTTTTAATTTTTGGAGTTGTGCTAAGTTGAGTATCTGCACAAGCACTTCTTGAACAGTTACAACATTTTAATTTGTTTAAAAAAGTTCTATTCTATTAGCTGAATTAATAATTTTATAGAGCTTATTATAATATTATAAATTGTCCTAAGATATCTTTGGGATTTCTTCCGAGTATTTATTTTTACCTACCAACCTATATATATAACCTACCAAATTCATAAAAATAAATTTTAATTAGTAGTTAGCCTATATGTGTGTAGTGCCGCTATAGACCTCTTCTCATAATGCGATGACTTGGTTAGTACCCACGTGGGGCCAACGCGAATTGGAAACTTTACAAAGATGTGTGCATGTTTCTCACGATGTCTTCCTTCCATGAAAAGCTCATGGTAAATTTCAAATAAAATTGCGCACATAAATTCCGAAAAACTCAAAGGTGCAAGCCCGGGACTCAAACTCATGACTCTCTGCTGCAATAGGTCAAACCATTAGGTACAATGGTTATATTTACTAAATTTCTGTTCAAAATTACCTTGACTACAGGTGAAATTGAAAAACACACATACAAAATAATCGTGATGAGGTCAATAACAAGTTCAGATAATTAGAATGGATTCTGGCCAGAAAATTCCCTTGAGAACAAGTTAACCATCTGCCCAACAGTCCTCAAACTGGTATGGAGTTATGGGTTTCAAATCTCTGATAATATAATCATGAATATCATATATTGTTAAAAAAATGTATGAAATTCATCATTATCTGAAAATCCTTACTGTCAAATAGGAGACAAATAGCGTTACTAAAACCTATAAGGGCAGAATCTCACAACATGAAAACAGACTTGCACAAGCTATGAACGAACCTCTAAGTAACACAATTGAGAAGGTGCTATATGCGGGACTAAAGGAAAGAGAAATTGTAAAGATGAAGGCAGCTTAACGCAGGGACCAACTTAACATGCCAAATAGACCACAAAAACACAACTGCTCATGATCTATGGAACAATCGCATGTTGCAAAAGGCATTATAAAAAAATTTAAAAAAGCTTTAAATGTAATGTTTTGTTGGTCACAAAGACCATTGCTGATTGGACACACTTCAGTCAACATAATGGTGAGGTAGAAGTGTTTTGTTATAAGTGGTGGACATAGAGTATATAACCAGAAATAGAGACGAAATGTCATTTAATTTGTTTGAAAACTATTCTGCCAAATCATTACTGTGCCAACTGCGTTCCGATTGGCCAGCCCAAATTCGAAACACTTCTTTCACTTCAAAACGACCAGTTTAACTTGAGCTTTGCTATAATGGAATAAAATTGCAAAATTACATATTTAATTACCGATGAAATGTGATTCCGTTTGTTTTGTAATTAGATGTTTTGCTGTTTTTCCCACACCACCTAATAGAACAGCCCTCATTATTAGAGATATACAATAAACAAGGATATATGGAGATATACACACAAGTCAGTTGTTGGCGCTGTACTATTTCAGTTTTCTAATTTGTAATTTCAGCACAAACAAGTGTTGATATTTAAAAGTGATATAATTTTCCATTTGTCTGATGAGTTGCCAGGGATGGCTGGCCCTTATTTTGCCTCTATTTCTGGTTAGATACTCAATGGTAATGGACAATACCTTGAATTTACTTACAGGATACCTTGCATAAAAAAAACCAAGCCCAATATTTGAATATTAACGACTAATGTAATGTAAAACACTTGAGCAAAAGTTTGTATTTGTTTTAGAATTTTGTATATTGGTGGCCTTAATATATTGTCTGCTTAAAGGTAAAACCACATAAGTGATATTCCACAAATCTACAAAAAATCTCCAAATTATGTAGGTACCTGTTGTAAGAAAATCACCATTCTGCAGATAAAACCACTTATTGAGGTTATAGCTTTTTTGTTATTGAGTTTCACCTGCAGAAAGATAGTGATTTTCTTGCCACAGCTATATGAAGACTTTGTAGAATTGTCACTTATGTGGTTTTACCTTTAAACAGATGATATGATCAATATAAATAAATTCATCAGAGTATATTATAATACTTAAAAGTTCTTAAAATAACTGAAGTCCCTATTTACATAAAAAACAAATTTGATTATAAATGGTATAATACCTGCAATGTGTGCATCGCACTACAGATGTTTCTGTTCCTAACTTCTTCGTAAAAGATAAGACTGAAGCCATAGTATCTTGATGCATTCTCTCTGGTCACTACAAAGCTGTGGAATCTTGGTTCTAAGCAGTGTTTTTGAGTTTTAAACTGTAAGCCAGCTGGGAAACAGAGCTGAAAGAATAGTAGAGTAATTATCTGTAATTAATAAAACTTGAAAATTACATACAATCATTTTAATTATAATTAAATTCAGTTTCCATAGAAAATTTTGCTAAATTACAATCATTGTATGTATTCATTCATTCTTGTTTAGTCAATTACTCAAATCTTGAAATATAAATAAATCTTGGTATATAATAACACCCAATTAATTCAACTATTCCCAAGAGGGCAGGTAAAAAGATTCACAAAATTACATATGTATATGATTAACTCCCAAATCAATCAATATATTATTATATAATTAGTTCATTTTTTAATTATTGCACACATTATGCATTTACACTTCCAAATCCTACTTATTATTCTAGAAGTTTATGGACAAGTATACTGAATGAATTGTTACAAAAATCTACTTACCATGCACACTGCATGCTCATCAAAAGGATTACTTGATACATTATCAGGATAATGAGCCAAAATCTTGCCTTTATATGCTCGATCGAGGGGAGAGACGTGTAAGTTATCGCCTGCAATAAAAATGAATAGTTGGTGTGATAAAACAATATGAAAACAATGGGGCAAAGGTAGAAAACGAAATTTTGTCAATACGTACCACAAAGTCTATCTGGTTCTAACCCGGAATCGATATCAAGACCGCAAATCACAAAATAATCAGCAAAACGGCATCCCACCGATAAATCAGGGACAGACATATTCATATCGACCCGTTATTTACTACGTGAGACACTTTCTCTTCCACTCACTGTTTTGAAGGTTTTGACTCAACATCGTAAGTTAGCTGGAGTGAAATCATTGCAAACCTAGTTTCATTATGGTCTGACATTATTTTTACATTAAGTTTATGTAAGTAATGAAAAACCAAATTTATAAATCTGGGTAAACAAAGTTAACTCGCAGTATTCCATTTGCAACACACCACCAGCTGCTTTTTTTTTTTTTTTTATTAATTTATTGCTGGCCATGGAAACAAAGGCTTCAGCCGAAAACATAAAAATAATTATCAATTTCTGTAAGTATGGCCGTCACAAAGAGGATAGGCAATTTGAGACGGCGTGCTTGGATTGACTCAGGATTCCTTAAAACGGGCCGATGCGGATATTTTAGTTCGAGATTCGTATAATTTCGCACTTTACTCTTCGATTAAGGCACAATAGCACTATCCTATTCCACTTTAAACTAGAATTCACAAAATAATTGAAAGTCAAAATAAAAACGCCGCTTTTCCCTCCAAAAGGTCCAGAGCGAATCACCACCAGGTGCTGCCAGACAGCGTTGCCAATGCCAATTGTTATAAATCCCCAAATTTGGGAAGAACAAAGTTCATATTCCCTACAAATTCCCCACATCTCGAGTTTTCATTATTTAGTACAAATACATCGCTTAAAAATAATAATAATAAAGAATTAAGAAACTCAAAATGTAACCATCCATTATGTTTGCTGTGAATGTAAACAGAATGTAAAATGTGAAGCAAAGTATAAAATTAGATGACCTTAAATCGTTTATTTATTTTAATAAGATGCAACATTAATCAAAGTTTCAAAAAAAAAAACAATTTTTCTTCGCCATACTAAATTAAGTAACTTAATTATTTTGTTGCGCATTTGGTGACACTATGGTTAATGTTAGAAAAAATCTAAGTAAATTAAGTTTCGTCCTATATTTAATATTTAAAGTTGACGAGTGCCTAGTGGTAAGTTGTGGTGTGGAAGTACCAACTGCTCGGCTTTGTTTATCAATACCTGTTTTCGTTTTTCTTCATACCGAGAACGGGTCTAAGTGGGAGAAAGGATCGTGAACTCAACACGCACCGACTGGTAATTTTACAAGGTTAGAATTTAACCGCTTACCAAAAAAGCAAGTTTTTTCATAACCAAATATGTCACTTCCCTAACAAAAGTACCGATAACACATCAAAATATGTACATCAAAAGAAAATTAATTTAGCATTATGTACTATGTAAATTAAAGCATAACATTTTATCTAATAGGTGTCTAATATTTCTGGCATACAACAAACGTATGACCACAAATTTGTGAGAAAACATACCTATTTCACTGAAAGGTACATCAGTCTATCGGAATGAAACACCATTTTATATGACATAATGATCTAATTGCACAATTTGTCCAAAACAATAAAATCAACAAAAAAAATTAAAACTTCACACAAACATTGCATCAAAGTCTAATGCTTGAAAATCATAGTATATTTTTTTGGATTTGCAAGTAAAGGTACAATTTAGTTCCAATACTATGATTAATCAGCTCCAAATATAATATTTGTTGTTCGTGATTCATTGTATAAACGAAGATAATTTGTAGAAGAACTTTTGAGAAAAAATACGGTAATTTTGTTAAAAGGATTGTTATTTCGTTTACAGTTAATTTAAATTGATGTGCAATCAGTATTTTTGTAAATAAATGAGCACTTTCGTTGTACACTGAAAAATTAGCATTTTATTATTATTTAGCATATCTAGATTTGAAACATGTTTCTAAATTATTTTTGATACTAGTTTTCTTAGACAGATATTCTATTTGTAGTGAAATATTTTTTAGATGTGCAAGTTATTTGAATAATGAACATAATTTTATATGTATTGAGTTTTCTGATATGCACTTAAATATTTTTCATTTTACAATTCAGAACCTAAACGACCTGATAATAATTCTATTTAAGCTGCTTGTTAATAATGCGAGTGATGAATGATCTTGAAAAATACATCGATATAGTTTATCATCGTGTTTCACACAGTAACAATAACGATCAAACTAGCGATGCATCGATAGATGCAAGTAATCGATACATTCAACAAAATCATAAAATGTGAGAATCCCCACATTTTCCCCACATAGCGCTAATCTCCACAAAATCCCCAATCTAGTTGAAATTCCCCGTAATTTGGGGAATTCCCCACAAATTGGCAACCCTGCTGCCAGAACCTATTATAGTGATGTACCGATCGGTGCTGATAGGATTTTAACACTTGATTTAATTTAATTTCTTCGAATCAAATAGTCGATTCTTTCAGCAGTTTACGTAATCATTATTCAATTGAGTGTTTTTGATTTTTTTGCTGTCACATATAATCATTGGTCGTCAGTTGTCACCATAAATAATAAAGTTAAAAGGTCATAAATGTTGGCCATGCTAACCAGCGTCGCCCGACATTTTTGACGTAAATTGTCAGTAATCCGTATGTCGATTGATATATACATATTCAAATTTAGGTATTAATTGCGGATCTGTGGACAAAACGGACAACACGTTCGCTAATTAATGCGACAATGTAACAAAATATATAACGTTTCAAACACTGAACTCTATCTGTAATTTGTTTTGGGAACGCTAAACTAAATTATGGTTCCCTTTCCCTCCAAAATTCCTATATAATAATTTTTTTGGAGATTTTATTTTGGAGAATTTACTTTAAATAATCACCTAACACATTAAGCGTCTTGTTAACTGTGGTATTATAGCTAATATATGCAATGAATGCATATGGTGGCCGATATTTTTATTTTACGCAATACACACAATATTTATTCATTCTCAGTATATATTATATTATTATTGTTAAGCTTAAAAATACATCAAATAATTAAGAAAGTCAAAATGTGCCCATACATATACGTTATGCTATAATTAGAAATAAACTCAACAAGCTTGACCTGTGGCAAATTGTGGTATTAACAATGATATTATACTTGTAAGGTATTAAGGTCTATCCACACATACCCAGGACGTGAACGGGGCGTGGTCCGTCAGGGGCTCAAAAATATATAGTTGCGTATATTTTGTATGAACTCGTCTACACATGTCCGTGTCCGGGCCGGCGCGGCGCCGGGACGGGCCCGCAGTTCCTACAAACTAGCACGCCCCGTTCACGTCTCGAACACGGCCCTGTTATTTGGCTTGCTGTTATACGGCTTATTTGGCAGTAATTGTTTCGGACGGATGTCGGACGGAGATTGAGAGTAGACCCCCTGACTACACACTTTTGTTCGAAAATCGCCCCCAGTGCAATCGAACAAGATACGTCAATGTGTAGCTTGATGTGCTAGTACATACTTTTATTTTTGAGTTTTTGTTTTAACATTTGTGATGTCGAACGAAAAGAATTCGTTAGCGTCTTCAAATGTCTTAATTATAAGTTTCAATAAAATAAATTAATTAGGTTTTTCAAATTATAATAGCGGCCTATCTAAGTGTGGAAATAAAATCATATTTAAAAGAAACTCTAATGACTAATTAGTACGCATTGAGTATATAAACGTAACCGGACTGATATCTGTAACTGTCTGTAACTATCAGTTTCTTAACGTTGACCGACATCTAGCTGGCCAATGAAGGAATTTCAGTACCTACGTATGGATATAGCCACATTTGGTTCTCTTAATATCAAATGTACCGATTCGACCGATTTGTAATAAGATAATAAAAGATTAATTACTTCATTACAAAAAATAAAGTCGATAATTTCTTCTCCAAAATGCCACGCGAGAAAATGGTAATACTGACAAAAAAGTTCCCAAAATCAGGGATAGATGGCACGTTTCATAAAAATATATGTATTAGTTAACTCAGTTTTTTTGTTACAGCTTAACTTCATGCCTTTTGACCATACCAGTATACAAAAGAATTTCCTCTGAACTTTCGTTACGTCACAAACCCACGGCACCATACAGTTTCTATTAACTCTGTTTAACGCTTCTGTAGTTTATTTTGATATTATATCAATGCATTGAATATATTTTATTAACCTCCAAAACTTCAAACTGGAATATCTTTAATTCCCGACTTCTCAGAATAGTAGTAAACCCAAAACAAAATTTGTTCAGGAATTTCAACTCTATATTTTCACATATTTTTCATAAGCAAACGCATACATATTATGTCAACAAAAATTTGGGAGTTTGCCATTGTGCTTTATTTTTAATTTTTTTCCCTGAAAACCCCCCAAGGAATTAATCCCCTCAAAATTCCCGCCGGGAGTCAAAGCAATGCCCCCGAGTTTGCAGGGAACCTTCCCTATGGCAGAACTACTGAGTAGTTGTTTTAAGAACAAGATAGTTCTAGAATTTCTGGAAATACGACTCTAATGGGAGGGACTTCAGAATGATTTCGCATGCTTTAAACCATACTCAAATCCTGACTTGAGCATTGAGTAGAGTTCTAGAATACGACCCTTATTAGGGACGTATTCCAGAACTGTAGTCAATGCTCAAGTCAGGATCTGAGTATGATTTGAAGCATTGGAAATACGACCCTAATGGCAGGGACTTGACTATGATTTCGACTCTCTCCCCCCTCTTACTAGAATAATGGATGTGGTGTGTGATTTGATTAGGTCACTCATTCACTGCACATGCACCGATCTTAATAATAAAATAATTCTTTACTTAAAAACGGTGAGGTAACAGCGTGCGTGCATGAAGTGCGGGGAATCCCTTCTACTTTCATTCCCAATTAATAAATGAAAAAGGTGTTCACCGCGCAAATGACTAAATTAACTGTTACGCTTAGATTTTTGCATTAGAATTATCCGGATACGCAAAGATGTTGTTTCCGGGTAACATATTTGCCGGATATCCATATATTTCGGACATCTGGGTATCCGGATTGCAAACCCTAGATGGAGCCATTATGAAGGTTTTATTTGTTCTCCTTTTTCTCCTAGTGGCTTTTTACAAGTTTGTTTTATAATTCACGCTAAATAAAATTAATAAACGTAAAACTCGCCTAGAACATATCATGGGCGGGTTGACCCCCGCCGCTGAATTAAAAGACTACTTAACAAACCCAAATAAGTGAACTAAATTATTTAAGAGAAAGTGAAAACACAATGTATTTATTTTATTTTATTTTATTTTATTTGGTACAACAACAGACATTAGATCACAAACAATACTTATTAACAAGAAAAAACACATAACACTTTAAATCTAATATCCAATAATAGTTATACACAACTTTCCTAAATATTTATATTTTTAACAAACAGGTATAATATTCATAGGTATAATATACATACAATATATATTTATTTATATAGTTATATTTATGTATTTATATTTATATTTCAAACAAATACTATTTCAACAAATATTAAAAGCAGTGTATCACAATTTAGAACTACAATGGCAAATATTACTGAGGATCCCGATAATTAAAACGAAGTCATGGCTCAAAGGACTTATATCCAGGTCAAAACTATTCATAATAGTAAAAAAGAACATCTCTCTCGTATTCTAGAACTGTACTCAATGCTCAAGTCAGGATCTATCAAGCACTGGAAATACGACCCTAATGGCAGGGACTTGAGTATTTCCAGTGCTTGAAATCATACTCAAGTCTGCTCAAATTCTGACTTGAGCATTGAGTAGAGTTCTAGAATACGACCCTTAGGAGCCTCCGAAATTATATTTTTCAATTTTTTTCAACTTGAAAATTTTCGGAAAATTACCCAATAGTAAACCTGTTAAAAGTTACTGAACGAAAATGATAAAGGTTTATTATTCGCTGTTGTGAAATAATTTTAGATTTTAGATCTCATTTACGTAGCTTTTAATTAGACGAGTTTATTTTATAATTCAAGCCAACTAAAACTCCAAAAGATAATAAATATCTCAGAATATGTATAAAAAGGCTCATATTGAATTTTACGTGTAGATAATACGTAGAACATAATATGAGCCTTCGAAATTCTAATGAATGTATTATTATTTTAATTTCTTATTACAGGCACGTACTTAAAAGTCTTCGAAATTTTTCCAATTTTTCGGGATTTTTTCAGAAAATTACCCTACTGTGCCCAGAAACAAAATGCCATTTTTTAAAATGAGACCTAGGATGCTCAAGTCAGGACTTGAGTATGATTTAAAGCACTAGAAATCATACTCGAGTCCTGCCAGTAGGGTCGTATTTCCAGTGCTTGAAATCATACTCAAGCCTTGACTTGAGTATTGAGTAGAGAGTAGAGTTCTAGAATACGACCCCTAAAGGCTAAACTGTGGCTAAAAATATTAGAGGACGGAAACAAAATCCTATCGATGCATAAACAGAAATTGAGAAACAGAAAGTGACAGCAGGATGGCTATATTCATAGAGGGCTTGCACAAGGGAGATAGGTGTAGTATTTGTTTTTTTTTCTATCTTGATTACTTCTTTCAGGTTGATTTTGAGTTCAGAGTTATGAAAGAGTGAATTCGATGCTTAAAAATATTCTTTGTCTAAACAACAACGGTTGCGATATTTTGCAAAAGAAATTAACATCACATTACAGTTTTTTGGAGAAGATACATTTTTTACACGAATTAATTTTACTTTACATAAAGTATGTTTACTTTACGTTGTGTGTTTCTAGATTATTTGCTACCATTAAGCTGATGCCTCTGAAGCCAATGCTTTATAAATAAATAAATAAAATATTTGTTTTGTTGTAGTTTTAAGCTGATAGCCTTGTAGCCAAAACTTAATAAATAAAAAAAAAAATTACAGTTTTTCGACGAAATTAAATTTTGTCAATTTCAATTTGCTGTATATCTTGGGCGTGTGTTTAGTTTTCCTGTAGAATTAATTTATTTGTTTTAATTATTAGTAATTACAGAAAACGTACGCTATTTTGATTCGAATCTGATTTAAAAAAATATTTTAAGTTTTTATGTGTCATTCGGTTGGTTGTGATTATAAAATAATAGTACCATTGGGGAATAAAGGTAGGTGCGTGTGTAAATAATTTGTAGTGATTTTGTAGCTTTTTTGTTTAAACAGTAATTAGCATAAGCAGTATAATAATTAATTTTTCAAGTTCCTTGGCGAATGCCTAGTTTATATCATGTGATATGAGTAGTACATTTTTTCGCCAATAACTGCTTCGCTATTTGCCTAATAACCTTGTCTTATTTACAAAAAAAGTTATACTGCGAATGAACGAACAAAAAATTAGTACTAATTTAACAAAATTTGGTGCATCTATGTCCCGCCCTTTCATAGGAATCAGCTTTAATTTTAAAGATTTAGTAATTAAATAAATTTTAACTGCATTTATGTAATATTTTATTGTAAAAGCTAAATGAAATAGATGATGTACCTATCATGATACTCCGGATCTACAGACTTATGCATATAAGCATTATATTGTCAAGACATATAAATGTTGTTGTCAAAATCCTGATAAAGTTTGGAGTTAGCCACTGGATGCAATTTAACTTTTATTACAGTATACTTATAATAAACAATTTTCATTGAAAAATGAAATGATTGTTTCTATGAAAGCTTGATGGCGAAATTGAGTTTACATAAATGATTCTCATTCCATTCTTCACAGTCAGTATGACTCAAGTTGGTAATCTTATTATTTATTGTTATGACAAACACATCATACATGGGCTGTGTTCTGTATAAATGTGTTAACCCCAAGAAAATCATAAAAAGAGTTATGAATGCAGTCTTATACCTTGTAATATAAAGTTTAATATACCTAAAAAAATCATAGTGTCCATTAAATCAAATAACTGTTTTCACAAAATCTAGTTCGTCTCAATTTTGTTATAATCTGTTATGTGTGGTGTGAAATCATATATGCGAATTACAACACATCTTTCAACAATTTGGAACAATTTAGTTTAACTATGCTTAATACATACAACTTGTTTGAAAAATGTAAATAGTTTAAATTTTGTCAATGATATGGAGGAGATTCTGAAACTGAGGATTGGGCGATGAGAATAATCCTTTTACTGTTAAAATAAGAATTAGGCTAATGGCGCACCTTTCGAGATATTTATTGCGTAAACTGAAGCTTAACTGGTTTATTTCAATCTGAAAGAAAAGAAGTGATGGGGAATGTGAGTAAGACAAAGGTGATGGTAGTTGAAAGTGGAAAAATGGGGACAATATTGGTAGCAAGAGGGTACAAAAGGTGGAAGAATTTATGTAGCTGGCTAGGTAGTATATATATATTTTTTTATGTGAAGAACGAGGCAAACAAGCAGACGAGCCACTTGATGGGCTGCCTATGCATTGCCAGCCTTTGAGAGCCCTGTAGACACGCTTTTTGAAGAACACCATTTCACAGCGCAAAGGAGACGCTTTAGGAGGAAGATCATTACACACTTTGCAGGTTCAAGGAAGGAATGAATGAGATTCTATATTTGTATAATTTATCCTTAGACACTTGTAAATATCCAGAATACTGGAAGACCTCCAGAGTGACTCCAGTTCCAAAGGGGAGTGGTTGATCTGTCGTTGATGTTTTGATGTACAGACCAATAGCAATAGGCTAGGCTAGTTCTTTGAAACAATGATTAATACCAAATCATGCTACAGATTCGGCCTCGCCTTGTTGACTGCCAGCACAGATTTAGGGAAGCGTGTTCAACCGCTACAAATCATGTAAATTTTGTCGATTTCGTTACGACTGGGATGGATTTAGATCGGCAAGTTGATGCAAACATACTTTGACTTCAAAAAAGCATTTGATATTGTAGACAATGACATGCTGCTACAGAAGAAGGCATCTCTCGGATTCACACTAAAACTCTTGAAGTTTTTCTCATGTTACCTTCGAAATAGACGTCAATATGTGCGGGTTGCAGGGTACGAATCGAACATCTATTATACACGATCTGGCATAAGTCAGGGCTCTACATTAGGGCCGACGCAATTTTTAATGATTATACATGATCTACCGCTGTCTGTCCGCTATTCTAAGTGCCTCATGTTTGCGGACGACTTAAAATTGTTCATGACAATAAATGGGGCCGATGATTGCGAGGCGCTCCAACTAGATATTGATGCAGTTGCGGAAGGGGCTGATAGAAATCGCTTATATTTTAACGCGACAACATGTAAGTCGTTCACCTTTACCCGCAACCGAGCGCCTTTATGTTTTACTTGTCACCTGGATGGCACACCTATGACGAGAGTCCAAACGATGAATGATCTTGGATTGACAATGTACTTCCGACAGCATATTACTTACTCCTGTAGCAGAGCCAGTAAAACACTAGGGTTCATTATGAGAGTCGGCTCTCAGTTTAAGGATCCTGGAGTTGCTGTGATGCTATATAAGTCCTTGGTTCGCAGTCGGCTGAAGTACAATGCTATAGTATCGGATCCCTATGAAGCGAAATATGTAACAATGCTAGAAAGAATCCAGCGTAAATTAGATATATTCTTTGACAAACAGTATGTTATCCAGCGCGGGATACTTCTGTTCGTGGACTACCTTTCGAGCATTGGTGTCCTGTAGGGTGGGCAGCTTACTGTGCGCAGTGTTTTCCAATTTAATTATGTAATATCATTTATCTTAATTTTATTTTTGGATTTTTTTACATTTAATCAGATTGACTTGTAAGCGTTTTGGTAATGTAAGCTTTGAAATGGTTTTAAATGAATAAATGAATAAATAAATGGATAAAGGAGATGCCAGGCATCTAAGATGTGGGGATGGACTCTACTCCTTTGGTGGAAGGTGTGATGGTGGAAACGATATGGTGGCACCAGTTCGAAAAGTTCCTCAGAGCACTCCCCATTGTAGAGACTGTAAAACACTCTCTAAGACGGCTCTAAGAAGAGAGTGAGAAAAGAGTGATAGCAAAATGTATTTACAATTTTATTTATAAATAGTATTAGCATAGTGTAGTAAATTCTTCAACTATAAGTTCTAAGTGGTTATGGGCCATATTTGTTGAAATTTTAATAAACTACGCGGAAAAATCCGATCAAAATGGAGTTATGTAAAATTCAGATTACGAAGCTGGATGGACATAACTGGGTCCAATGGCGTTATCGCGCATCCGCAATGCTCAACAGCATCGACGGATTAATGGATATCGTGGAGGGCAAAGTACGAGAACCTGAACGACCAGTAGCTGCTGCCGGTGATGGAGACACTTCTGTTCTTGGGGAGTACAATCGGATGCTAGGAGCATACAAGGTATCTTTAAGCACTGCGTTGCTTTAGAACATGAACAACATCTCGGATGAAATCCTGGACAAAGTGATGAGATTCTGTCACCCTAAGGATGTATGGGATGAGTTACATTGGCTGTACGACGGCATGAACGAGGACCGTTTGTATGAAGCTTGTTTGGCATTTTTTAAAGCGAAAAAAGATCCATCAGATGACATGGTGACTTGTATTTCGAAATTGAAAAATTTGTGGCATACTTTGAAGCAGGAGTTAGTCAAATCATGTGAAGGTACAGATTTACCGGAGTTTCTGCTAATCTGCAAAATTTTAGATAGTTTGCTTTTAGTGATGCTAATGTCAAAGAAGGACAGAACAGTAGAAAGTTTAACAAGTCAGTTATATGTTCCCTTGTATCTGCAGTGAACTTTGTATTGCTCCCACTCACTGCCACCCATCATTCCCCCAATTGTCAACCATCACTCTTAGATGTCCAGATAGTTTCGAAACCAGAGTCAGTGCTCTTGCATGGACAAACCACTACCCCATTCTCGTATCATGACCTCATATATTTATCTTACCGAGTACGCATTCCCAAACCCAGAATTAAAGTCATTTTCAGCGCAGCTTTGGTGGCGTTTGTGTTGATCGTTTGAGAGACGATTTTTCTAATATTGACTGGTCTGCACTGATTGAAGCTAACACGGTAAATGAGATCAAAATTTTTAACAATCTGTTAATAAAGCTATATGACTCTTATGCCCCACTCAGATCAGTGCGCGTTAAGCATCTGCCTGCGCCTTGGCTTACTCCATCAATAAAGAAAATCATGAAACGTAGGGACAAGGCCAAGTCGATCCTTAGGAGGTTTCCAGGTGACGATAATTTGCTTTCCTATAAACGGCTGCGTAATCTCTACAACAGACTGTGTCGTGACGCCAAACGGCGTTACATCCATTCGTCGATGGAAGGCTTGTCCATGGGTCAAACCTGGAAGTTCTTGAGATCACTTGGTGTGGATAGAGATCGTGACTGTACTGTTGACTTACCTGATCTTAATTCACTCAACAAATACTTTACCAACTCACCATTTACAGTTGCTGACTCTATCAAGACGCTCACCTCTCTGGGCACTGTTACACGTCCTGCTTATGAGCCTTTTTCTTTTCGCGAAGTCACTGAGGGGGAAGTTAAGAAGAGTATCCTATCCATTACTTCCAAAGCCGTGGGTGAAGATGGTATTTGCCGTGACATGCTGATACCTATCCTGGATGGCGTTACATCAATTATCACACACATTATGAATTGTTCACTTGCAACTGGCGTCTTTCCTAGCGACTGGAAAATAGCCCACGTCATTCCCATCCCTAAATCTGCTACTCCCACGGCTTTCTCCCAATTTCGTCCTATCTCCATCCTACCATTCCTGTCCACAATGTCCTTGAAGGCACTGTTCATAAACAACTTTTCTCATTTGTCTCGTTATGATCTTATAAGTCCATATCAATCCGGTTTTCGTCCTGGTCATAGCACAGTAACTGCCTTACTTAACGTCACGGATGATATTCGCCACGCCATGGATAATCGATTGTTTACCATTATTGTGTTACTGGACTTCAGCAGTGCTTTCAACTCTGTCGACTATGACATCCTTCTTGCCATTCTCTGCTCTCTTAACTTCTCCCCTGCTGCAATCGCTTGGTTTTCAGACTACCTCGGCAATCGCCTTCAAAGTATCAAGCATGATGACACTTTTCTGAATGGTTTCCTTTGACTTCAGGGGTGCCTCAGGGTGGCGTACTTTCACCTCTTCTCTTCTCGCTGTTCATAAATGAACTCACAAAACGAATAACTCCTCCGTTCCACTTATACGCTGATGACGTGCAAATGTATAGACACTTTGATGTGGCTAATACCCTATCTGCCATTGAAGCTATTAATAAAGATCTTCTTGTGTTGAAGTCTTGGGCTGATGCGTTTGGTTTGCTTATAAACCCAACGAAATCACAGGCAATAATCGTAGGTAGCAACAGACTTTACTGTTGGTTGGACATTGATAATCTCGCCAAGGTTTCGTATAATGGAGTAAGCCTTGCATATGCTGATAATACAAAGAACCTGGGTCTGATAATCGATCATACAAACTGGACCGACTACTATAGAAGGTAAATCACCTTATGAAGTATGGTTTGGTAAAAAAACATAGATAAAGCACTTGAGAATAATCGGAGCGTCGTGTTATGCTCTTGTTCCAAAACAGACTCGGAAGAAATTGGACAAGAAGGCTGTCAAATGCAAGTTTTGATTGAAAAGTCAAACAAGATCATAAGATCAAGCGACGTGACTTTCAATCAAAGACCACTCGAAGGACAGAGGGACACATATCTAGAGAGTGATCAGGATATAGGCGAGATTCTTTATGAAGTTTGGAACAGACCTTCAACCTCTAAAGGACCGAATGTTATGCGATATAATGCAAAGAACGACGTTCAAGTTAGAGAAGAAGATGGTATTATCAGTGACGGTGAAGTCAGAGAAGACAACCAGAGTCCTGAAGGTAGTAGAAATCAGATGTTTCCAATAGACCCGGATGATCATGATTACGATGTTTTTATAGATGCTGAAACGTCTAATGAATTTAATGGATTTGGGGAGGAAAGAAATGAAGTGGTAGAAAATATGAATTCAAATGAAATTCAAGAAATTCATCGTATGATGTTACGGAATCGCACCACTTTGAAACAGCCTGAAAGATTTAAAGATTATTTCACGAGTACGGAACATGGCACTGATTCTGAACCAGAAACTTGCAAAGGAGCAATAAAATCTCGAAATACCAATGAATGGCGTAAAACTATGGACAGCGAAATAAATTCGTTACAAGAAAGCAAGACTTGGATACTTGTGGACCTACCGGAGAAAAGGAAGTGTATGCCATGTAAGTGGGTTTATCGAGTAAAGCACAACCCAGATGGTACGGTAGACAAGTTCAAGGCGCGTTTGGTTGTCAAAGGTCATTCGAAAAAAAAAGGTCGGAAAAATATAAAGAGTTATAGCAAAATGTATTTACTAATGCCTGTATAAGTATAAGAGGGTAGCCAGAACCTGTGAAGATAGTGCGGGTTCCAACCCTGATGTACGGTAGCGAGTATTGGGTGTGACAGAAGTAGCATGAAATTAGGGTTAATGCTGTTAGTATAAGAGCTTTGAGTAGTATGTGCTCGGTTAGTGCGTCTTCAAATTAGGCGTTTATAGAACCGCTACAGTGCGCCACTGTGGCAGCCGCGCCACTACCAAAAAGTAATAAGAAAGCGTCGTGTAATGAAGGATCATGTAGTCAAGTAGAAAGAATGAATGTTAGTAGATTTAAACGTGGGAAGAGGTAGACCCACGACGCACATGTCTCGATCAAATCTCGTAAAAGTAAGCAATATAAGGAATATCTCGAAACTGCGATTTTGTGCGTTAACTCATTTATGCAGAATACGGTCCACATAATTTTATAAATAATTTTGAACAAAAATCTACCTTATTACTGTAAAGTGACAGTTCATTATAAAATGTCACCGGTGGGAAGTTAGACACCCATCAGCTGCAAAATTACAGTGTATAGTTGAAGAAATATTATTTGCACCGATGAATGTTATCTGTTGGAATGGTTTATCCTTTATATTACAATACAGTAATAAAACAGTTAACACTTCTTTTACTCAAAGCGTACATGGACTTTAATGATCTTGGTCCTTTGTACGAGTCATGGATGTGCTAAATGCCTTTTCTGAATTTTAGTTTTGAATTATTTCTTTACTAATCAGGCCATTTTTTAAACCAGTAATTTTTTTGTAAAATACTGACTGCTGACTCTTTTCTTACAAATTCATTAAACTTAGTTCTGCATAAAGATTATCAAATTTAGAATTAAGTACCAATAAGTAAAAGTGTTTCAACTAGTGTTACCGAGCCGGTTCATTCTTTTGTTCTATTGTATTTTAAAGATGAAGCGATGAGACGAATCGGCGCAAATAATAATTCACCAACTGTATCTAATTGACAATTGTAGACACTTACTCAAGTGGATACTTATCCAGTGTATGAGTACCTTCAATTGTGATTGCAAGGTTGTTTTGATTACAACTGCAATTACCAACTTATATGTATAATGTCATAAATACTCTGATAAAAGCTATCAGTAATCATTACATGATATGATGATAGATAGTGCATGGCATCTAAATTTGGTACATTTGTTTCAGGATGTTGAGAGGAAGAGTGAAGCATCTATTCCATTGTGTTTTTTTCATGTTTTTTATTTTACTTTTTCTATTATTGGCTGGAGCCATAAGTCTAGATGATAAAGACAAAGAATATGTTGACCCATTAGCTGCATATGGGATTCTTGGTACAATAATCTTGTACATCCTTAGACTTCTCACCTTGCTGACAATACCACAGGTCCTGTGCAATTTTGCAGGACTTACACTTTTTAATGCTTTTCCTGGAAAAGTTAACTTGAAAGGTTCACCACTGCTTGCACCTTTCATTTGTATCAGGGTTGTTACAAGAGGGGATTTCCCAAAACTAGTAAGAGATAATGTCACAAGAAACATGAATCTCATCACTGATGTGGGTATGGAGAACTTTATGATTGAAGTTGTGACTGATAAAGCAATCAATTTGCCCACACACAGGAGAGTGAGAGAAGTAGTTGTTCCTGCTGAGTACAAGACAAAGACTGGTGCTTTATTCAAATCTCGAGCTCTGCAATACTGCCTGGAGGACAATGTTAACATCCTCGCTGACACTGATTGGATTGTGCATTTAGATGAAGAAACTTTGCTCACTGAAAATTCTGTTCGTGGGATATTGAATTTTGTACTCGATGGTCAACATCAGTTTGGCCAAGGGCTGATCACATATGCTAATGAAAATGTCGTCAATTGGTTGACTACTCTAGCTGATAGTTTTCGAGTTTCTGATGATATGGGAAAGCTGAGACTGCAATTTTATTTATTCCACAAGCCACTGTTTAGTTGGAAAGGATCTTATGTTGTTACACAGGTGATCTTACCTTTTTTAATAATGTAGACTGTAATATTAATTATATTGAATATCACAATGTATTACTACCATGATATACAATTATTTTTTGTTAAATTATTTCACTAGTTCGTTATAATGTGAATAATGTATAAAAGGAAAATAGAAAACATTCTAAAATTATATTTATTTATTTAGTGTTGCTAACAGATTGTATTGTATTATAGTTGTATTATTGTATTGTAACTGTATACTATTGTATTGTATTGTAACTGTATTTACATATTTTTTTGTTTAACGTCTTATTGTTGTTAAACTTGTACAATAAGTGATAATGTATTCTACATATTATGTAATTTATTTTAGGTTGGAGCTGAAAAGAAAGTTTCTTTTGACAATGGTCTTGATGGATCAGTGGCAGAAGACTGCTACTTTGCCATGAAAGCTTACAAGGAGGGCTACACATTCAACTTTATTGAAGGAGAAATGTGGGAAAAATCGCCTTTTACATTATGGGATTTCATGCAGCAACGGAAAAGGTGGATTCAAGGTATTTTATTAGTAGTTCATGCTAAAGAGATACCTACTGTTACTAAAATTTTTTTAGCAATATCGTGTTATTCATGGGTTACATTACCACTATCGACAAGCAATGTAATTCTGGCTAGCCTTTGTCCCATACCTTGTCCACAATTCTTGGACATTACATGTGGCTTTATAGGTGCTGTTAATATTTATATGTACATTTTTGGTGTGTTGAAATCATTTCCTATACACAGATTTGGTCCTGTTAAATTCCTTTTATTTGTTGCTGGGGCATTGGCTACAATACCTTTAAATATTGTCATAGAAAATATTGCTGTTGTATGGGGTATATTAGGTAAAAAGCACAAATTTTATATAGTCAATAAAGAAATCAAGATTCCAGTGACTGTATGATTTGTGGTGCAGTATTTCATATCATTTTAAATTTTGATGTTAAAGGATAAGTGCACAAAATACTTAAGTGGAATAATCTTACACTTATTCTGAAGTGTATTAGTTAGATATTTGATTTAGGAAGTACTTATAATTGAAGATAAATACAATCGCCAAACAGACATAATGTGAGACGTTGTCTTTAATCTGTTTACCAAAGAGGGTTATAGCCTTATTAAAGCGTTATGGATATAGCATGGTAAATTTGCTTTTATATACTAAAACGATTTTATTAATGCACAATGATAAGAAACAGGTGGTTGGTGGTATCAACATAGATGTACTAATAATTTATTTTTGGATGCTTTTGTTATTTTTACTTGGTGGTATTTTTTATATTTGCTGTATATTCTGATTGTACTGTTAATACATTTTTCAATTCCCGTGTTTTATTGTACGGACGGCAGCACATCATGCTACACATTGACGAATCTTGTGCCGTTGCACGGGAGGCGATATTCGTGTATAGCTTTATGTACTGACGACTGTACATAACCTTTTGTATATTATTGGCCTATTCAAATGTACATACTACATACTACATAATAATGAACGTGAAATGTAAGTCCTCCATCGTTGCTCTCGATTGGACTGCTTGAAGTATCAATTGCACTAAGAGCAGTGGTTTTAATCCAAACGAATTTTTTTAAACTCCTGGTTGTAACATTCAAATAATAATTTCAAATGATTGCTATCGGACTTGATGATATAAATATGTATCGTGACTTTACGATCTCACGAATATCATACGGGATAAGTATAATAGTATAGTCTTTTTTTTGTTATAATATCAAGTACTATACAGTCCAGTAGTGGAAGTATGTATTGTGTATGGACCATCGACGCACTTAGGCTCAACTTACACTGGCGCAGAGTCGAAGCGTCGCGTCGTGTCCTGTTTTTTAACTACGAAAAGGCGAAGGCGGCGAAGGCGCGCGTCGTCGCGTATTTGTACCTTAGTAATGGGAAAATAGAGATGAATGTGCTATAGGCGAAAAACGTGACGCGCCGCGAGTGACGCTTCGGCTCTGCGCCAGTGTGAGTTGAGCCTTAAGATTAAACCAGCTGTACTCAAGCTTTTTTCCTTCGGGCTATAGACACATATTTGCTATATTATAAGGGCCTAACCTTTTTTTACGTTAATGGGATGGTTTTTACGGGTCTGTGTTACAAATAGAATAAAAGAATCAATAACCCGATTTCTGTATACGTTGTTCATATTTCATTTTGGAATACAATGATTCACAAAGGTACGTTGTTGCGAACGACGTAAGCAGTGGGTGGTCACTTTGTTTACAGTCGTATATTCTTCAGATATACTACTACTAATTTCCAAAATTCGGTGTATTTCTTTCCCTTTCTCCTTACTTCAAAAATAGCTGCCATATACGTATGGTACTTATACTCGATAAACCCAATAACCTTGCATAATCAAATCTCAATGCAGCTATTATAATTGTGTTATAGTTTCTCTTTCTATGTGCCTGAGACTATCACGTATCTCGCTCAAGAGTGAAAAAATTTGGGAACTAATAGTATATAATATAATAATAGTTTTAAAAAGCACCTTCCTTGTAACCAGGCCATGAACAGTACGTCGCTTACTTTAAAATTGGTTAGCAGAATATGATAGTCCGAGGTACCGGTTCGCTATATCGATGCCTTACTTTCTCAAACTCGTATCTTATAAAGAGTGATTATTCAGGAGATGGCAAAACTTTCTATTTATTTTAAATTTCTTATCAAGGGTGTTAATTTGGATGCATTACTTTAAGAATAGGTAAAACCCAGTGTGTGAATATGAAGGAAATGTGATGTGATATCAGCCTGCAAAATTTGTATATACAATCCATTTTTTGCATTTCAGTAACTGAGTGCTTTGAGATATGAGTTTGAGAAGTTACGACGACGATATGGAGCTCAGAAAGCCAACTACAGGTTCTACTGTGCAGTTTCCAAAAGCTTTTGTGTAGTTGATGTCTACTGCTTCTCAGTGGCGAGGCGTGAAAATTGCCGAAGTTAATTGACCGTAAGAGTTAATAAAGCCGGAGCAAAACAAAAAACAATTGCTTTAACAAGTGGCGACAATTAAACATAACGCTTATTAGCACACAAGATACTAGCACACTTTATTTCAGTGGTTAGTTACTTACACTTAAAATTGAGTACAAAATGTGGTAAATTACTTTGAAATATTTATAATATTTCATAATACGTGGAAAATTTTAGGCAAGTCGGTGGGAATCGAGTTATATGTACGCCTCGCCACTGCTGCCTCTCCATAGATCAACAACGTACTGACAAAATTCAATGATTTCTTGAACATTTTGTTTTGAAAGTACTATGGCACAAAGTAGTGATATTTTTGTGTGCAGAACTAAGTACTGTCCATGAACGGGTTAATAGTGTTTCGGGTCGCACATAAAAGCTATGCGGGCAGCAGATTGAGTATGGCTGGCTGGTCAACACTGTTCGCTGATTTAATATATTACTGACAAGAATTTTTTTTTTAAATTCACATTAAAAAATCTTGAAATGTCTTTTTGTTTTGGTTTCTTTGCTGATGAACATTGGAAGTCTTTGATAATTCGATGTAAACTAAGAAAGTTGCGTTATCCATCTTACATTATGTAATGTGCGTATTATAACATTAGCTTTGATTGGAAATAGAAGTGAAAATAACAGTATTATTTATAATAATTCTAAAATATATGAACAATTAGTCCTCATTATTGGTTATTTATTCTTTTACGCAGCTGATTTGAATGGATATAAAATGATAAACATTGCTTTATATTCTGGTAAAAGTCAATACCAAAGAAGATCTCACAAAAGCCATGTACATAATATTTAGAAGCAACCTCTTTCGGCTGTCTTTGTAATATAATATTTTGAAAGTATTGATTTCAAAATTTATATGCGATGGTGTACCTTGTGACATATTTGATATCTAAGATAGATACTTACCTTTCGTGTAATTGTGAATTTAAAAGTTTTGTGATATACATTTATATTAATTAGTACGATTGATAATGTCATAGTTGAATATCCTGTATTGTCGTTTTTTAAGAATATTAATTTGTGTATTCGTCGCTAAATTGTAAGCAGTCATATGTTTTTAATTATTAAAGTTAGTTTATACTTTTGAGCGGATCAAGTGACATAATTATAGAAGATTTTGAACACTGTCGACTACATATGAAGAATGTGTTTGATCGTTTTGTAATCTCACCCAAGATTTTCTGCTTAAAAAAGTATTATATTAGCGATATAACATCAGCGAATCAAAATTATACCTAGGTCTCAGTGTGAGCATCTTTATGACGTTACGCATGGTCAAGAGACTATTTACACACTTGAAATTTATACACTTGAAAACTACTGAAACTAATAATTGAGTAATTTTACTGAAAAAAAAAACCTGTAAATCATCAACACTTTGGCGGTCTTGAAAATTTACATTTACTCCACCTTTTAAGCTTATTTGTGATTCCGATATATTCAGTTTACTAAGGGATTTAAATACTTCTAAGTGTTATGGAAAATGTTCTTCTAAAAAGGATACATTCCTGGCAGTTTTCGATTCTAGTTACTTTGTCTAAATGTACTATTCTGTCCAGTAAAGTTTAAGTTGTGTTATTTGTAAAGTAGCAATATTATTAGGAATGTTGTTTTTGTGTTCGTTTTATATACTAAGAACTAGTCATTTAAATTCGCTTACGAAATAGTGGTAATTGATCGACAGTTTTCGTGTGCCACGGCAAACCTTTGCCCATACCTCAATTTCCCGTGGTTCGACTTAATATCATAATGTCAGGGATCAAGGATCATTGTTATCTTACGACAGTGTCTATTTAATTACTAATTTTACAATGGCATTTGTTCACGCTTTGTACAAACATGTAGAATAAGAACCATGACCCTATATTTAGAAGTGTATCTAGCTATTTACAACGAGCAAAATATGAACGAAACTTGTCAAAATGTGAGAAATCGTTACCTCACGTTCAATGTTTGGATGTCGAGAATATGTTTGAGAGCTTGCACACACTTAATATTTAAGCATTAGGACATTAATACATTGTATGAGAGTTTATAGGTATCTAACGAGAGACATTAATATGATCTATTTGAAAATAATCACGCTGTATGTCTTTGCGTAGGGTCACCTGGTAGACAGCGGATCGGTTGGGTACAGTGTGTTATGCGGGTCGCGACCCCAAAGATGTTAGTAATATTTTGTGTATTTCTGTGAATTATTTGAGTTAAATATTAGTGTCTAAAATATCATTAGCCGAACTGGAACAATAGCTTTTAACACGTTTTTAATATTAATTTGAAAGAGAGTTGGGCTAACAATGAAACATCCTGCGGTCAGCGAATTTAGCCACAGTCATGGCTTGAGTTTTAATTATTATTACTAGTACACCTACAGGTGGATCAGAACTGCCAGGGAAGATATAAAAGAATGTATAGTTACGAGTAAGCATTACCAAGGGAAACAATTAGCCTTTTACACTATTGACAGTTATCCCTCCCTCCATAATTAGCTATACCTTTCATTGCTTTCTCTTTTTTTTTCATTGACATACTGTGAGCAATAGGGGAATCTAGTGTTCAACCCTGGTGCACAGTGGATCAATGCATTAAAAAAAACGTATAACGCCCTGTAATATGTAATTCAAATTAACTAAATGTGGCTGTGCAAACGGCTGTCGAATAAAAGTGATATACTGTCCACCAGAGACACTACCTGTACAGTTCTTTGTATAATTATGTTTCTGTTTTAAGGTTCCGAGTCAAAGAATGTTCCAAGTGTGTGCTTGTGTGTCTTATAATTAATTTTTTTATTCTCTAAACACATAATATTAGTTAGTCTACATAGCAACTTACAAATAAATCTGAGCATCTAAATTGGTTTTCTTTTAAGATACCTTCAAATTAACTTAGGATAACTTCACAGGATTGTCATAATATGGTGAAATTACAGTGACATGGGACTTGTCGATTTATGAGTCAAGGTGACGGGCGCAGTGGCAGTGTCTCTCAGATATTTGCGGTTTAATGCTCTGAGTGACACTGCAACTGGCATGGACAGGGGTGTCGCTTACCACCAGGCGCACGACTTGTACGTCCCGTCACTTGGTTTCGTAAAAAAAAATCTTTATTTTCGATGTTAAAAATAGTTCCGCGAGTAATGAAGCTTTGGGCGTGGTACTTTCAACTCAATAATTTAGTTGATAATATCATTATGACGATGAGTCATGCCAGATTGTCTGTTTAACAGATTCTTATCTGTAAACATGCTTCGTAACGCATTTGTTAAGTGTCGCCTATTGACATATTTCCATCTATGTGTGTGTACATAGATTAAACTGTAAGTGTACTTAGTCGTTTATTACACTGTAAAAGCAAAAATACCTATTTAAACGCGACATTTTATTGCATTTACGGGTCTGTAAACATTTAAATATCAGCACAAACATGTGTAAATAATAATGTGCATAAAATATAGCGTCGACCATAAAATATTAAAATTTGCGAAATGAAATTCAACTAGGTACTACTAGGTGGGTTACATATACTGGGATTGTGAATACACAGTCGAATGAAAGTTTTTTTCTAAGATTAATGCAAACCATTCTATTCTGAATAGTAGACATAAATGGTTGATTACTAATAGTATCTTAGTCAGTCGTAACCATGGGTTTTAACGTTTGAAAAAACAAGAAATAAAAAATTTATGAAAAACAAATACACGCGATTTAAGTTCGGAAAAATAGTTTCATTTCCTATGTGTAACAATTGCGAAAACCTAAGCACTCGATAAAAAAAAACAAAAATTAAAAAAATAACGCACACACTCAACATAGCCCCGCACTAGGGAAACCCTGTATCATGGGTGGCATGGACACACACATAGACAACCACAAATTACACCCAAACTCACGAAAGAAATAAATGTAGGCCATCCAAATATTTCTCCCGGCCCGGGAATCGAACCTGGGACTTCTGCGTGGCAGTCCGGCATGGTAACCGTTCGGCCACGGAAGCAGTTAAAAGAAATATAGGCGAAAACCTAAGAACTTCATCATCATCATCAACTCATTTACAAGTCTCGCTGCTGGGCACGGGTTTCCTCTCAGGCCAGGGTTTAAGCCATAGGCCGCTACGTTAGCTCAATTCGAGTTGGGAACTACAAACATCTTCGGCGTGCAGGTTTCATCACGATGTTTTTCTTTACTGAAAGGCTCGTGGTAAATTTCAAATTAAATTTCGCATATAAATTCCGAAAAACTTGAGGTGCGAGCCCAGATTCGAACCCACGGCCTCCGCTTGAGAGGCGGTAGGTCAAATCATTAGCCTAACAAGGCTACAGAACTTGATATGTATTTAAACGTTAGATTACATCGTAGGTCATCTAGTTATTGATAGTTGTTTTTCGGGTAGCCATGCGATATAATCTTAACACAGGGTGAATGCAGAGGCTAAAGCAAAGGCTCTACAAAAAACTTCATTTAAATTAGTTTGTACGCTGCTATAAAGAAAGCAAATGTTTTTTACAGGTAATATCTTCTGGGAATGGAATTACTTAGTGAATAATAACAAAATGTTCATATTACATCACATCTGCATAAAGAAAAAACTATAAATCTTAGAAATACGAAAGGCCGCTTTGTACCTAGAGTGAAAATCCCCTAAGGGCACCGAAAAAACAACGTTGATGAAGTATAAATATAGCATTCCTAAAATAGTACATAAAGGGAGTTAGTTTTTCCCAAAATTGTACCCTGAGGGTTGTTACATCCCCAAGACGTATACCTGGGAGCATATCTGAAATGATATGAGTATCTATAGCGTATATTCCGCGCCTACTTGCAAGTATCTAGATATATGCAAACACCGTTAGTTTAGCTAACCATGTTAATACACAATAATGTATAGTTAACGTAAGCGAATTTTTTTTATAATAAAGTAGTAATATAGTCACTATTTGTAAATAGAGTTTTAAAGTGAAGATATCCTCAACGTCAGAAGATAAGAGTAGGTATACGTATATGCGTGATTTCCGGATGTATCTAGGTCTACTGATAAGGTTGACTTAATCACCTATAATTTTTTCCTGTTTCCTGGAATAAATTATTCCATTCATTTATATATACATACAACGCAAGATTTTTTTTTATGATACTAAGACGACTAAGTACTACTACGTTACGTACTCCGCCTCGTGTAAAGCAACACGCCTGTCCATAACAGTTGTCGTGCCGCTGGAAAGCTTAGACTTGAGGGCCACTACCGCCACTACCACCGCGCCCGTCACTGTGAGACATTGATAAGTACAAGAATCTGTAATTTCACCAACACCCTTACCCTTCAAAACTGGAATGCAGAAATGCTCACATTACTTTTTTTATAATACCAAGTGACGGGACAAACTTCACAAGTCTTTCACAAGGAGCTCTACTGCTATTAAAAGATGTCGTATTTTATTGTGGATTGACGAAAACCAACAATATTTTCTTGAACTACCGGACACCCACGTTGCGTCTCACGTCGCGGCTAACACCTGTAAATAAATAATTAGTGTTAGTATTTTATTATATTATTGTGTACGTGTAATGTCTATAAGCTATGTATTTATGGGTCTTTTGTAACCTGAACATAAATAAATAAAAAATATAACTTCGGCCTTTTAACGACGAGAGTGACTACCTACGCATTATACAGGTTTGCACCACAGAGCACATTTGCACGCTCCGTCATCGAACTCATCATCACTTTCTATCATGCGAGATGGAGGTCAAGTACGCACTTATTTTATCCATAAAAAATATATTTCTACATTCATCATCATCATCCACCAGAATCCAATCCATTGACGCTCTGCGACGTGTACTATGTCGACGCGTCGCCCCACCTTGCAAACGGCACTTTTGCCCATCCTCGACCACCAATTTCTACACTATTATATTTTAACCATAAAAAAATATATATTTCTACATTATTATAATGTGCAACGTACTTACTTAACCGTACATAGAAAATTTAATTTCGTAACGAATGATAATAACCCGTAGTTACTTACCATTATTATTTGTAACTACTTGTTTGTATTTACCTAAAAAGTCCCCTAAGACTAGCTAAAGGAACGAAGATTATCACTTTACGAGTATACTTACTTAAGTTATTTTGCGTGCTCTTGGTTTTTTTAGCACTGACTAACTGTAACGTGATTAGTTTTCTTGGAAGATAGGATTTTAAACATAAATGGTAAACGTGCAGTATCGTATAGATACGTTAGCAATATAAATATTCGTTATTCAGTATGTACAAGTGCGTAGGCTGTGGAATAGTGTGTTGCTTTCCTTTAGGGTGATTCTTATTTATTTACAATAACCTTACATAAAATAGGCATCACACGAAGACTTATGTATTTACGTGATCTGAAAATGACAGGAATACTTATACCGTGATCGGTTTCTACGCGTCAGTGTTATTGTTTGAAGATGCTTTCTGATATACAGAGATAAATAAATTATAGGAACTATACATTGTTGGTGCGTAGTTGAGTAGATGGGTAGATACTGTTACATGTTGGTAAACAATCAGGACCTATTACGTTAAGTGTGGACGCGATCGAAGGTAATCTATTAAAGTTTGCAGTCAAGCCGTTTAAATTGATTGAATACATTATTTACTGTATCGCTATTAGGATTCTAATGGAATAGATATTTCCTGACGAAAGCGAGTGTAACATTTTTTACACAGGCAGGGTTACCATCGCTTTCTCGTACCTACGTGGTCACTGGTCAGAGCAACATAGCGAAATTTCTAACGCGAATCTGTTATTTATAATTCTATCAATAAAATCTTAACAATTACACATGTTCATTAGGTTCTTTTTTAATCAATGTAATGTTATATTTTTCATAAATTTACTAATTAGAATAATCTTGAAGGTTGCGTGTTCAACTTTATCATTACTTAGGGTCGTATTCTATAAAACTCTACTCAATGCTCAAGTCAGGATTTGAGTATGGTTTAAAGCACTCGAAATCATACTCAAGTCCCTGCCATTAGAGTCGTATTTCTAGTGATTGTGTTTCAATTGCAATCCTGACTTGAGCATTGAGTAGAGTTCTAGAATACGACCCTTAGACTTAGTTAGTAATTATATTCACTACATATTTAGCGGCAATACAATCATCTCTCGGAAAACGAAAGCAAGAGAGGGCTTGCTTTTATCCCGTTTAGATGATGATGATGATAAACAGCCGTACACAGCACAACTCACGACCATAATAAATAGTAACGTACAAAATGATGTTGTATATTAACGTAGTACAAGTTTCGTAATGAAAAAAAATGAAAACTATATTCAAATATTAAAGCCGTCTTAGCGCGAAAACGGCTCGCCGACAGCCTTGTTGTCGTTCAGTCAATGTGACGGTTAATGTGCGGTATTTAAAACTAGGGAGGGGCGGAGATTGTCCATCATGTAGTGTATGATATATGGTGTCCATTTTCGTTACTTTTGTTTTCTGTCTGTACTATGGAGATTAGCAGCTCTTTAGAGTCCACGGCACAATGACTATACATTTATAATCCTGCATTACGCGGGGGACTGCAAAGCGTATTGCAACAAAAAGGATAATGAATGCCTCTTTTTAGCGGGAACTCATTAAACAATATAGTTTTGTTTGTAGAACTCGCAAGAGTTTGGACTTGTCATGAGTAATCATGATCTGGATGTGAAGGATCAATTGTAATGTGAATGCACATAAAGCGTAAACTCATAAACATTTTATTGAATAATTCATGCCTCTAGTGACGCAGGTATTGGGTTCCATTCTATATAAATATTGTTCTGTATGTGCGTTTATTGTTTGTTCTTTTTTGGTGTTTGATTTTTCTGGAACTATAGGCGGAAACCTATAATTTTTGTAATGGCGCCAAAAATTTACAACAATTTACGGAAGTTACACTAAAGTCTGAGAAAAACCTTATGCTATTTAAAAAACAATTAAACAAGTCTAGTAAAAATCTAATTTTTGACATTGGACGTTATTGACGTTATTCATGTTACGATATTATTTTGACATCTAATTACCATTAAAATCGACCCATGTAACTATCATCGCTTTTAAATTTTAACCGACTTATTAAATCCATGTGTGCACGCTCATGTAATATTATTGAAAAACGGAACATGTTACACCTGGTTTAGTCTGTTGAAGTGCATGTGAGTGAATGTATTCAAATTTGTATGCCTACTGTTTGGCCGGACAGTGAAACTATACGTATTTTGTATATGTCAGCTTCTATATAACCTGTGTTTCCACAAATAAATGATGAAAAAGAAATTATTATTATTATTATTATAATTAGCCGTGTGTTTTTTACCCCTGTTTTTATAAAGTGTTTTGAAAACTTGTTTTCCGTCAACGAATAAATAAATAAATAGTTAGGTGCTCTTGCATGACAATTACGTGTCATATACAAAAAAATGTGATTGAAATGATCACTATGATGTATAAAGTGATAAAGTGATTGTTTACATCTGAGACCATCAGGCACATAGATTTAGTATATAAGATGTGATTGCTTCTGTCAAGAATGTTGATTGTTAAAATCAATTTTTAATAGAACTTGGGTAATATTAAATTTTCAGTAGGTAAATGGTTCATGTAGTATTTATTGCAAACGAATCATTTCCTACATAGGTAAGTAGTAAGGCTAGTAAGTAGCTCCTTAGTACATGTACTTGTACATGTACTTGTCCATGTAGTTGTAGGTGGACACTTCTACTCTTTAAAGGGATTACTCACGAAGCCATAAGTGTGCGTTCGTGACCCGTTTGCTGTCAACGGCGCATGCTTATGCTTCACATCGTCTGTGAGTTAACTTAGCTTAATTTAATAATAGTACTTGTAGTAAGGTTAATCTTTTACCAAGGGCGCAGTGGACAGTCTGCGGTGTTGGCTCGTCGTGGTTCGGTCGGGTAAATTGTTGCTACGGCATAATTGGCGATGAGCGAACCCCCTGAGTTAGTGGTGGATACTTGCAATGGTTTGGACCATGAGCATGATGCGGATGCCGCGACTGACGTGGTTCATCAGAACGGAGATGATGGGTACGTAAACTACACTTGATATTGTATGACTAGATATGCTATAGCTAATTAATGTAGCTCATTTATGTTCAAGAGCTAAATAAACAGCAATAATTTCTTAAGAAGCCATAGGTACTTATTTCATGCGCTTTGTATATTTCAGGGTTCCGAGGCAAAACTCAATTGTGTGAATTTTCGTAGAATGAATTATCTAATTCATAATAGTGTAGTTTTTGTAACTAAATCATTTCAGTTTTACGTTAATAAATCTGCTTTTTTAATTCCACCGTAGTTAGAGCATGAAAAGTACACTATAATGATTGATTTTACGAAAATTTACTCACGTTGGTGGCTTTGTCTTGAATATGCAACTATAAAATTACGAACGCTTAATGTAATTGACATGCATATTAGTAAAAATCTGCCGTCCACGTGTAATGATATAGATGACGCAATAGTGGAATGGTATGTTATAAATTTACACAATATCTATCGCGATAACAATCGCACTTGAGCGCCAATCTTTAGATAACGGCGACCTTTTTCAGATTTATATGGGTGAATCAACTTTTTTATCGACACGCGGCTGTTCCTAACACTTTAAATTAAATTTTAAAGTCGGCTAACATGTTTATAATGAAAATCTATAATCTAAAACACTGCAATTTGTAAATGATTAGCACTAATATCAGGTTTCTTACCACGGTATGACTTCTTTTCATTTTCCTGATATATCGGAACGGTTGCACTCTCCATGGTCACGGGTTGACTAGACGGCGGCAGATGACAGCTTTAAGAGCAGACATATCTGTCTACCCTCTTGCGCTGTCGACGACTACCTTCATCGCGATTTGTTGTGGCGTTACCATTATCATTCACTTTTTTCACACAAACCACACTCACTGTATCCATACGCAAAACTGAACTCGAGGTGTTTTTGTTTTTATTACTGCACGCACTAAGGACCGGATTCCATGCACTGGATAGTTTAAAACCATCATCACGGTTAAATGTTTTGTACTTCGTGATCTCGATGGCTTCTCGTATCAACCGTGGTATGTAGTGACGTTCTGTCGAGAGTACCTGGGGGCTATGCAACTCGATCCAGTGGTTAGTGTCAGTCTGTGTGAGATGTTGTGCTATAGTCGACTTCTGTGCATCATTGTTTTTTACTGCTCGTATGTGTTCCTTCATACGATCGACAATTGTTCGTTTAGTCCGACCGATATACGAGCTCCCACAACTGCAGTTCATTTTATAGACACCCGGTGTTTGTAATAAGGAAGGTGGTCTTTTGGTGAACGTAACATTTTTCCTATTTTGGTTAAGGAGTGAAAACAGTTTTTATGGCAAACTTCCTTAGCAACCTGTCTATTTTATCTGTCACCCCTTGTACACATGGCAGAAAAACTGGTAGTCTCTGTACGTCAATTTGCTTCTTCCTTTTGTGTATTGGTTTAAATGTTTTTATTTTGTATCCATTCTGTCGCAAAACCGTCTTAACGTGCTCCTGTTCCTGTGGTAGGTGGTGTGCATCACAAAGATCATAAATAAGCTCTATTGGTTAATGACCTGACGACCGAATGTAGGCGTTTTGAGTGATGATGTGAAGTTGCATGTAAATATTTGTCCGTGTGAGTTGGTTTTCTGTACACAGAATGACCGAGTGAACCGCCTTGTCGGACTTTGACCAATACATCCAAAAATGCAAGCACGCGATTTTTCTCAATTTCACAAGTGAACTTCATTTGTTATGGGTGTTGTTAAGACGTGCTAAATAATTGTGCAATTGTGCAATACAAAATATCGGGAAAATGAAAAGAAGTCATACCATGGTAAGAAACCTGATATTAGTGATAATCATTTAGTGAATAACCACGAAAGTCTTAAAATCTATACTGTAATTTGTAGGTCTAAACCGAACTCCAAAAAACTATCCGATTTTTATCACGTATTTATAAAAAATGCTTATATTCAATTTATTTAATTGATAACGCCATAGAACTTCAGTCAGTGTTCCATAATCGTGAATATTTTATTAAAGATTGATCGTACCAAAAATTATTGGATGAAAGAGCTAATGATAAAAAACCTGACTTTTTTCGATAAGAGCGTAAACGGGAACAATTTAGGTTTTTCACGAATACTTTCGTCGTTGCACATCTTAAGATATACAAAACTAGATATGACGACCTATCATAATATCAAATCACAGTGGAATGATCAAATACCATTTATTTTTTATTTGTACATTCATTAGAGTATCGGCAAAAAATTTTTTGATCCACGTTCAGTATTCTGTATGCATTTGTGACAGCGATAATTTTTTTGAGATTTTTTTTAATATTCAAAATTGTTACTTTCTTAAATTCTTTAACTTTTTTCATAAAGGTGTTTTTCTATGATCTCGTTTCCATTTACATTATTGGCATGAATTTTACGTGTCTAAATGCCTTCATTCCTGCATTGAAATATATTCATAAACGGAAGAAAACGTGTAGCAAAATTGGCTAATAATAATAATCATAATGCACTTTTCGCATTTGTGTCGTGTAAGTACGTACCTAAAAAGCTTGAATTGGATTTTTCTATTTGTAGATTGGCCATTGACCCCAAACTGGGATGCCGTGTACATTTTCCGAGTGACGTCATTCGAGAAACGTGAGTTCAATTCTGCTTGAACTAGCTTCTTACGCCTTATGACGTTACTGTTTGACACGGATTTATACAGCGACGAATTGCACAAGTACCTAATGCATCATTCATTAATTCACAGCTCTTTTACTTCACATAGATTATATGCCAACTTGCATGAGTTTCTGTAGAGACACTGCCTGCGGTTGACAATTTATTGTTAAGTGTTGTTATGTTGTATTTACACATATTTTCCATCTAGTAACTTTGACACACAAGTTACATATAACCTTTTTTTTAAACGCGTTACTTTTAAAACTTATTGTTAAGACACTTATTAAAATTGGGTTTGGTGTAAAAATATATAGTACTGGTAGGTATGTTTACGCCGATTTCTAAATGATGAAGCATTGACTAAAATTAGAATTATAAGTCGAATTAAATAACAAAGGCTTATGTCCCTCAAATTTGAGTGAAATTTTTAATTGTTTATATACGTTACTTTGTATACATCTTCTGATGATTCTGGGCATGTGTCTTTCAATGCCTTTCCATTCGCCAAGTCAACTGGTTGATAACTTATTCTTTGAATAATCCGTGAAAGCCGCGGATACCGCCGTGATGTCGTTAACAAATGAAGTGTCGTTTTACCTGTACAAAAGTCTCAAGCGTCACAAGTCCGTGAGTTAGATAATACTTAATATCAGTGGCATATAAAATTATAATATGACGAACGTACTTAAATCACAATAATACGCGGTACCAAAAGACGTCGACGGCGGCGTCGCGTAATGGCGTTCATTGACTGTCCTGCTAAATAATCTCAGTGCAGAGGTATTAAAAAACCGGCATCAAATATTAAGGAATATTATGAAATGAGACTACTGGGGTACCCTCTTTTCAACAAAAAAAGGATCATCAAAATCGGTTCACAAATGTGAGAGTTATCGCGTAAAATACATACAAAAAAAACATACAGTCGAATTGAGAACCTCATCCTTTTTTTGAAGTCGTATTTAAACGTAGAATATCATAGTTTCAAACTAATGTACTAAAATTTTTGATTGTATTTTTTTTTTTTTCATTTTGGAATTGGTTATTATTTTATAGTAGTACAATAGTCGAATCGATCTATCTTAACATTTATAATTCCAGTGTCTTTTGAGAGTACGGTCAGCGGCCCTATGCGCAAGAAAAGATGCATATCGTTATGCAATATTTACAATCACTACGAAAATACTAGGTAGAGAAAGAAGACTCACGTATCTTCGCCTATTTTACAGCACAAGTACGAAAGCTGAGTATGACAATATAATGCTTCTATATTCTTTGCAGGTGAGTACACGAGATAATGAGACGGTTTCTTGGAAGAAAAACAAGTCCCGGGATTAGATTAGTAATATACGTACTTGAACATTTCCAAGTGGAAAAGGGAGGTAAGAGATAGAATGTATAAGGTATCTACTTGTACGGTTACGGCACTTAAGTTTAATCTAATTAGGAGTTTGACTTTTTTATGTAAGATAGGCTTATTTTTGAACACAATTGACAGCAACTGTTGGTACTAGACGATACCTGTTCACCCTGAACTTCGAATGTCCAGGTGGTATCCTTTGGAAAATGCAAAAAAACAAGGCCTAGATCCTTAGGGATCCTAATCCTCCACACCACTTTCTTGATTCGTTTAATTTGTTTTTGGCTAGTAAATTATTAATAATTACCTTAATGTCCGTATATAACGTGTTACGGGAATAAGTACGTTTGTATCATTGTTACCAATCTAAAGGAGCATTTTATATTAATTTAATTTATTTATTTAATTCAGGCCACATAACTCATATAATCTATACCTTAAGGACTAACGTACAGACAATACAATAAAACACTATATTTACTAAATAACTTATCTACACGAATTACACTTGTCGGCGACCAGTGGCGCAATTTGGTGTCAGGTCTCCCTCAGGAATCCTTTCGGCCAAAAGGCCTCCTTCATGAAGATCGACAGATGTTCGGTTGGCACTTTCACCACAAACGAATTTAAATTCACATTGTGGCGGGACTTCAAACGCTCGACTGTCAGAGTGTATTTGGATTTTACCTTGATGTACTCCACTCAGATTTCGTGGAGTAATGCAGTTGCGACAGGTGCAGCGGCGTTGTCGTTATGGTCGGATGTAACAGAAAGTTCGATCCTGTCGGTGCTGTGCCACATAGGCTACGGCTGGTGGGCTTCCTCTTCCTCTTCTCCATCTTGATGAAACCGTCCTCGTCGCACCGGTCCGTCTGCCTCTGTAGTTTTGCAACTTCAGAGACAGGCACACGAGGTTTGCTTTTTCCCTTAGCAGATGGCCGCCGCTCGATTTCGCAGTGGCGGGTCGGTTAGTTGAAGCGGCTACTTGACGTGCACACGCGTGACAGGTAGCGGGGTGAGGTGCATTGATTATATGCCGACTCAAAACTGCAGATGAATGCATCTTGCGCCCCATTACGCGTGTTTCTGCTTTTATTTAGAGGCTTGTGATGACGGACATACCGAGGCAGCTTTGCTTAGTAACGCAACTTGGGCACGCAGCTCCGTGCCAAATTCGGCTAGACTCGACATTCAGGGACGTAATGCCCCTGAAAATGTGGACGTAATGGCCTAGTGACTTCCACGTGGTCGAACGTGATGGGGGGCAGCTTATGCAGCTCATTCGCCACGAATGTAGGCACGTCGTGCGGGTTAGTCTCCTTCAGCAGTGTGATAATATCTCTTCGTGGTTAGTGGTTAGTTAGTAGGTTATAGTCTCTTCTCTATCGTGGCTCTTCTGTTCGGCTTTACCGAGGCTCTGGAACAACAGCATCTTGCCATGGCAAATCTTATACTCATTGAAATTCGATTTGCAGATCTGCACAATACTGACTTCGTCTATGGTGACGACGATGTGTTGAATAAACGCCAGGAGCCCAATGGCAATGACTTGCTGGGAACCCATTGTCAATTACGCGAAACGCGAGTTATAATTAATAATTGATTCATTACGTAGTGTAGCGTCCGTTTCCGAACGTGTATTGCACTGCACTGTGATGACTGTGATTAATAATCGTACTGTCTACTTGGGTGACTCTTAGAGTGCTGTAAGAAATCGTGTAGTTGTATCGTAGTCGACAGATAATGCATACGACACTAAACATTAAATCCTTTATTATTAAAATTCCTACTACATTACTAATATCATAAACAACAACTTTTCTTCCATGACTTTTATTAATTCATCAAATTTTACTTTCATATAAAATTGAATAGATTAGATCGGTCCAAACGGTAATAACTCTGTGCAGAAAGAGGATGGGAGGATGCTTGCACGTTTGTATTTACTCTACCAAATATAGATCTAAAAAGCGTAAGACAGTACAACAAATACTTAAAAGTTTATTTTTGGTGAATATTATGGTTTTTAATAAATTGTGGAACAAAAGTTGTTGTTTATGATGTTGGTAACATTGTCATATGGGGATGTTAGTATTTTAAAAATAACCCTGTATAAATGTTGCTTAATGTAATCACCATTAAGTCAAAAGATTGACTGTTAGTACTTCTTTAAATAAGTAAAAACCCCTAAAAATACATGTAATAATAAAATTATTATAATATTTAAACCATTTATTTGCCACACACAATAATTCAAAACAGAACATACCGACGCTGGAAATGTAAGCGTCAACGTGCACTTGAAAAATATTACAGGAGAGCGATTAAAATTTAAGAAATATAATAAGAGTTATGATTATTTTTCTTAAAAAAATACATTACACTACTTTTTGTCGCTCTAATAGTGATAAGTCATTCCAAATGTAAAGTAATAAGCTTTTATGGAATTTTAATAATCAGGTGTAGGTACACCTAATTTCTGATATAGGTACATCAGATGGTATTTTTAGCCACTGTTATATGGGCTTTCACTGTGAAAATAAATTAGCTGTAGGTATCTTCTGAACAAAAGTGCGCTTAATTCAACGCCTAGTACAAACAATTATGACCTTTGTAATGTACCCAATGTACCCAAAGTACCTACTAAGTGTGGGCATGAAACTAAACGTTATGTTTAGGTAAGGTTATGAGGTATATTTTTACTATTATTATGGTGGACTTTCCACACTATTAAATTAGATACCAACTCTTAGCCACAATCTGTCAGGCCCAGATAACAGGCCCTTCATATAGATGTAAATAAGATCCGATAATCTCAATACAGAGTACTAAAAACCGACCTCAAAAGTTTCTATTTGCCATGTTTCATTGAAATCGGTTACCGGAAAGTGCGCGAAACCGGTTTTCATCCCCTAGTTTGTCACCCTTAGAGGTGGAATATTTTCTTAAAATTTAAATGGGACCAATACTGAGATATTTTCTTTCCAACAAAAAAAGAATTATCTAAATCGGTTCACAAATGGAGCCGGAGTCATCGCGTAACCTACATACAAAAAAATACAGTCGAATTGAGAACCTCCTCCCTTTTTTGAAGTCGGTTAAAAATAAGTCCAATCAGTCCGTCACGACGAGTTCTTGAATCTTCTTGCACACCGATTTAAATCCCGCCACCTTCTCTAACTAGCTACGAAATACAAATGGACACCATTCAATATCACAGAGAGGTGGAAACAGGAGTCGTCGCAAACTCTGAGAAGCCATTCAGAAAACATTAAGGTTTCTCATTCCCGAGGAACAAATAGCAAGCTGAACGGTTTACGGATAGGATGTGGCGAGGAGTGTAGGCACAGATATGGAGTGGAGGAATTTACTTACCACAAAATGTCGCTTCCATAACACAGGTGTCTTTTAAGCGGAAATATGGCAGGAATTTCAAGGGCCTGTTCACCCTTCAAAATAGCAGAGCCATTGTGAGCAAAGAGTTTTGATCTACTTATTTATGTAATCTAAGGTTAATACACTTTTTTATTAAAAAAAAACTTCAAAAGTTTGTAATTAAATTTATTTACCAAGTTTCCCCGGTTTTCATCCCCTAGTTTGTCACCCTTGGAGGTGGAATATTTTCTTCAAATTTAAATGGGATCAATACAGAGGTAACATGCATCAAAAAAGAATAAAGTCGAATAGACCTCCACCCTTTTTGAAGTCGTGTAACAAATAGTTACATGCGTAAAAGTAAGTAAATAAATTAACTAAGTAGTGGTTTGGATATTTAGGCGTTTATTGGTTATCCAATTAAGTATATAGGTTCCGACTACATTATGGGATATCACGAAAAAACAGCCGTTCCTTACATGTTAGAGCAGATAGACAATAATATTTAGATAGTAAATATTGAACAGCTGATTTTCACGAGTTGGGAAGGATCGTGATGGTAAAACCGGTTTGTTTTCGTATTAACTTACCCATAAAATAATTTCTCTTAATTTTCACGAATTTTATATTAACCGTAGATAAATATGTATTATTTTTAGAAAGAAAGAAAATACAAATTTCTGAAAAACGTTAACAAGACACTGCCACGGCCAAGAAAGCAAGGAACCAAAGCGAATAGCGTGAAAAGAAGGAGTTAGTAATCAACACAAAAAGATGTAAAACTCGCACAATGTGGACGCAATGATGAATGTTTGGAAATGTAATAAATTAAATTTATTACTCACTGGCACTTCTGGCCCCATTTCAATTGCTAATGAGTTCAGAAATTAAATTATACCTACTTTAAATTAAAATTAGTGCCTTCGCCGTTATCCTAGCGGCAGCTGTCCGAGTTATTTCCAAGTTCATTATTTTACTGGCTCACTAGTAGGCGCTATTTTGTTTACTGAATAACCGACGGGTTTATTCAGAAACGCAAAATTCGGGTCTTTGTCATATCATCGAGTATATAACCAGAAATACTCGAAGTGTCATATAATTGTGACAAATTAATTAGCAGCTTCGGTCAAGAACACATCAAGCTGACACTTAGAACTTTGTACTATTCGTATGGCATGCGGATAAAGTTGCATTTACAAATTTGATGTGCTCTTGACCCTGTACAATATTTATTAAGTAATAACATAATATATCCAGTTTAATTTTACAGAATAAATAAAGGTACCTCTTTCAGTTACTGTTTCAGATATGTTTGACGCTCATGTATAAATGTATTGAGAACTTAATATACATATATAATTCATTGACACACTGTAGATGATTCGTTTATACAAGGTGACAACCGCAAGGAGATTAGGCATTTTTACTCGGGCTTCGGTAAACACTTAGCCGTGCTAAAGAGTGCGAGGTGGAATGCAAGGAATTTAAGGTATTGGCGGGCAGGGGCGAGGGCGGGAAGGCGCGCCGCCCGCCCAACGAGTCGCGCCAGTCGGGGCATTGGGCTCTGTTACGCGGACGCGCTTTCAACTCGCTGCGAAGGCGATTCGCGACTTCGTTAACACTTTGCGGTTGCGACTTTAAATAGCACGCGTTTGCGAACTGACTTTAGAGGGAAACCGTAAAGGGGTTGCTTTGAATTTTATCTCTTTGTATTTGAGAGTAGTGTGTTGAAAAATTGAAGATAGTGCAACAGCTGGAAGCATGTGTGGCGGTGACCACGCGGCGGCGGCGGCGGCCGCTGGTTGAGCCTCTACGTGTGCTCGCGACATCGCTACGAGTGCTGGTAAGTCCTATATTTTATTATTTTACAAACTTTTAACGTAACTACCTACCTATAATGTTTAATGTAATTCATAAGTTTGCCACTGCCACTTCTATCAACAATTTTCGCACATTTCAATGAAGGTTCGATTTGTAAAATTATAGAAACATTTAATTTTTGCTTCACGGAAAATTGATTACTATGTTAAAATTTTTCTTACTGTGAAAAATATCCGTAAATACACTTTCTACGTGGTTCTCGGCTTTAAAATTAGGTATTATTTATCAAAACATGATTTATTGGGGTTAATAAAACTTTTAGATTAGGTTGCGCCAGATTAGGCAAATTAGCGAAGCAGAATGTTCAGGATACCCTCTGGTTTTGTTCCCTTTTAAAACTTGGAGAATAATTTGTTAGTAGCACAACATTTTGGGTTTTAAGATTTTGTTTTAAGGTGTAAAATAAGATGTGCAAATTAAAGAATTATATTATTTTTAACTAATTGTAAGTTGTAGAATAAGCAATGAACTATAACTATAAAAGAGATTTTCTTGCAACAGCTCACAGGATTTTTTCAGCAAGTCTGATACGTGAGAATTTCTTTATCACGCGTCGTAAATCCTCCGTATGTATCTAACTCCGTAGACTACTTCTACTACGTCAAACTAATTCCAACAAAAATGTTTAAGAATAATGGGTACTCGCTGTGACATATAACTGTATATATATATATATGTCCCACAGCTAGGCATGGATCCACTTCACGTCCGCTACGCGCGTTTAATATATATTTGGATACATCACATTTAACTTATTTTACACAAATAATATCTAAATGTTACTTTTGTTTACTAGCAAATAGCGGTAAACTATTTTTCAAACCTTGTGTAACTCACGTTCGATATTACATTCTAACAATAGGCGGGGATAACCGGCTATTTCCGTTCACTATAAACTCTAAAGATATGTTATAGGACTAAACAACTATAAACCCGGTTGCAAGTTGGTAACGCGAAAGAATACTATGATCTGGCAATGTGTTTACAACTAAACCAGTTGCTAATGATACCAGATCCCGCTTTCAGTTTATTTATTTTTTTTATGACATCAAATTGCAAATATTATAATAAAAGTTAATGTTTCACTAAGTAAACTAAGGTTTTATTGATACTTATGTAGACAGACAAAATATTAACTAATTTTTCTCTCATATTGTGAAGCACAGTCCACATGTCAACATTATTATTATTTACTCTCACATGTGTATTTATAAAGTATTTTAAGGCGTGTATTTATATAGAATAATCCTTTATTTCTTTTGATAGTTCATGTAGCTGGAAATATTTTTGTACCGTATAAAGAACAGAAATACTCAAATGAAAGAGAGCGTATTCGAGGCTTTCGCTAATGCTTAGTAAAATAGAACGCCTTTCTTGATTCACATAGAATAAATAAATGTATTTCCCTACAGAGTAGTTTTTGAAACCTTATGCTAGTTGATATACTTCAGAAGGTAATCACTCAATACGAATAATATTTACTATGGTAACATATTTACCTATTTATACGTAAATTTCGTGGTTATTATTATTACACTGAATTTTTACTACATGAAAAGAAAACTAGGTAACAACGGTAAGTGGGATAACAAAACATCGAAAGAAATCTGTGTGAAATCCACCTCGACATACTCGATCCACCATTAAAAGAATAAACCCCTAGGGACACAATAAATCGGTCCCTTTTCATTTCAAGACTCTTATGACACGAGAAATGCCTCTAAATAGTTCTAGTAGAACAAAATGTAAGTATTATTTATGACCGATGTTGAATAACCTACAAAATTTGCTCTTCATCAGAGATAGAGCACATCCCAATTTTATTCTTTTGGGTATGTTAGAATCCAACAAATTTCAGCCAATATTACGTCGTCCGATCAATAAAACGACACAATTGCAAATTAATCCTGGAATAAACATTGATACCTGCCAATCTTAAATTTTGGAGAGCGAAAATGTTTTCGCGCAATACCTACCTACGTGTTTTGCGTGTTGTGTTTTGAAACATCCGTGTCATCTGGCACGCGACATGTTCCTGACGGTTTCAGATTAGAAGGGAAATGGGTATTTTGTTCGTATTCTGAATGTACCATCAGATCTAAAAACCAAATTTAACGAACAAAACACGGAGTCGAATGCGAAAGAAACTGTTTGTAAGTCACGGGACTTTCAAAATCGAATAAATAAGTTATTTGGTTGGCTGGAGGTTGCTACGCATTCAATCATTTGATTTGTTCAGGCGAACACGCTCGGAATCACCGGATTATATCTAACGTTTTCGTTTAAAAACATGTTTCTAATAAAGGATAACAGTGAAATGCAATTTTATTTTCTGCTTAACGAGTCGATGTGGGGCACGCAAAATTACAATCGAGTAATATCAGGAAATCAATTTAATATAAGTATTAAAAAATTGACTATTGTTCTTGCAATTATACTTGTTTTACTAAAATCGAATTCGAGATTCGTTAAGCTAAATAAATATACACTTTTTTATATTTGTAAAAATTGGCAATTGTAATAACAATAATAATGCACACACTCAACATAGCCCCGCACTAGGGAATACTGTGTCGCGGATGCCATGGACACACACACAGACAACCACAAAGTTACACCCAAACTCACGAGAGAAATAAATGTAGGCCATACGAATATTTCTCCCGGCCCAGGAATCGAGGCTGGGACCTCTGCGTGGCAGTCCGGCATGGTAACCGTTCGGCCACAGAGGTAGTTTTTTAGTTGCGTTTATAGGTTAAGTGGGTCATTAAAAATAGCCGTTTTAAACGGCATTTACACACTAATTTTGTACACATGCAATTACTGAAAAAAGCATACTACATTATAATGATTACTTTTGTGGAGGTGATAAGTATTGTAAAGGGCCTGATTGGTAATAAAACGATCGTTATGAGCAAATCGAGACTGGTGTTTTATACAAACCTATAAAAACGCCGTCTCACTCAAAAGTTACTACTTTTCATGTTTGAAGTTTATCAAACAGAATAAAGTAAAACTACTTTATAGTTTTTAATAAAATAGTTCAGTATTTTCGCCAAGCAATACAAAGAGCTCGAACAAAGACTGAGTTCCTTTTTTTTATTCTAAAGACGACTAAATAGCAAATGGTTTTTCTGCTATTTTGTCTCCCAGTGAGGCGGTCAATGAGCTCATCGCAGGAGAATAAAACAAAATATATTATTTACCTATCACTAGCTATACACACCATTAGGCACTGACTCGTAAAAAGTGTGTTTTTAGAATGCTATGCTATTTATGCTATTTTGACGATGTAAAATAGGCGCAAGCGCGAAATGTAGTCGATGATTTATTTGTACAATTTCTTTTAGTACTTTTACATTTAATTTTTTCGTAAATTGACTTGTGAATAAATAAGTGTTATTTTTATTTCATGAATTTTGCGATTATGGATAGGATAGAGAATTAATAAGTTAGATAGTTGTTAGAGACAGAAAATGAATAGTAATCAGAATTGAAGTTTATTGATTATCACGATGTTTTACTACCATGATATTAAATAATTTTTTTTGTGAAATTACTCCATTGTTTGTTATAATTATTAATACAAAGATCGAACTCAGAGAAAAAGTAATTAGAATTGCTTTCAAAAGTAAGTAGAGCGAAATGAATACTTTTGATATACATTTGAAATTGTGGATTTTTTCGATATAATGGCCCACAGAGGGTGAAATGCGTTTTTCGAGGTATAGTATAATCGATAAGGTAATTCTTATAATCGGTGTATATTATCCATTTTTCTTTTTGACATATCCAACAAATGCTCGTTCCTATTATTGAAATCAATATCTATTATTTGAATTTTGTGAATCGTCGTTAACCCATCTACAGCTAAACCAGAAATGTTTAAATATTTATCGTAGCTTTTTGACGTGTTGCTTTATTTTAAATGGTCACAGTAATAACTGTGCTCATCTTTTAAGAAAACATCAAAGTACAGTACGTACATTATTAAAATCTAAAGTGGCTCCATGTCAATTTGTTGGTTTATCCTTCTAAATGGTTTATTGAGTTTAACACAAGAGAAAAGCGGCCTAGTAAACACGGAAATGCTTTCCGTCCGCCACTAAGTGTGTTGTTTTATACTATCTACTTTTTAACATTGGATCTATGTATCATGTATCAACCCGTTACATATCTCTATCATAGTATGAGAATGCTAGAGACTTGAGAAATCCTTTGTTATGTTATTTGTATCTTACGTTATTAAATTAAATATCTGTAAAGGATGTATAATAATTATACATATAAGTAGGCCTAGGTCAAAGTTAAATAGATGAACTGTCCTTGGCATTAGATTAGCTAGCATATTTAGGTTGTATACAAGGTATTAAACATTTATATTAATAAGCTAATTAAGTATGATAATCTAAAATAATTTTTTCCTCTTCAAGGGAAGTGTCCAGATCACACGGTGAAGATTTTAGAAAACATACTAGGATATATTTAAAAAGGAAAGTCAAAAAGAAATCTGCGTGTATATAAAATATTTTTTACTTGAAAACTTATTAAAAATATCGTTTTTATCTACGTAAATAGGGCGTTTCATACTTAGGTATATGATTCACTTCATTTGTACATTATTGTCAGATCCTTGATCGATTGATTGTATTAAGCTAGGTAGGTACCTACTATTTCAAAAGTTTTGACAATTTCACACTTCATCTCCGCCACTGCTACTGGTTAACACTTCTGTATTGTAACTATTATAAGTCACGTATACCTACCGCAGATTCTCCATTAAACATGTTTCCATAAAACTAGGACGTGTTGTGTACTTACTATTAGACATACTATATTTGGACACTTTATAATGTATTATGTGTAGTTGCTTGCCGAAACACATTATTGAAATTTGATATCAAAGCGGTTTCCGCGAACTCCAATAATTATCATTTTGTCACATGTAGGTAAACCAAGGTTACCAAATATTTTTTTCTTTCTTTCATCATTTTTCAGAAACTTAACGAAAAAAAGTTAGCATGCCTATTTATTGTACTACTACCCTAGAAGACGTGTAATCTATTTCGTTTGATTGGACTGAAAACACAGAAAATAAAACGAAATCCTGTTACTCGTAGTTGAAATGTAAACGTAAAGTTATTTTTATCTCAAAGATTTCAAAATGTTGTTAAAGCGAAGTACAACTTGTTTATGATGTGTGATGAATTGTAAAAACTATATTATATAGTTACACAAAGTAGAAATAGGCGGCTTAGCTGTTTGTTACTTCCAGGAACATTTTTTTATTTTTTCTTATTAAAATTTAAGTGTGCATTTAATTTTGACCCCCATCTCACCGAAAAGAAAGTGAAGATGAGGTCGACGATGGAGCATACACACCTAAATAATGCCTATTCACTCTCGCCTTCAAAAGGTCCCAGTTATAACGTTCAGGGAACAAGTCTGCAGGCAAGGAATTCCACTCCATAGCCGTTCGCCAAATAAATGTGGAGCGTAACGCTTCGTGCGAATCTTTCGAATATCCGCAACATAGGGGTGGAATCCAAGCCTACGCCTAGTCCTCCGATGATGGAAAGAGGAAGGCGGAGTTAAATCGTGTAATTCCATCGCACACTCTCCGTTATATATCCTGTAAAATATCGATAAGCAGGCAACTTTACGGCGGTGTTCAAGGCTCTGCAGCTTCGCCTCTACTTATTCCGAGTCACTTATAAGCCTCTTGCCTCGCTTGTCAATTGAATCCAAGGTGGCTAGTTGGTATGTAGCAGAGCCGCCCCAAAGGTGGCAGCGTTACTCCATTCACGACGGGACTTGCGCTTGATACAGCAACTGTCCCGGTGTGAAGTAACGCGTCACCCTGAAAAGGATGCCAAGCTTCCTGGCTGCATTTATGGCCATGGATTCAATGTATCTGCCGAAGTTCAGATTGGATGACAGGTCCATTCCAAGTAGCTGGAGAGAAGTCAGGACATTGTTTTCGTGGTTTTTGTATTAGACCCGTCGTCCATTTATTTGTAAGTCAATGATGATACTCACCAATTGTTATCCAGATGTACAGAAAAGGAGTGGTACGTCGTGTGGAGAGGTTCCTTTTGTGCACCCTAGTCACACCCCTTTTCCCCTTGTAATTAGAAACTATTTACGACTTCAATAATTTCTTTGACTGTTTTTATACGATGTCAGAGATTGACTATGGAGCTTTAAGCCAATACTTTAATTAGAGTAATTATTAGTGCTCTTCTGTTTATAAATAATAACAATGGAAACTCACTCACTAAGGAAGCCGTGAATCGCGGGTGCCATGGAGACACACATAGACACTACAAATTACACTCAAATTCAACTGAGAAATAAATGTAGGCCATACAAATATTTATAACAGCACGGGAATGGAATCCGGGACCTCTTCATAGCTGACCACGATGGTAACTTTTCGGCGACTGAGGCAGTTGAATAAAAGCTAACATTCATCGATCGCTTTCACATGAAGCAGATTTGGAATTTGAATAGATTGAAGAAATTTGTGTGGTGACCGAAATATTTTAAAATAACTATAACCCCATCATTATCCTCAACCCATTATACATATGTCCCACTGTTGGGCACGAATCTCTTCTAAAGAGTAGGTTTAGGCCATAGTTCTGAATAACTGTTACTCAATATTACTTTAAAAGGTACTTATTTATAGTAGGGAATACAAACGGTTTAGTACTTATTGTATCGGAAAACAACATGTGTGTTTAAGTACTGTAAAAGGTAAGAATAGACGGTCGTGTCTTTTATTGTACTCTGTTATTATTTCTGAATAAAATATAAAGGGAGCTATTCTACCAGCGCAAAACTGGTGTAACCTCATGAAATGCTTGTAGAAGATAAATTTAAATGAATGAGGGTTTTTAAAATTAGCCAACCTCATTTAATATATAGGAATCTTATATGACCAATAAATAATAATATTTTTATATACGAAAATAGCTTCTAAATATATAATACTTTTGTACTTTAGTATCATTTAAAGAAATATTGCAGTAAAAAATTAAATGTGGTTTATTCCACTTTTGCGCTGATGTCTATATCACATAAAAAATGGATGTTATAAAAAGATAAAAAAGATCACGACTGACTTATTCTTCTAATTGTTATAATGTAGATATATTAATTAAGAACACTTCTTTACATCTATCGCTTTAAACTGTCCCGAACGTGGAGGCGTTCATGACATGTATGTTGTAGGCACTAATTTTATATATAATAGGTATTAATTTTAAGCTCGTTTAAGGTTTTTACAATACCCAATACAATTTCCTGAATGAAGAAAGTTGATTTGCTTTACGAGACTGTAAAATTATTACCGAGCCCAGGAGTTGTATCCTTATTGTTCTTAGTAGAATTTGCTTTAGAAACCAGTAGGTACATAGGGCGCATTACAAGTTTCCGGAACTG
>NW_020654422.1:11105660-11123421 GCF_003589595.1 Hyposmocoma kahamanoa
AGCTTTTCTTGATAGTCGTCTTCACAAAGTCAAAAAATCATTTAAGGGGCAATGTATACGCTTCTATAACAAGATTCCGGTTGATATACAAAATTTGCCTTTCACGAGGTTTAAAACTATAGTGAAACAAAAACTTTATACTAAAGGTTATTATACAACTTCTGCGTACTTGGATGACAAAAATCCGTGGTAGTAACCCGTTTAGCTCGTGGAGGTAGTCTCGATCTCTGATGTTTCAAATAAATAAAAAAAATTATAAATGTTATTTACAAAGAGCAACCCCTATAATTTCTTGCTCATTCTTCTCAGGGGAATCTGCCTTACGAATGAGCGGTAGAGTTTAACCATTGTGACGATTTGAAGTGTAATAATGCTTACCTATGAAATAAAGATTATTTTGAATTTGAATTTGAATTTGATATATGATTGTATATAAAGATAGATTGTAATACTGGTTATAATATAAATATAAATTTGATAGGGTTAGTGATGTTACGGTAGGCGTTATTAAAATATTTAATGCACAGCAGTTTTTATGAAATATTTGTTGGAGCAAAAATTTACACGGTAGCGTTCTAGCTCTTTTGTCAAGTGTAAGCAAACATATAGTATATCCAGAAACAGGACGGGGGCGTACCCTTTTATGGGTTAACATAGTCGTCTGTTTAGGACAAAATAATAAAATAATGCTGAAAAGATCCTGGACATTTTCCTAAGAATCGTTCGAAAAACTTAACCTCTGTTCCTAGTGTAACTTAAGTTTAACTTTAAACTAACTTTGATTTTAAACTTTAAACTAACTTTAACTGCCTCCGTGGCCGAACGGTTACCATGCTGGACTGCCACGCAGAGGTCCCAGGTTCGATTCCAGGGCCGGGAGAAATATTTGTATGGCCTACATTTATTTCTCTCGTGAGTTTGGGTGTAATTTGTGGTTGTCTATGTGTGTGTCCATGGCACCCGCGACACAGGGTTTCCCTAGTGCGGGGCTATGTTGAGTGTGAGCGTTATAAAAAAAAAAGTACTTTCCGACAGACTACTATGATACTCACAGTGACATTTTTTACTTCTGAAGAATACGTAACTTTTAATATGACCGAGTGTCCAAACTAGTTGTGAGCGAATATCTGAGAATAATATTCGGCGAGAGTGGTAATAAAACATCGTATAGTCTGTGCTAGTTTGTATTTCGACTTGATAGAAGTGTCCCTGAAGGAATCGCGTCGCGCTTAATGAGTCGGCAAACAGTGCAATACGTGTTAACGACTTTACCTGGCCATTCGCCGCGTTCGCTAATGATGCAAGTTTCGACGTTTGCCGGCTATTTGATTTGTAAAGTTCGTTGTTTTAGGCTGATTATCTCTTGCCTATCTTACCTTAATGTTAATCATAACTATTGTTCTTATTTCTTTTAATTTCACCTACATAATGTAATCGTTATTAAAACAAAATTAATATTACTTTATTTTCGTAATTTGCTCCACAAAACACTACGACAAATAAGAAGTACATAAACATCTTAATAATTCAGTACTTTGTAGAAGCTGGTGCTTGCTATATGTAGGTTTAACACCTGTGCTACAATGGTAGTAGACCTTAATTGGCGCTGTTCACACAGTGCGTCAATATCTAGTTATGATACATACATGACGGCACGCTGTTCTTTGTCTGCATTCTAAAGTATTATTTGATGCTACATGATTTATTTACAGTATCAAGGGTCCTAGAATCTCTATTTCCCCGAGAAGAGGCAAAATTAGTTTCCTTTTCCACATTATGTATTACTTACATGCACCTTCAATTTCAGTTGTTGTTGTAATCAAACTTAATTGTTATAGTTGCAAATATTTCGTAACGCGTTGCTTGTGGTGTGTATACCTAGAGGTATATGTCTATTCATATGTGTATATTTAGCCAAGAGTCAAGAGGCAGAGGCAGAAGTTAATTGGTCGGTAAACCGTATAAACGGTGCCACCTTTTGCTCATTCGCGCTGCTGAACTAATGCACGCGTAATAATTTGCGGGATGCCACACCTCGGATAAAGTACATACATGTGGGATGTGGTTTGTAAGAACAACAAATTGCTATATGTGTCTCGTCCAAACGGTGTGTAAGCTTTTGAACAAAAATATTAATAATGAGTATTATCAACGTAATAGATATATAATAACTACTTAACGAAATAATTACTCATCAGTACTTAATAAAAGCAAGTTCAGTAAATGATTGAAATAATAATTATCATAAAGACCCATTTAAAACGCGAGAGGCGAGAGTTATTTGAACTAGAGTTCATTCTAGCTGATTTAATTCCTTGACTGGTTAGAGGCCGCTTCAGCAAAGTTGTTTAGTTTCATAATCACCGATTTTGCCCTTAAAATATTTTCAATTAATTTTACTGTGCCTCATGCATGTAGATGCTAGTTTTTACGATTTTGTTCATTGTTTTTTTAATCTATGCTTTTGTAAATCTAAAACTATTCGTGCAACTTTTCATAATTATTGTTTGCAAAAATGATGTAGGATTGATTATATTTAGAAATTCACTAAAATTGTATAGACGTCTAGCTATCAAGTGCACGTACTTTTTCATTTCGCACTTTTCGTCATACTTAATGTGAAGGCAAAGGCTCATCTCATTGAAAGTGTTTTTGCCATCCTTAGACAAATCATTGCCAGTTGTGGGTTAAAAGATCACGCCAGAGATTGCGTTTACTCTCCCTGCCGTACAATTCAAAATAAAGCAGTGCTGCTATAGAGTAGAAATATGTAATGCGGTTCACCGCCCTAACTATTTCTTATCTGTTTTGGTTTGCGAACAGGGAACTCTACTTGAAGTTACTTACCAAGTTAACATGTACTACTAACTGTATATAAAGTAAGTCGTATTTTTTATTTACTTAGGATATTAGCCATACACAGGCTTGTCGCAAAGTAATCAAACGAATATTTTTGTTTTTCAATGAAGGTTTGTACCGTTTGAAACAATGAAAATTGATCTGTTAAGTGCCGTCACAAATGGCAGAATGTTTCACCAATATCTTAACTGAGATACCATTCGGTGTTATTTAATTGTTTAGATGCCATAGGTACTTTAATATACCGAATTAAAATGTGTAGATAAAAGTTTTATTTAATTGTTTAGATGCTATGCTTTTAATTTAAACGTTACATAGGTATGTTAATTTAAAAATAAGACATCCAATATGTCCTTTCCCATGTTCACCTCCCATCACCTGAGGCGTCCAATTTTGTACCTTTCGACGTGGTAATTCGTATTATTTTTGTTAAATAAGCCATATACAACTATATATTTATATTAATTATTTATAAATTTCAAAAATACTTATTATTTTTTTAAATTTGTTGTAAATAAAAAATAATCATGATTGAAAATTGAGACAAATCTGTCATTATCAAGTCAGTGAAGTTTGTCGAAGCTTCACAGCATTTTATAATGTAGGTTTTCATTATCAATATTTTTAACCGACTTAAAAAATGTTGTTACGCGATTATTTAAATATTTGTGAACTGATTTTGAGGATTATTTTTTGTTGAACTGGGACCACTATTGAGGTACCCCTTACCTCAGTAGTGGTCCCATTCAAATTTCAAGAAGATATTCCACCTTTAAGAGTGGCTAAATAGGGGATAATGCAGTTTATTGCATTTTACACACTATCTGTTAATCGATTTCAATAAAACTTTGTAAGTGACGTAATTACAATGAAAGTAAAATATTATGGTGATCTAGAGCAGATCTGATGGTGGAAATAGCAGATAGACGAGAGGAATTCCTCAATAGTACAGCAGTTACCATATTACTCGTTTGCATGAGGACTTCCATAATATACGTTTCAGTTATCGTTGAGGAGATCACGTTCAATGAACAGCGAAAGCGGGACTAACTTTTGAGATAGTTGTTTTAAATAAAAAAAAAATTATTATATATAAATCAGGTGCGGTTTTTTGCGGCTCCTAAATAATCATAGTAAGAGTCCTGCTGCAGAGAACACTGTTGTAGATGCAACGCGCTAAAATAATAGCGGTGCGGTTGCATTTATGTTTATGTTTATGGCTATGTTTATAAATTCTCACTACCCAATTTATTATTTTAATATAAAATTAAAATGCTTTAATCCTTATTTATTTCATAAATTTATTGACATATTAACGTATAGTCGTAAATATACAAGCAGTCGTTTGTTACGGAATGATCTTTCCAACAACTTTGAAAGTGAGTGTTTTCAAGTGAACGCAAACTAATACTTGTCCTACACTGAAGGTGGAAGAAAGAGAATCGGTCTTGAAAACTTTTTTACAAGATTGTTATGCTGTTTTGCAGGAAAATTTACTTTTCATCACTAAAGTAATGACGCAAAGCTCTCACTTGTGGATAGTTAATAAAAAAAAAAAAGTATTTCACCAAGTCGAGAGACGAACAAGTCAATCGTTGTTCCACACTGACATAGGCGAAACGCATGACCTTTTTGCATGGGTATATATTTTTTACCGGTTTAAGCCGATAATGCGTCGCTAAGTTTGTTGACTCTGAGAAACATACTAACTACTTTTTTCAAGACTTTTTACGGTAATGACATGCCTGTCCATAACAGTTGAAGTGTCATTCCATAGCTTTAAATCGTAAAGTTGTGAGGGACACTGCCACTGCGCCTGTCACTCTGAGACATAAATTGACAAGTCTCATGTGCCTGTAATTCACAGTTAGCCTTCAAAACCGGAAAGCAGTAATGCTCACATCACTACGTGGCGGCAGAAATAGGTAAGGTAGCAATATTTCCCTGGACGAACTCTTTCTAGTGCTACAAAAAATTACAGATTTTTGACTAACTACTTACTACGTAACTGACCTTAATTTTTCATAGCGCACCGTCTCGTTAGTAATCCTCATTTCGAACTTAAGAAACTTTTTTCGGTTGTTACTGTTTAGTTGCTTTCGGTTTTTTAGTTGACTGACTTGCAGAAATAGAATAATTTGACATAAAAACTTTCAGAATTCACGATTCTGGGACCCGTGATACTGTAAATAAATCCTGTAGCATCTAATAACACTTTAGAACGCAGACAATAAACAGCGTGCCGTCATGTACGTATCATCACTAGATATTGACGCACTGTGTGAACAGTGGTTAACAGCTGAAACGGCAACTACAATGAAGGCCTACTACCATTGTAGGACAGGTGTTAAACCTATAGCAAGCACCAACTCCTACAAAATACTGTTCATAAATTATTAAGATGTTTATGTACTTCTTATTTGTCGTAGTATTTTGGGGAGAAAATAACGAAAACAAAGTATTATTAATTTTGTTTTAATAGCGATCACATTGTGTAGGTGAAAGTAAAAGAAACAAGAACAATAGTTATGATTAACATTAAGGTAAGATAGGCAAGAGATAATCAGCCTAAAACAACGAAATTTACAAATCAAATAGCCGGCAAACGCCGAAACTTGCATCATTAGCGAACCTGGAGAATGGCCAGGTAAAGTGGTTAACATGTATTGGACTGGTTGCCGACTCATTAGGCTCTACGCAATTCCTTCAGGGACACTTCTATCAAGTCGAAATACAAACTAGCACAGACTATAAGATGTTTTATTACCACTCTCGCCGAATATTATTCACAGATATTCGCTCACAAACTAGTTTGGATACTCGGTCATATTAAAAGTTAAGTATTCATCAGAAGTATAAAACGTCACTGTGAATATCATAGTAGTCTGTCGGAAAGTACTTAAGTTACACCGATACTATATGAACAGAGTTTGAACAATTCATAGGAAAATGTCCAGGATCTTTTCAGCATTATGATGATTCACTCTACTTGTACATTATGGTCAGATAAGATAAGTTAGCTAGGTATTATGCTAGGTACCTACTATTTCAAAAGTTTTGACAATCTGCCGTGATTAGGTATTTTAGCGAAACTGTGGCATCACCTCCGCCACTGCTACTGGTTAACACGTCTATATTGTAACTATTATAAGTCACGTATACCGCAGTTTCTCCATTAAACATGTTTCCATAAAACTAGGACGTGTTGTGTACTAACTATTAGATATACTATATTTAGACACTTTATAATGTATTATGTGTGGTTGCTTGCCGAAACACAATATTGAAATTTGATATCAAAGCGGTTTTCGTGAACTCCAACAGTTATCATTTTGTCACATGTAGGTAAACCAAGTTTATCAAATGTTTTTTTCTTTCTTTCATCATTTTTCAGAAACGTAATGAAAAAAAGTTAGCATGCCTATTTATTGTACTACTACCCTAGAAGACGTGTAGTCTAGTTCGTTTGATTGGACTGAAAACTCAGAAAATAAAACGAAATCCTATTACTCTTAGTTGAAATGTAAACGTAAAGTTATTTTTATCTCAAAGATTTCAAAATGTTGTTACAGCGAAGTATAACATGTTTATGATGCATGATGAATTGCAAATACTATGTATAGTTACATAAAATAGAAATAGGCCGTTTAGCTGTTTGTTACTTCTCAGGAAGATCTGCCCGGGACATATAGAGATTATTAATATTATTTTTTTATAAGTTTTCTTTTAGTCTTCTTCTTGTCGTATTGATGGCCTACATTATAGGGTAAAACCGGGTTAGATGGCCATAGGGGGCAGATGGCCAATCGCAATATTTCAATGATTCGCTAACGAGATGGCGATAGTTATTGCTCAGTTCGTATCGTATCGTGTCTAAGTGCAAGTGTACGGCGAATATGCTGTGTAAAAAAAAGAAAAAGTAAGTAAAAACCTTGTTAATTGTTTTAAGTAATGCTACAATGAAGTTATTTTTTCTAAATATGGATTATTTTTGTATTTATCGCTTAGTCCACATCCAATGCTTTGTTATAAGCTCAAAATTCTACGTATCATGTTTTTTCTTGTTTAAATTTTATATGTGGCCATCTCTCCCGGAATATTGGGACAGACGGCCAATCAAAATCGGTGTAAGATGGCCATGTGACCAACTTATACCGATGACACAAACGTCTAAAATATTAATAAAATAATTTATTTATTTTCGAACTTGTTTTAGATGCATACAAAATAAAAAAGAAAGGTAGCCGCAATGAGAGGGAATTGCACTGGAGAATCATTAAAAGCAGCTATTAATGCTTAGGAAATGTCCCAATACTAGTAATGGGCCCGAAACTTTGGTTTGTTCGAAAAAAAAATATACGCGATGTAAATCCGGAAAAATAGTTTCATTTCATATGTGTAACAATCGCGAATGCCTAAGAACATAGCTATTAAAGCTGCTGCTGCTATGAAACCCGCCTCATCAAAGACTGGCTCCAAAACGTCGTGTGCCACTTATGGGTTCAAGAAAACTGAGAATTTGAGACATGAAGAAAAAAGAAGACTTAAAAAAACAAAACACCAAGTAAAAGACCTATCTAAGTCCAGAAATAATTACTGGCCATCTTACCCATAGTACTATGGTCATCACACCCGGACACCTCGGAAGAGATGGCCAATCGTAAGTTTTTTTAAACAAATTTTAAGGTTGGTCTCAAGAAGATTTGTTCTTTTTTCTGTAAAATAATTAATAGTTAATTGTTCAAAGTTTAATAAGAAACAAAGATTTGCAAGGTAATATCTAAAACTTTATTTTGACAGCGTTTAGAAAAACTATGGCCATCTACCCCGGTTTTACCCTAATGCTTGCCGTCGTGGTGGAAGGATTTGCCAATCGGTGTATGATACTCGCCGATTGTTGTCCAGATGTACAGGAAAGGAGTGGTACGTCATGTAAATAAATAATAAGTAAGTAAATATACATTTGAGAGGATTAGTGATGGTTACGGTAGGCGTTATTAAAATATTTAGTGCACAGCAGTTTTTGGGAAATACTTGTTGGAGCAAAAATTTACACGGTAGCGTCACGTTCGGCTAACTCTTTTGTCAAGTGTAAGCAAACATATAATATGTCCAGAAATGGAACGGGGGCGTACCCTTTTATGGGCTAACATAGTCGTCTATTTTGTCCTGATAATGCTGAAAAGATCCTGGACATTTTCCTATGAATTGTTCAAATAACTTCAAACTCTGTTCATATAGTATCGGTGTAACTTAAGTACTTTCTGACAGACTCCTATGATACTACAGTGACGTTTTTTACTTCTAAAGAATACTTAACTTTTAATATGACGAATGTCCAAACTAGTTGTAAGCGAATATCTGTGAATAATATTCGGCGAGTGTGGTAATAAAACATCTTATAGTCTGTGCTAGCTTGTATTTTGACTTGACAGAAGTGCCCCTGAAGGAATCGCGTCGCGCCTAATGAGTCGGCAAACAGTCCAATACGTGTTAACCTCTTTACCTGGCCATTCGCCGCGTTCGCCAATGATGCAAGTTTCGGCGCTTGCCGACTATTTGATTTGTAAAGTTGGTTGTTTTAGGCTGATTATATCTTGCTTATCTTACCTTAATGTTAATCATAACTACCTATTGTTCTTGTTTCTCTTACTTTCACCTACACAATGTAATCGTTATTAAAACAAAATTAATAATACTTTATTTTCGTTATTTTCTCCCCAAAATACTACGACAACATCTTAATAATTTATGAACAGTATTTTGTAGAAACTGGTGCTTGCTATAGGTTTAACACCTGTGCTACAATACAATACAATTGTAGTAGGCCTTAATTGGCGCTGTTCACACGGTGCGTCAATGTCTAGTGACGATACATACATGCCGGCGCACGCTGTTCATTGTCTGCGTTCTAAAGTGTTATTAGATGTTACAGGATTTATTTACAGTATCAAGGGTCCCAGAATAGTGAATTCTGAAAGTTTTTATGTCAAATTATTCAATTTCCGCAAGTCAGTCAACTAAAAAACCGAAAGCAACTTAAAAACTAACAACCGAAAAAAGTTTTTTGAGTTCGAAATGAGGATTACTAACGAAACGGTGCGCTATGAAAAATTAAGGTCAGTTACGGATCAAAAATCTGTAATTTTTGTGTAGCACTAAAAAGAGTTCGTCCAGGGAAATATTGCTACATTACCTATTTCTGCCGCCACGCTGTAATGTGAGCAATACTGCTTTCCGATTTTGAAGGCTAACTGTGAATTACAAGCACATGAGACTTGTCAATTTATAAGACCACCGTGGCAGTGTCCCTCAGACCTTTGCGATTTAAAGCTATGAGTGACACTTCAACTGTTATGGACAGGCATGTCGTTACCGTAAAAGTCTAGAAAACAGTAGTTTCTATGTTTCTCAGAGTCAACACACTTAGCTACGCATTATGGGCTTAAACCGGTCAAAAAAATATACCCATGCAAAAAAAGTGAAAAAGTCATGCGTTTCGCCTGTGTCAGTGTGGGACAAACGCTTGACTTGTTCGTCCCATCACTTAGTATATATAGGTGAGAGCCTTGCTTCATTACTTTAGTGATGAAAAGTAAGTAAGAAAACTTTCAGAATTAAGTATTTTTTGCATCAAATTTTGAGTCAACTCAACTACAATGTCTTAGGTTTTTAATGCCACGAGTATATGGTCAAAATTTGAATGAGTCATTGTAAGTTTAAGAAAATTCTAGAATCATGAACTTAGATAATTAATATCATAAGTAAAACCTAATAAAATATAACATATATCGACAGTAAAATGAAAGGTAAAAAGGGGCTAAGCGACATTTGTACTGAAAATAATATAATTTATATTAAATTTTGTAGACAATTTAGTAGAAGATGAATTTAGAAGAACATATAGCCGCCGTTAAATCCAGTTCAACGTTTCATCAAAATTTACTTGTCTTGGACGTTTCAGAGCGCCATCTTTTTGTTTTGTGTATCTGCCTAAAAGTATTTTCACAGATTCCGTTTGACTCTCAGGAATAATTAATTTAGTATCTCATGATTGTGTTTGCCCATATACAGAGTGGGCAACCGTTTTTGCCGGACCCTACGTCAGCTTCTTTGGGCTCATCTTATTCTATAAATGTACCAGAGAATTGCAAATATATCTCTCTCAACTCAACAAATGTCAATGTAAAAATTTGCTCGAGAATGCTGAAAGCTTACGTATTCTATCCTATAGGCTAGCTAATGTATTCTTTTCATTTGCTGTACAGCAATCAGGCACAGTGGACTTGTTTAATTTGCTTAACTCCAATCCTAAGTCTCCTCCTGTTGACGCAAAGCTATGCTGATTAATGTTCTGAGTATTCTGCTGTCTTCTTTCGTGGACTTATGCTTCCACCATCACTCTCAAACTATACTGTACACAACGTACACATAACACAACTGCACTACACATACACTCACCCACACTCACATAATTTATTTTCTTGCTCCACGTTTATCCCTCAAACATAATCACCAACATTTAATTGCTTTGTTTACTCCTTTTTTATTTCATTTTCTTCTCATTTTGTTTTGTTTAAAAGTAAATTTGCTTATTCTTCATAAATAATTCTTGTCGCAATCGTCGTATTAGGTATATTTTATGCGCATGGGTCCTAGAAACCTGTAGCTCAGGGTAACGTAATTTAGACTCCAGTCTTTACAGATAATAAACGTTTAGTTTATTTGTTTACCTTCTTATGCTATCCACAAATTTTATTACTTAGGTATACCTCTTTACATTTTACACCAGTCTATAATCATAGTCTTTTATTCATGATTCTTATTTTTCTTTATATAACGACAGTGACAAACAAAAAAAGAATTTCGAGTTTCTTGTAACTTCGAGTAAGATTCTGAGGGATCGTGTTATTTGATCTTCTAAACATTATTAAAAATAATTTGAATCTTAGTAAGACTACACTTAAAGAGAAAAAAAATTTAAAAGCAAAACAAAAATTATAAATTAAAAAAAAAGGAATTTTTCCTAAATAATGGGCGCGGTTTTCCTAAATAATGTCCTAAATAGTGTGTCAGCTTTAATATGAAAGGACCCACTTTGTTAGACTCTATATAGAGTAATACAGAGGTAGTAGTTCATGTAAATTTAGTGTTGCAAGCTTGCCAATTGTTGATATTGGATCAGACCCGCTGCGTGCTTTAAATATTAAGCAATGCTCATTGAATTCCGACCTTCATACATTACGATTAAGAATGTTCATATATATACATATAATTCGTGTAAATGGTATTCAATTATTTGGGTAAAGGTTGGTAATTGTCGAATAGGGAAGTGCGTTGTGAAACATTGTAATAATAATAATAAAGCACACACTGATAGCCCAGCACTAGGGAAACCCTGTATCGCAGGTGCCATGGACACACACAGACAATCACGAATTATACCCAAATTCACGAGAGAAATAAATGTAGGCAAAACAAATACTTCTCCCGGCCCGGGAATCGAACCCGTGACCTCTGCGTGACAGACGAGGATGGCAACCACGTTATGTGGTCTGCGATGGCAACCGTTCGGCCACGAAGGCCGTTTATATCACTGTTAGCATATAAGTATTATATGTACGCCGACAATGATTCTAAATTAAAAACTACCTATTTTGACAATTTATTAGAGGAAACTATTTATCTGTGTATATTATCGGCAGTATATAATCCGGTATTCTTATACAAAACTTAGGTATTTTATACAATGTCTTAAACGGTCAGGCAATGTATGAAATAAACTCTATTGTACACTTGGTGTAGGTATTCTATACAATGCAGAACGTGCATTAGACAATGCATAATGTTGATGCACAAAGCAACGTAATTATAGAAAGTGCTTTATGCACGTCCAAGTGTCACAATCTGAGATGGGTAATTATCCGGGTTTTGACCCGTCGGTTTGTTGTTTTAAACGGGTTAAAACTTATTTACAACTAAATATTTGTAAATTGAGTTCGGTATTGCGTGGAGTTGCCTGTTTTTCGTCTAAAAAAGATTTTCTACATTGAAATTTCTAATTACTACGGAATTAGACCAAATTTTTTAACCCGTGTGCGTTAAAAATTCGCAGGGAAACCCTGTGTCTCGGGTGCCATGGACACACACATAGACAACCACAAATTACACCCAAACTCACAAGAGAAATAAATATAGGCCATACAAATATTTCTCCCGGCCCGGGAATCGAACCTTAGACCTCTGTGTGGCAGTCATGGCATGGCAACCGTTCGGCCACGTAGGCAGTTCCGTGTAATGTGATGTAATGTTTTCAGGTTAGAACCCGATGCTTCGCGTGATAACCCGGTTAAAACCCGGGCGGATTGATTGTGTTTTAACCCACTGTCCGTCTCTGGTCACGATAGTTCATCTTGTAAGAATAGGTGCGTAATTCGAAGAATTGATAGTGAAATTACAAGTGATCCTATTTGTTTAAGAAAGTCTTGTGATGCTCTGTGTGCCATTGCAACTGCTATGAACAATGCGTGTTGCTTACCACCCAGGTGCGTGTTTACTATATACATAGTATATATGAAAAATAGTTACATAAGTACTTTTTTAAACATACTTGTCTCAAATATAATCCACATCCAAACGCATTTGTTCACAATGGCTATTTCATAAGCAATCCCGGGATACTGGTTTCTTATAATTTGTGCTGTATGTGTTCGGTTGTACTGTTTGTGAATAATGAGAAATTATGACTGTGTTTTAATTATTGTCGTTTTTATATAATCAGGCGTATGTGTGTGTTCAACAACTTTTTGTAGTGTTCTTGAAAACTTTGGATGTATAATTGTCTTTTAATTGATACTTTTACTGAGGAGTATGTATGTTTGAAAATTATTTGAGTGTTCATAACCATTAACGGCTATAAGGACATCAGCGAGGGTAATGTACTTCATATTTCTCTGTAGCTGAATTGTGGACCCCACAGACCAAATAAATACTTCCGTGGTAGACCCATTTATCATGTGTATCTGTCATTATTCCTGTATTATATTTCATGTCAAATAAACTACTTTTAATTTCTTAAAACATAAGAGTTTAACAAAACTTTTTAAGTTACATATAAGTCCTGTAGATTCTCCGCATATATACCATTTATCGCTTTCAGCAATTGGCTGTAATCTTAGGTTTAATTTACGGATTTAAATATTTGTCTATCTAATCAATGGCGTTTTTACACGGTTTTCAACTATAACGGGATACCCGTAACATCCATGGAAAAGAGTATTGTAGGGGCGTGTTTATATATGGTTACGGATTAACAGATAATGACATCGCTGTAACTTTCCGAACATGTAGACTCACTACCATACGGGAAAATGACCAAGTCCGTATAAATCTCTGGAGGGAGAGATACCCCACGGCATCACTTATTCCGCTGTCAGAGCACCTCTTACCTGGGCATAATCAACCTGGGTACACTTGGAAGTCTCTAAATAGACTGCGGACCCAAGTCGACCGAAGCAAAGAGAGCATGCACAGGTGGGGTTATAGCCCCAAAAGCGCATGTATTTGTGGTGTCTCTCCCCAGACTATGATACATCTTATTTGTCTGCGGGCTCTACACCTGCACACGCGAGAACACCATTGATAATGCTGTGTCAGTTCCTGAGTACTGGTCCTCACAAATACAAACGTCAGTGACGACACGCGACGAAGAAGAAGATTACCGCTTTGGTACATACCTACTCTTAATAGGTACTCAGATATTTCACTGGTCTTTCCAGGCGTAAATAACAAATTTGGGAGAAGTATATGTGACGTATAACGTGTGACGTAAACAAAAAAATAGAAAACCAGATTTTTCGTAGACTTATTTCGTAAACTAGGTTTTTAATAACTAGGGTTTTAATAAAATATATTTTTTTCTGTTCTTGTATAATTTAACTGTGTTTTGTTGTTTTAATAAGAGGAAAGGCGAACAAGTCGTGTGCTTGGTGGCAAGCGATACGTCTACCTATCCATAACAGTTGCAGTGCCACTCACAGCTTTAAATCGTTAGGTTGCGTACATCTAGCGACTGCGCCTGTTTGCGAAAGACTTGAGACTTGCACATTTGCATTTGCACTGTTTGCTTGGTTAATGCAGCACGCTTGCAGTGCGCGTGCAGCGCAGGCTCACTGCCACTGCGCTCAGAGACATAAAGTTGACAAGTCCCATGTGCCTGTAGTTTCACCAACAACCGGAAACCCTTTAAAACCGGAACGCAATAATGCTCAAATTACTGCTTGGCAGCAGAAATAAGTGTGGTGATAATACTTCCCTGAACGAACTCTTTCTCAAGGAGCTCTATTACTACTAAATGTATACTGTGTGCTGTGGAAAGATAAATGTTAGAACGTCTTAATTTATAGCAGGCATGTATTCACATAGCGACCTATTGAAAAATTCATATTTGATGTCCTCAGCCGAATAATGTTAGTTTAATATCGTGTAGTTTACAAAGAATATCATTTCAAGGTTGAAAAGGGTACAGACAACTTTGTACCTACGCCCGTTTACAGAGAACAGTGTTTTGCTGTCGAGACTATGATGTGAAATGTTTAAGTTGTAGAGCTTCAGTAATATTCTTTAGAGAAGTTTTCCGAAATGTTACGGTTGCGAAGAACGATTTTTTCAATCCAAAATAAACTACTGTGAAAATGTTAGTTTGAAGCCTCTTTCAAAATACGATTATCACAAAGAATGGCGGTTATTGTGAACTGTTAGTATAAAGTAATTTTTGTGATGTGCCAAAATAATACAATTAATTGTATGTATTCAAGGAATAATAATAATAATAATACCGCATACACTCATATAATATAATTATAATCATGTTTAAATTTACATTGAATTGATATTTAATTATTTTTTGTAAAATTACTCCACTAGTTTGTTATAATTATTAATACAAAGCTTCGAAAAAATTCTAAAACGTCATTAAAAAACCAACTACAAAGATCGCACAACAAGCACATAGAAGAATTCGTGAGGTTCGCTGGTTCTTTCCGTGACTTAGTTGGTATAGCGTCTGCACGGTTTTCTAGGAAACGTCGGTTCGAATCCAACCGGATCGAAGGAATTTTGTAAGGGTTCAATCTTTGTATTAATAATTATGTAATCATGTTTTGTACAAAAAATCTCAAGTATCCATTTACCCTGACTAGCACTAACAATATTAACGATTTTTACACTTAAGTTACATTTTCGTTGCAAAATTGGATAACGCAAAACAAAATCTAGTAAATTCTCCTTCTACTTGCCACGATTATCGCCAGGAACTGCTTACTATTGCGTCCAAATGGTAACTACTAGGGAACTAACAGTTTGCGACTGAGTTGCAGTTTGACATAATTGTGCAATAATGCTCTATGAATGGGTGCGAGTTATTAAGCAGGACCGTTGTAATGTTCATGACTCATAAACCATTAGCACCTTAGCTGCGTCAAAATGACTTGTAAATGAACCCGCTCAAATGACTACTAAAGACCTCTAAACATAAAATGCTTAGAGTAAAATACGCTAATACTGTTCATGTATACAAATCTATTTTTCAAACAATTGTGTGATTCTTTGTCTGTTGTTAGTAATACATTATTCATTATATTGCGTAGGTGAGTTACAGCCTGAATTTGTCTACGGGCTAGTCTCGAGGTTTGTCAGGTGACATATTAGTGAGTTGTTCTGAGAGACACGGAGTTGTTAAATTATTCAATTCACGAACGACGCGATCTCAGGCCTTTCGATTGACAAATAATTGAGGAAGAATTGTAAAAATTACACTTATTGTATTTACACTTATTATATACTTACAATATTGCTTTTAGAATATTTTATATAAATTGTCAGTAAATACACACTTGTAATGTTTTTACTGTCTATTGTACAAGTCTTTGTATTCTTAATGTGAAATGCAACATTGCTTTCAGTTAAAGCAAAATCAATCACTTGAGATTGGAGAAATACCGGAACAAAAGCAGTGATTTTATTCCATATTGAGAGCATTCTAAATAGAACGGCCTGTACAAATTCTTTAAACGAATTGCCTGATTTTATTTTATTGGAACTACTTAGAAGGTTTATTTATAATTTTGTACAGTTATGTTTGCCTTTGATTTTTTTCATAAGTAGGATAACTTATTTGGACCCACTGAAAGAGTTTTCCTAATTGTTAAAAAAACTCTATTTGACGATTTTAGGCTTAACTTTAATTTATTTAGCGACTATAATGTTGTCCAGTTCCTGTACTCTTCTAATCCGAAGCGAAAATTGGCGAGTTCACAAGTTTCTTTCGATTATAAAGCCATTTAAGTAAAAATATTATCTTTTAATTGGGGAAAAGGTATTATTATTTTTGTTTATTCTTAGTCTTACATAAAACAAAGAAAAGAATTTAAATTGGGCTTCAACTTTTATAATCGTCTAATTTGGATAAAATTATCATTGGCCTTTTTAACTGATTGATAGTTGTGTAGACTTCTTCCAAACACTCCAATATAACACCGTATTAACAAAACTGATTTATTACATTATCTATTCCTCCAACAATTTATATTAGAACTTTAATATATACTCAACAAAATTTGTAACCACGAAATACCGTTATAATTCCTGACCAATCTAACTTGAACATTTGATGAGATACGAACCAGAAACGTCGTAGAATAAAATTCCTGGAACCATGGTACTAAAATACTACTTAACATTTGGCAACATTAGTGTTATACCTACCCTTTTTGCACACCTTGTATTAAAAAACATTTTGTTAATTTTTTTTTGTATTGTAAGTATTGGTAGACAATTTTGTCTTTGCATGAAAATTCGATTCCAATTATGTGCAAATATTTTTTTTTGTCTAATTAATTCTTCCCATGTAACGTTCTGTTCGCTGCTGTTCTATCTGTGGGTACATTAGTATATTTGTACCACAAAAAATAAACGTCGAGACAACTTTGCGGTGGCAGTATTTGTATTTCTTATTTACATATTTCCGAATCAGAAAAATCGATATACCTAGTACTTTTGGCGGCAATGCATATAGCCGCATCGAAACTTATCGCTCGACCACCACACGCGCTTGTACTATAATTTCGAATTTAATTTAGTTTTGAAAACAATATAATCCCATTTAAAGTGAAGGAAATGAGAAAAACTTCTAAAAGTATTTAATGATGCGGACGACGTAGTCTGAAAAGCTGACATTTGCGTAGTCTAATTAAAAGTTTTTCGTTTTCATGTGCGTCAACCTCATATTGTATTATACACTCTTACAACCGTTTTCAAGATTCAGGAAGAAGCTTTAATCTTATTATAAGACAAATAGAAAACAATGTAAATGTTATACAGGTACCTACATGTTCGATCGTCTAATTAAACCATGTGTTTTAGTAGGACATTAAAATAACTCTGTAAATCAATTACCAACATACCATCAATAATTTCACACTTCGTGTTTTCTAAACAATTTTCTATTTATATCGGAAATTCACGGCTTGTAACGTTTGGGAAATGCTTCAAAGCTATTGATTTATCGTTAAAGAAATTTGCTCTGACGAAGGTGAGTTGATAAAAGCAATATAAATATCGGAATGTAGCCATAGATTCCCCTTACCTCGTCATGGTCCTTATCAAGGATCGTTCTCGTTCAATTTTCGATAAACTCGCTTGCCTGTGCCCTTTAGTATGATCACAATTGAAGAAAAATTACTATATTTATATACAAACATAATTGAAATGTCACTTAAAAACATTTTCTGTTAATAATAATAACAACAACAACAACAACAACGATAACGACAACGACAACGACAACGACACCGACGCCGACGCCGACGCCGACGCCGACGCCGACGCCGACGCCGACGCCGAC
>NW_020654422.1:11123431-11148074 GCF_003589595.1 Hyposmocoma kahamanoa
CGACACCGACACCGACACCGACACCGACACCGACACCGACACCGACAACGACAACGACAACGACAACGACAACGACAACGACAACGACGACAACAACAACAATAATAATAATAATATGGCATGGCATGGCATTTTAACAAAGTTGTAAATTTTTTCTTGATACCGTAACGGGAAAGAGAGTATATATTTATTTTACTGTTAATGAAGTTATATAGACGAGCGCCGAAAACATGGAAATGCCTTCCAGCCAAGGTAGTCCTATGTTGCCTGTATGCCCACATAATTGGATCTACGTTTCCGAAGGAATGTAAGGTCATATTTTAATAGCATATGTTTCCATAAGATCACCTGTAGTACGTATAGCTTCCTTACTCATAGAACTGAGGAGTCGTCGTATAATAGAGAAGTTGGGTACCGATAAGGCTTTTTAAAGATAACCTTTAAGACTGACTTCTGAACTCTTTCCAGTTTAAGCATAATGGTTTTTGTCGCACCACCCCAAACCGTAAGACTGTAAGTAAGCAAGGACACACATAGGGCAGAATAAGTCATGTGGAGGGTGTCAGCATCAGCTACTTGCCGGAGGTTTTTAAAAACATAAATCAGTTTACGAACTCGTGTAGTCAAAGAATTTATGTGATTGCGCCAACTGAGGGTTTGGTCAATAGTTACACCGAGATATTTAATTTCCTTAGTGGCTGTAATGTAAGGACAGGTACAATTATGACTTGGAGTTACGCAAGTATGGACCTTTATAAAAAATGCATTAGGGGTGGGACTGAAGTTTGTTTGAGTGCGAATGGAAGAATAAAGGTTTTTGACAAGTTGATGGTGAGTAAATTGGAGGAAAGCCATCTCACTACCGCAGTTAGAGCATTCTCTTCCAAGTCACGCACCTCTCTCTATGTATTTCCATGTATTAATAAGGCTGTGTCATCAGCTTAGGTGATGATCCTGCAGTTTGGAATGAAGGAAGAATACTTCCTTGCGGAACATCGATTGAAAGTAGCTCGTCATCACTAATATAATTCCCGATCTTTACAGCCTGCGAGCGGTTGGATAGATAGCTCTTAAAAATATCCAGTTGGGTGTCCCTGATACCCATTGTTTCTGATTTAAACAAAAATAGAGGGATTGAGACCGTGTCGAAAGCTTTGGAAATATCTAGAAATATACAGAGACACTTTTCCTTCTTATCAAGATGGTAAATTACGTCGCCAATTAGGGCAGAAATTGCATCATTGGTGGATATGCCCCGTTTAAATCCAAATTGATTATAAGACAGTAAATGTTTTGATTCCAGGTAATTAATTAATCGGTTGTTTTGTACCCTTTCCAGTATCTTCGACGTAGCCGGGAGAACGGAGATCGGTCTATAACTATTTACGACATCATTGTCTCCTGATTTGTGAATGGGATGTACCAGGGCCTTTTTAAATGCGTTTGGGAAGTCTCCGGCAGAAAGGGACAAGCTACAGATATTGGCCAGTACTGGAACCAAAACATGGCGCGCAGACTTCCAAATAGACGAGGAAATACCGTCCCAACCAACCGCATTTTGATTTATACGTCGCTTAGTATAGTAGGATTTGTAGCCAGTTAAGGTAGGAATGTATGGTGATTTTTGCAGTCAGCATTCGGACAAAACGATGACATCACACTGGGCTTTTATTAGTGCTAATAAAAGTATAAATTGATCGAAATTTTTATTAACAGAAAACTCAAGGATTTGGACGTATTATACATGTTTTGTATGCATTGTTCTGGAGGACAATATATTGATTTGGAAACACCGAGCATCTCTATTTCAACATTTATTCTATCTACATTGTCATTGGCCATGATCGTGGGATATGAAGAATATAATCTAGTTAGCGTGAGATTGTTGAGAGCTCAGTGTAAAAATAACAATAGGTAATCCATTGATAATATGAACAAAAATGACCAATCCTGAGACGACAATAAGTAAAGGAAGTAGACGATACAAGAAACCACTTATGATCGCAAGATGTGTGTGTGTAGTGATTGGAGCGTAGATGTTATGTAGAGTGTAATTCGTGCAATGTATTGACAGTTTAGTTGTAAATACAAAAAATATAGAAACATGATAAAATAACATATTTAAGTAAAAAGTTTGTAAATACTGCTTTTCCAAAATGTACACAATAATTAAAAAGTTGAAATAAATGGAAATATAGTCTGTAGTGATGTTATATAGTCACTTTTGGTCGGTTAGGCCGCGTAGAGATTATTCTGATTCAATTTTAATGGCGCTGGAAGTTTCACTTTTTCGCAGATATATTTTACCATTTACGGCCCAACAAAATTTATAACCCGATAGCTTGGCAAATTCTCTTGCTTGATAAAACAGTTTTCTGGTGGCTTCCGGCAGGTATTCTAATATGTAAATTGGGGAGGATTTGTCCTTTCAACCAATCATCTCGGTGGTTAGCTTCTCTGATGCAGACCTATTTTTATTATAAATGCGTACAGTTTGTAGAACTTTCAACTTCAGAGCAACAGTAGAAAATTCAGCTATGATTGGGTGATTTTTACCAGGCTTGCTAGGAAGTCGATAAACGTCGCGGATTTGAGACGGTTGTATTTCAATGTTCGGCGCTTTGCCTGTAGAACTGACTATGTTAAATAAATCTGATGTAGATTCGTTGCCCGTTACAGGAATTTTCTTTATCTCAAGCGTCGACGTTCGCGAGCTTAATTCCAAACTTTCTACTTTTTTTTCTAAATTCAACAAACTATTTCGATTTTGTTGATCCTGTTATTAAGCTTAGCGCAGTTTTTTTTAATTGAATCTATAGAGTCAACCGTGACCATGGGACCTGTAAAGGGCCCGAAACGTCAGTTTGTTTGAAAAAACAAATATATGCGATTTAAATCCGGAAAAATAGTTTCATTTCCTATGAATCTATAGAGTTCTCTATTTTTTTGTTGGACTTTTAAATTTTGTCATATTGAAGTTTGATTGCAGACTCATCTTCAGAGAGGCGACAAAGCATGGCAGACTGTTCTGAGATGAACGATTTCATCATATCCTGCATTTCAGTCTTAAACTCCTCCATTGTGATCGAAGGAGGAGAAACTTCAGGTCGAGGCCTTTTAGAGTGTAGAGCTATTAATGAAAACTCACGGTTACTTACAGGCGATGTAGTTTCAGTAGGTCCGGAGATGTCTTGGTCTGATTTAGCTCTGCTTAGCACAATCGAGTTACTAGGATCTGGCAAGGCAGAATTAGATGGAGGAGTGCGTTTCAGAGGCATTCCAAGCGCCCTTTGATACCGGAGTGTATGATAAAAAATACGTTGCGAATACGTGCAGTGAGGGACCAGTATAAAGCGTAGGTCTGAGTGATGACGGAAGCTGTAGCTGCAAACGTCTACACAGTCTACGGCACGTATCAGGTGACTAGTCTTATCTTACTCACAAATCCCCGAGGGGAGACACCTTATGTCCTCCAGTAATAAGCGCGAGTAGGAGGGTCCTATGTTTATGGACGAGCCAGTTAAAAAGACACTGAGCGCGGACACGGTTCAACTTTGTTGAGGGTCACCTTACTTGGATGACACAAAAGTGAAAGGCACACGAGGCAAGAACCAATCGTGCGAGACACTGGACGCAGCACAAATTTCCGTAAGCGGGAGGTCAAGATAGATGGTTTTTAAACAGCGAGTACACGGAAACGTCAGTGCCGTGGTGGTCTCCACCAAAGTTAGTGTTGAAGTTTTGATATGGCATTATTCAAATTTTATGTTCCCAATTTAGAAAAAAGCGTTTCCACTGTTTGTGTCCGGTTATAATAGAAAACACAAATATAATAAACATTAGGCATAAAATAACATTTATTCTGCTGAGGTTTTGTATCATAAAGATATTTAAAATATAACAGAATACTTGTTCATTGTGACATGACTCTATTTTTACAATGGGTATATTCATTTTGAAGTACCATCTCGCATTGCCATGTTTTACACATATGTACATGTGGCGCACTATAAGTTTCCGGAATGAATAAGAAAAAATACTATAAGGTCAGGAATGAATTTATTGGCACTATTTCATACGAACAAACAAACAAACAGCTGCCTCCGTGGTTGAACGGTTACCACTACCACGCAGAGGTCCCAGGTTTGATTCCCGGGCCGGGAGAAATATTTGTATGGCCTATATTTATTTCTTCGACCGCCTCTTCAGGTGATGAAAATCGTTGACCGCGTAACTTATTCTTAATTTTGCGATTTATTTTATTATATTATATTATTTAATTTTTTTTTAGATTACATTTGACTCATGCCTATGCCTAAAGATGCCCGAATTTCATGGTATGTCACATGTCTGTCTGTTTTGATCATAAGGCGCACAGCATCGATGTTGTTGTTGTTCACAACAGTGGACGGGCGACCATCACGAAATTCGTCACTGAGATTCACACGACCGCGTTTGAATTCTGCAAACCAGCTATAACTAGTCGTCTTTCATGGTGCATCATCACCAAAATCAGTTTGAAGCCGAGCGAAACTCCGCTGAGCTGTTAAATTACGGTTAAAGTCGTAGAAAATCATACTACGAAAATTTTCACGAGTTAAATCCATGGCGATGTAGACAACCAATTTCTAAAATGACGCCACAATGTAAAACCAAGTGAAACTGTATTCTACTGTAATTACTTTTTAAATATTGTTTATGTAAGTGGCCAGTTCCGGAAACTTATAGTGCGCCCTATGTAATACCTACCCAAATTAGTGTGTGTAAATGATAGTACATAGTTCGCACAGACAGAGATACAAAAAAAGCAATGACAAGTTTACATCTCTGTGAATTATTCAGTCCCAAAATGGGTATCAAATTAGAGACAGTTTTAATCAAATTTTATTATTAAAAGCTTTTACAATCGCGTATTACGAAGTCAACAATGTAAAATAAATTTCACAAGCGACGATGTGTCCACGGGTAACAGCAATCGGTTTAGTAGAAAAAGGCAAAGGATGTTTATAAAATGAAGTTCGGTAATGTGCGAGGTTCATATTGGCTGTGATTCACTCGAATTGAATTGGTTGCTGCTCATCGTGATGCTCATAAATACGCGTACGCAGGGAAAACAAATTGGAGTGCGTATCGTCTGGCGACCTATTTAGATATTCTGTGACCGAACGTACTAGTCATTCCAGCTCCCATGTTTTATTCGAAGCTTCATTCATAATTCAGAGCAGCGTGAATGATAGCGCATCCAATTTTACTCTTAATGAAGTAACTTACCACCGACGACGTCACCGACGTAATTGTAATGATTTGATCATAACGAAAAAAGGATTTCACCAGTCTTTCAATTTCGACAAATAGAAATGTGGTACTCGGACCAATGGTTTTAATTTGTTCGTTTTTACGAAATGGCAAACATTAATCAGACTATACGCTTTCTCCCCTTTTTCATTAAACGTTTCAGCGATTGAGCTTGTAAATACAAAGTCAATAATGCTTACCGAAGAATTTACTTTAATCGGTATGAACGGCAATATTCATTAAACATTTATTTTATATCTGTTCAAAATTGTCGCGTACATTATTTGCTATGTGTACACAATGAAGCTGGCTGTAACCGCCTAATTACTGACATTGAATATAATTCCTAATGCTATCACGATGAACGAGTTCTTGTGTTTGCAAATAATTGTTCATCAAAATTATTTAAATAAAATGTTCTATAAAAATAAATGCCATGCAAGTCGCATGAAGCACCTAATGACACAAGCTGCAATAAACTCCATAACTCAAAATGGGAATGAAACAAATTTATATAAGTCCTTTAACCTTTCGAAAACTAAGCAAGATACTTACATATATTATGTATAATTTTATATAGGTTCTATCATCATCATCATCATTCAGCTATAGGTTATATAGTTCGAGTGAAAGCATTTCATGTAATGGAGTATACTTGAATACAATCGTCTCCTATAGAGTTAATAATTTTATGTGTTTGGATGAATAGGAGTCAATTTAGTATCAATACATCACTGCCATTGTCACACGGCGGTAAAGTACTTTGTCGAACTTGTCAGAGCTCCCATTTTTATTCCGGAGCTTATAACAAAAAAAAAGGAAATTCTTAAGCAGCTGAGACAAATTTATTTTCGCTTCCCTCAATCAATTTCCAAGTACATCGGCAGATATTAAAATATATACGGTTCTATTTCACAAGCAGCAGAGTCATTTGTTCTAATCACGGCTTATCTTATAAATAAGATTTTGGTGAATCCATTTGAAAGATAATTAACTTTTGCAAGCGTTTTACAAATGTCTTAAATAGTAGCTGACTTTAGGCGGAAAATACAATCGTGCACCGATGCTATTACCCGGAAATTAGTGAGTGATTTTGTGTCGTTCTCAATGCGAATATTACTGTGTTCCGGTTTTGAAGGGTACCTAAGGGTGCTGCTGAAACTATAGGCACATGGAGCTTAACTCAGGGCGACAGGCGCAATGACAGTGTCCCTCAAGTAAGCGACTTAAAGATCTGAGTGGCACTGCAACTTATGGATAGCTGTGACTTGTTAGTCCTGTTCCGTCCGTCCGTCCTGGCTTGATGGCATAAAAAAATGAAAACGGTTGTGAACGTTATTTTCGTGGCGAATTCTGTTTATTACTTAATATTGTTACATATGATACATTTTGATCCTTGTATTCGCTTAGATATAATATTAACCAAGTAAGAAGTTCTTTGTTGCTCACATCCACGATGGCCATTGAAACCACAGACAAAATGCCGAGAAAATTATGCAATTTAAAATTTTTCTAAATTGATTTTTAATTTACGAAAGAAATTATTAATAAAATAATAATAATAATATTTAATTAAGATATTCGATCCGCTTCGTTAGTAACAATTGAAAACTTAGGACTATGTTAGTAAATAGACTTAAAAAGATTTAAACTACTCAACTAATTTAAATAATTAAGACTAGTCAATTAATTTCATATGTTAATGCGTTTCTTTCTGTTAATAATATTTTCTATATACCTTTTTTATGTCAAGTTTATTTGTGTCAATTTACAACATTATCCACGAAAATCATCTGGAACTCTGTAGCCAAGTGAAATTTACTTTTATTTCGTCGACAACTTTAAATAGTTACTTTGAAGTTTATTTAGCAAATGCACCAGCTTGTTCCGATAGTTTTGATAGGCAAAACTTGTGAATGTGATCTTCGTTGTGATTGGCTCGATTATTTTGCGCGAGTGAAATGTGTCAAATGTCAACCCCGTTTTTAATGTTCGCAATTATGTTTTGAACTTACTTCTTTTTACAACTTTTGCTATTAAATCATTGACTTACAATTATATGGACGTCGGGTCCGCGCTAAAAAGTGTCCGCACTTGTAAGGCGCTAAAATCGTATACAGAGCGCCAAACTCCGCTTTAGTCTTCATTTGTTCGACTGACAGCGCGATACTGCGATGACATTACAATTTAAATTTCGAATAGGTTGACTTGGGACATTTTTTTCGTGGTTTTTGTATTAGACCCGTCGTCCATTTATTTGTAAGTCAATGTATTAAATATAAATTTTGAATAAACGAACGAAAATAACGAACTTAAAATGGTAATGGGCAGGACATTATTTCGAAGCGTGGTGAAAGCAGATGGAGTAAAGTGATAGCTGAATGGTGGTCAAGAATTGGTTACAGAAACGTGAGAAATCCTGTAGCGAGATGGGTGGACGACATCGTCAAAGTTGCGAGCCGTAGATGGATGAGACTGGCACGGAATCGTGGCAAACTACGAGAGGCATTTATTCAGCAGTGGGTGGAGTCTGCTTGTGGATGACGATGATCAAAACATTAAATATAGATGTAAAATATTTGACCAGTGGCAGCCAGAAATTCGAAGGTGAATTGGGATTGCAAATACAGTAATGACTCAACCTAGCAAGATATGGAGAGAGAGGAATATCAGAAATAGAATTAAAATATATCTATTCGCATACTTGTATTCTCCATCTCTCTATATGGGACATAGTGACGGGACAAACAAGTCGTGCGCCTGGTGGTAGGCGACACGTTTATCCATATCAGTTGCAGTGCCATTAAGAGCTTCAAATCGCAAAGATTTTAGGGGCTCTACGACGGTCACCCTGAAACATGTAGTGACAACTGGGAATAAGCGGATATAAATTCACAAGTCTTTTTCTACTCTGTGCCTTTTAGATATGAACATTACATTGTAGTTGGGCACTTTTTATAAATTGAAAAATATGGTTTTTACTGAACAGTTTTTATTGGAGGCTGTAGTATTGTGTTGCTACTTATGTTGGTGATAATTATTAATAATCAGTGCAACTTGAAAACGGTGATTTGTAACGAAATTACCGAAATAATACTGTGCAATAGTGTAAATCTACCGTCCATTGCATCATTGTTAAACCGTCACAATTACTTGCGAGCGACTTTCATGGTTGTGTGAAGTGCTGTTGGTTCACAATCGCGTGCTTCAACTTCTGCAATGTCACGTCGCTGTCTAACGTCTGCTCATAGATTGAACTGCGGATTGCATATTTTGCTTAGATCGTAACTCAGCCTCCAGATTATAATTACAACAAAATAAGTTCTTGATCCAGACCTGCTGACTTCATTAAGATGCCCGTCATATACGAATGTGTCGCGTAGGAAGAGAGAAAATTAATCTCCTACTGTTCTCTCGCCGTCTATTACCAAATCAACACCTAATATGCACTTAACAATTGAAAGTATCAGCACCTTACTTGATCAAAAATTGGCTCCGACGTCCAGCATAATGATTAACTCTCGTAATGTCTTAATTCAAGAAGTAAAAAGTTTGATTACTGGCGAAATGAGTAAATTAATTAATTAACTGAAGGAGGAATTCACTAAAACTACAAATTTCATCATGGACGAGGTTAAATATTTAAAACAAAAGTTGCCGTGAAAGACAACATTAACAACAACTTCAAAATTACCAAGCGTAACTGAACAATGAAAGTAACATAATTCGCAGCCGTTTTTCTATTATCGAAAAGTTGTCACGTGACCGTAATATTGAAATACAATCTGTACCCGAGAACCGTAATGAAAACGTAATGTCATTATTTAAATCTACGTGTAACTCAATTAAATATTCGATTTTGGACGCGGACATACAGGCCTGTCGTCGTGTCGCTAAAATGGACAGCACTTCAAAACGCCCTCAAAACACAGTAGTCCACGCCTGATTTCTCCACGCCTTCGAAATGAAATTATCTCTGCCACACATCGCTACAATAAAAAGCATAAGTACAATAAACTCAACAGTTGCCACATAGGAATGAAGGGAGAATGTCACCAAATTTATGTTTCTGAGCACTTGTCCCCGCAGACCAAACAATTATTTGCTGCAGTCAGGCAGTTTGCTAGGGACAACAACTATACCTACTCCTGGGTCAATATCGGGCAGATTTACCTACGTAAAACTGATAAAACGGAAGCTATCCTAGTGAAAAATATACAAATATTAACTGCCCTAAAATGACTGCTCATTTGTTTATATCGATTCATATTAATACTTTGTAATTTTGTAATAAAAAAACAATATAAGATGTATCGTTTAAGTATGTTTATTTGTAAAACAGGTCATCTAACAATCTATGTAACAATGTCAAACAATACAAAAGATATATATACAAATTATATATGTCGCAATTATTCACTCTTTTCTAACAAATATTTTGATTTTAACTTATATAAATGTTTCCAGATCTCACTCGTGGATTATATATCAAAGTGATATTTATATATCAACAAAAATACACGTGTCAAATAAAAACAAGCACATCGTGTTTTGAGTTGGTTTTACTATTGTACATGCACAGGGCGCACTATAACTTCCCGGAACTGGCCACTTACATAAAAAATCAAAAAATGGACCGCGTCGCTTGGTGCAATGCCATGCTAACTAGATTCAACGAAGGGGCGTCAAATTTGGTGTGGGATATAGTAACAGTTGACGAAACATCGATTTATAGTTACGATCCTAAAACAAAGCAGCAATCGAGCGTATGAGTCTTTCGAAATGAGCCGAAACCAACCAAAGTGGCGAGCGTGCAAAGTGCCTCTAAGCGGATGATTGCTTCTTTTTTAATAAAACTGGACACGTGAATAGTGATTGGTACACAACCATTTGTTTGCCGGTAGTTATTGACAAACTCCGTAAAATAACCGTAAACGTCGTATCATCTTGCACCACGACATTACCAGTTCTCACACGGACAGACAGACAAATGAATTTTTGAAGGTGAACCGCGATGACCTTATGAACCATCCCGCGTACAATCCCGACCTGGCACCTTGTGACTTTTATTTATTTCCAAAAATTAAGAATAAGTTACGCGGTCAACGATTTTCATCACCTGAAGAGGCTGTCGTAGAGTATGAAAAATATGTTTCAGAGAGTGCCACGGAGGAGTGACATAAATGTTTTCAAAATTGGTTCATTCGTATGAAAAAGTGCATTAACGCTAACGGAGAATATTTTGAGAAACAATAAATTAATTTCTGACCATTTATAGTATTTTTTCTTATTCATTCCGGAAACTTATAGTGCGCCTCACGTATTAATTACTGTATACCATATGGCACTAATACATACATCTTTTAATTATCTTGTAAAATGTCTTCGAATGCCTTATTGATCTATTACCAGCATGTTCGGTGATTGATAACTAAATGCGTACATTTTTATAACAGTATACTAGATAGTAACTACGATAGTGGCTGTGATACTATCAGAGTGCCTGCGCACCCCATAACATCGCAATGTGATTTATACATAATTATAGTGTACACACATATTATTAAATAATATCTCGAATTTATGATAATCATCCAAACTGTAATTATTTATTGGTGACTTTAATTTACCATGCATTATTAATAAAGATGCGTGTACAATATTGCAACAGGGAAATACAAACTTTCAAAATTGTGCGGCGAATTTTGTAGATAAGTGGATACACTTTCGTGATTTGAAAGAACGTAATTTTATTCAAAACTCAAAAAGTAAAATTTTTCATCTATGCTTTAGCAACTTCGATATGGAAGTCACTCGCTCTGCACAACCCTTGTTCAATAAGGATACTTATCATCCGTCCATTTTTATAAATATTCTTGATTAAAAATTCAAAACATTTTATGGAAAAGCAAAACTCTCGTTTCCATTTTAGCAGAGATAACTATGAATTAATTAATAAATATTTAAGTAGCATTTATTGGGCTCACATTTTATCGCATGATAGTATAAATGAATAAGTTTCTAAATTTTATGATCCACAGCACGAATCTTGAGCTCTTTTTATACCTCTCTCTAAAAACTCAAATGTGAGGTCTCATTACCCTATCGGGTACTGCCGTGATTTGATCAAACTTAATATATGGAAGAATAAAATGCACAAAAAGTGAAAACTTTTTGGTAATCCTCGCGATTATAACGAATTCTATCTATTGAGAAACTGCACGAAGGGATTGCAAGAGGAATATTTCAGAGAATTCACTAAAAACACTGAATATAATATAGGAATACTCCTAAATATTTTTGGACGTACGTGAAATCAAAACGGGAAGGCTCCAATTATCCCAAAGCTTTCACTAATGGCAATGCTACTTTCTCAGAGGGGAACAGATTTGTATGATTCCTGTTACAAGGATATCTGCCAGGAGTATAAGCTGCTAACGCTGAGTGAACGTCGTACGGTGTTGGATATGGGTTTGTTGAAATTTTGGAGCAGTTAGAGCTGGGTGTGCCGGGGCGGCGCACTCGTCACACGGCCTTATTCCACGTCCCGCCCCATTCTACTAACTATGGGAAGAATGCAGTGTTGTCACGAGTTGTCAACAGTAATAATGTGCATTTTAGTAAAATCGACCCTTTCATTGGTAGCAAAGAAGGTTTCTCAACAAATGTTAAGTCTGTAGATCAAATGGATACGAAACATCTACACAGTTTGTAAAGTTTTTGAATATCTTTACACGTTACATAATCTGCACATGTTTTCTAAATGTTTTAATAACTAGTCTAAACTAATTAAACATTTTGTTTTTGTTTTTTATTTCATATAATTATACAAATGCATGTTATCGATTATATGTTATATAATATATCATTAGTTATGTCTTAAGTATAAGTTATTAAACATATCGCACTGTTAATACAATAGTGTATTAATTAACTCAAAAAGTGGACTTTCTCAGAATCGATAAAGCTTCAAAATTTATGTCATTGTGGATAACTGTTTTGGCCTAAGTTATACATATAAGACAAATACTGTTTGTTGTAAGATGTATTTAAATTAGCTGTTGTTATTCCTTAATAATAATAATAATGAAAAGTCCCATGTGCCTGTAATTTCACCAGCATCTTCAAAAAAAAAAACCCTTGCCTTGCCCTTCAAAACCGGAACACAGTAATGCTCACATTGTTGCTGGTGCTGGTGCAGAGACAAGGACACTCAAAACCGACCCAGGCAGAATGTGGTGCTGGCGCCGAATGGAAAGAATACCGTGGACAGCCCACCCCGCACCAATGTTTCCGTACTTGAGGAAGATAGAGAATGCACAGCGTTTGTCTTCGATTTGCATGGAGCGTATGATACGCTATTTTGGTCACGTTGCACGTAAAGATGTTGATAACCTGGAACGTTTGATAGTGACAGGCAAGGTGGAAGGAAAGAGACCCAGAGGCAGGAGTCCCAAAGTGTGATCGGATCAGATCTTCGAACAACTGGAGCTATATTCTAGATCGTATGACCTTTTTCGGGCCTCTAAAAATTACATGATAGAAACTATGAAAAACATTGTTACTTTTTCTAAAACTTCAATACAGACAGCGTCCATATCTGCTTCTTTTAATTTTATTTATTTATTTTATTATTTGGGAAACAAACAGGTTACAATTTGTATACAAGGCTATAGTACAAAAAAAACTTATCACTTAAGAGTCTATATTACCTCAAATTTCACTTTGGAAAAAATATAATTATAGTAAAGGAAATGAAACTATTTTTCCGAATTTAAAACGCGTATATTTGTTTTTGCAAACAAACCGACGTTTCAACCGTGACGTCGGTTTGTCTTGAAATAACAAATATACGCGATTTAAATAGTTACGTTTCCTATGTGTAACAATCGCGAAAACCTAAGAACTCGATATGTATAGTAAAATTGAGGATATACACCGATTACTATACATTGTGAAAACACGATACCCAAAAATTTCATCGGAATTTTATAACAAAATCGCTGTGTTCAATAGTTTTACATATATCAATATATTTGTTTATATTAATTGAACTAAACACTACATATACTATACGATATATATTTTTTAAATGGCTTTAATTTCGTTAGTAAATAAATAAATTCTGAAATAAAGCCCGTGCCCCTGGCGCTCGAACCAAGCAAAATGAACCGAATTAGTACGGGAAAAATTTTAGTTAGAGGTGAGGTAGCATGGCCTTAAACCAGCAAAGTTTCCGCTAATAAATGTAACTTAAAAAAAAGAACTAAAAACTCCTTGGTATTTTTTTAAACACGAAGAAAATAATAAAAATAAACATAAAAGAACATAACTAAAAACATCAATTATACTTCATAAATGGACTTTACGAGTTTTGGAAATGACAAATAAAATATATCTACATCTAAATGATTCTTACTGTACACATGACAAGTGTGGTGAGTAGAATAGAATAGAATAGAATAATTTATTTCATATTATCAAATAATTCCACATCACAGAACGAATGAAGAGTTAACTCACTGGCAGAAGAAAAAAGCTTATTAACTGCCTAATTTCACATTTTTATTAGCAATTTATTTAAAGCAAAAAGCTTTATATTCACTTTTACTTATTCCGCTTTTCATATAGCCTCACTTGCCGCCATTGTTTTATTACGGCATTGTTATTTAAATTACAGAATGAGGTAAAAATTACTTTAAATTCCAAACATTGTTCTCAGATGCTAATGTATTTTATTAAAAGTACTAAATTTTTAAGTTAAAAGACTATTAGACTATTCAACGAAATCAAAATGTGGGACCATTGTGCGCAATCAAAGTGATATTAAATAATTAAATGTACAATAACTTGCTAGAAATTATATTAATTGACAGCTATTAGGTCCGTTACTCTTGATTCCAACAGAATAGGACATTTTTTGTTCTCAGCGATGTAAAATAAATAATTTAAAAAACCGGGAATGTCATACTTAATTTCGACAAACACTATTTCGACTAGACAGTACTTCGACTACACATGAATTCGACGGAACACTACTTCGACAAAACACCAAACACTTGTTCGACAGGCCACTAGTCTGACAGAACACTGCTTCGACAACAGAATCATTCGATAGGTCACTACACCGACAGAAACTATGTCGAGAGCTCCATTAATGACACTCATTAATGGAGCTCTTATTCATTTTAAAAGACAGGATACTTGTAAATATGAGTAATTTCTAAGAAAAGGCATTTAAGAGTGGTAGTTTCGGCATGGCAACAGACACTGCTTCGAGTTCAGTCAGATCGAAGCAAATTCTCGTTGTGTTCTTTGATCTTTGTATTAATAATAATAAACTACTGGAGTAATTTCACAAAAATAAGAATATTGTATTTGTAAAACATCATGATATCCAATTAATAAACAAGAAAAGGCATTATTAAAAGCAAGCATTGTCAGTTGTATTTACAAATCTAAAAGTGCTTACATAATTACGCAGTAATAAAAAATGAATTTCCTGCTTAATGCCGCACGGTAACAAAGCTGATGCTAGTTCCTGTTAACTTTTTAAATTCATGTTTATTTATTGATGATTCTGTTTTCGGAACTTTACATTAGTATATGCACCAAGTTATTCCTGAAAAGCCAGGCTTTCTTTTGTGAACTATCATATGTGATGAGAGTTGCAGTTTTATAGAAAAAATCAGTAGAGCTCATTGTGAAAGAATTCGTCCAGTGAGGTATTACCACCTTATCTATTTCTGTGTGGGTGCTGGTGAAATTGCAGGCATATTGGACTTGTAAACTTATACACAACACACAAGTTGACGGGCGCAGTGGTAGTACCTCTCAGATCTTGGTAATTTAAAGCCCTGAGTCGCACTGCTTATGGATAGGTGTGTCGTTTACCACCAGGCTTGTCCGTCACGTCACTTGGTTTCATAAAAAAATCCCACATGTATAATTACGCCACATCCACCATATTTAAATAAACATCAAATCACGAAATGTTGTTAGCTATCGCGTGACCTGGGACACTGCGATTGAAACTGAATATTGTCTGGAAATACGTACTTGAAATTACGTTTAACGTTTTTCAACTATTCAGATTTTTTAAACACAGCACGTTCTTTTCATGCTGCCTGCATAAATTTACTAATTCATTAAATTCTCGTTTTTGCACGTGAATTTTGTGTTCTGTTATATTTATCGAGTTCTTAGGTTTTCGCGATTGTCACAAATAGGAAATGAAACTATTTTTCCGAATTTAAATAGCGTATATTTGTTTTTGAAAACACGTTTGAAAAAACAAATATACGCGATTTAAATCCGGAAAAATAGTTTCATTTCCTTTCTGTTATATTTGTTTCTTTAGTTTGCTTGCTATACTTATTGTAGAGCATTTTACCGCTGGAAAATGTACACAAAAATATTCGTTGTTGCCCCAAACCCGCATGTAACCCTTCTTAGTCCGGAAATAAAATAAAAAGTAGGTCTATTCTTCTTACAAAGGCATGAAAACAGGCCTACTTGGTCAATTATAGCAAAGCTAATGGTTACACAACTTTAGGAAATTACTTGTACCTGCTCTACCTGTACAATTTAGTGTAATATTATACATTTATGTTTCCTGTTCCGTAGTTTCAATAAATAAACAATTTCTTTTTTTCGTAAAGTTTACATTTTAAAGTAAAAAGATAATAACAAAATCATATTTAATTTCTTTATTCAAATGGCTTTTACAAAATTCAAAGTCAAAATATAAGCATATATGTTTGTGGAAGCTTGATTAACATCGAGAGTACATTGACTAAGGCACAAATTGCTATTTTAACTTGGTAGATTACTTATTTCTAAGATAATCGAAAATCTTCCACTCTCTTGAGCCATTACCGCTTGTTGAACATTTAGATTCTTTATCCACGATTTCGTTATAAAAAGTTTTTAATACCTTTCGTTGTCTTGCATACGATAACCTCGTAAATTCGATAACCCGTTAAAACTTCACGAATTCAGCTTTTTTTTAATTTTGCTGGGGAAGGGAAACTAGATGGTATCTGTACAATTTTGTTATTTTTTAAGTGGGCTTTTGATGCATTTGCGCTTTGAGAGTCGAGGCAGGTGGATTGAAAGGGGTCCGGTAACCGAACCTCAAGGGGAATTTCAGGAGAGATTACAACCCAATAAAAGGCAACTCTATTGACTCACTTACGAGTTAACAAAATAATGTGCCGCATAAGAGTGGGAGCTCCTTCAACTTCGTGGAAAGTTTGTTTTTCCAATTGATAATATAATTTTCTGCTACCATACAAAACTTCGTTTCAATTGATTTAGCTGCTTTCAATTTGTTTCACGAAAAGTCCTTTGTTGACGTTCGCCGTAACGGTATTATTATACAATTTTGTGAAATCTATGATAAACGTTGGTTCGTGTTGCGCTACAGAAAAGTCATTGTTTTGAAATGAGTTCATTAAGTATGTATATAGTAGCGCTGCCGTGCTGTGATAGTGGGTGAAACATTGCGCGTTTAATTATCACATGTTATGCATAAAAATAAAAGTTGTAAATACAAAGTATTAATAACACTAAATCACGCACCGGCTCTGTCTACATGCCAAAAGCAAAACTCATGCATAAGTTACTTGTGAATTGTATCAACTCAAAGATATGGTTCTCCATCCGGGTATAATGTGTTAGTCACGATACAATTTTCGAGTTGAGTATATCTCGTCACAGTAATCTTATGATATAGTCGTGTGGACATACGTGGCATACGGTAATGCCGCAGGGCAATAAGCTCATATTTAAAATAAAGCTGAACCCTTAAATTTTGATACGTAATAAACAAGGGACATTTAAAATTTTAATATTATTCAAGCTACTATTATTTTACTATATCGACCGTGAATTGGCAACCGGTACTATCTCAATTTTGACAACTTTACAGGATGAAGAAAAAACTTGTTTGCGTTATTTATATAGCATCTGGTTTATTAACATAGTCGATATTGCATATTGTATATTTCAATAGTTGGATAACTTAGGATTGACTTAATTATATATGAATTAATATCCATTGTCCTTTCTAGACAGCTCTGTCATCCGAATTAAATAATTGATGTTAGGTTGATCCCTGTAAAAGCATATAGGTATGGGTACGCGAGAAGGTGTTTATCAAAATTATTCACGACACCACACAAGAGGTTAAAGTAAAGGTCTATTAAACGCCAACTCTCAACAGCAAGAGTCGTTATACTCGTAATTATGGAATTAAAATAATGTCTCTCTTAGACTTTTGTCTTCGTAATAAACGTCGTTCTGTCCCCTTCTAAGATTTTTCTTTGACCTCTGGTGGCCCCTTAGAGGATGGAAAAAAATAATAGTCTAAGGGTAGCCCCCACTTTTCTTTTAGTCACAGCAACGTAGTTTTCGCAAAATAATTCCGTAATCTATATAATTTAAGAAAATAAACACAGCATGATATGTTCTGGTCTTCGTGACAATAATCAAGTTTAGTCAGAAATGAAAATATATTGGACGAAAATGACTTAGATTTCACATTGTGCAGTGACGATGGATTTGTTTCGTATATATAAAATAAAATCTAGCTAAGATTATTCACTTTTATGTTCTGCGATATTCGGTGATGTCGAACGGAGAATGAAAACGGGAAACCGAAAAAGGCGCGTCTCAATGTGTAACGGAGCGTGCTGGTCCCAACCTTGATCTACGGCAGTGAATCATGGATAAGGCAAAATAAGCAGGAATACTGTTGAAATTAGCACGCTGCACAGTATGTGTGCTATAATTCTTAAATACAGAATGAGGGACGGTGTAATAAGAGGGCATTGTGGTGTGAAAGATGGTGTACTTACTAGGACAGAAAAGGGAATGCTTCTAATGGAAAATGGGAATGGTTTGGTTTTTTGGGTAGAATGGATGTTAGTAGAATAATGGCACTTATTTTTTTACAGTGAATGTGGATAGAATCTTGAGGATATCTCATCTTCTAAGTAATAGGTATTGTTCGGTACGGCTGCACTCAACGAGTGGTTTTAAGTCTGCGCAATAGTATTAAGTATGGCGTTATATTTGTGTAAATAGTTTAAGGTTTATTTGTTGTACTCTAATTTGTTCTAATAGTCTTAAGTGGTAGAAATAAAGTTGTATATGTGTCTCGTTTCATTCCAATAAGGATCAAACAGGTATTTAGTTGGAATAGTTAGTAAAATAGAGAATATGCCTGCATGATCCGACTCGCGCGCAGATGAGCGCATACGCAGCTAGGGCGACTACTTATACACCTGCAGCGGGGAGCAGGGTAGTATAAGTAGGTCGCCCGGCACAAATCGCCTGCGGGCGCTTGACTGAAGTTGTTATGTACCACTTATATAGTTTTTAAGACGTTATGTACAAATTAGTAGTAAGAAATGTATAATAGAAAAGTATTTGTAATAAATTAACGTGTGAAAGATGAATAAATAGTACAAAGGGGCTGAGGTAACTTTTGGCGGGAAAAGGAAGACTCGCTCTCCTATAGAAGGCACACTGGCGCCAATAGATACACAGTCCAAAAACAGCCTAAGCTCGAGACACATAGACAAAACCCGAAGAAGAGCCAGCAGCCAACCTTACCAGACAAAAGCCAGCCTCCAGATCTTCACAGTATATGCAATCGTTGTTTGATTTGAAATCAGTCATAGGTGCATCCCGCACAGGTATATTGTTGTGTATTGTTATGAGTATCAGATTAAGACTCCTTAATAAAGCCAGGTCGAAATCAATAGAAATAAGGATGGAATATATAGCGAAAGAGCTTTGTCAGGATCGTAGCGGACGTAGACAGGCGTGGCAATATGAACATGTCTAAGTACGACTACATCTTTTTGTTACAATTTGTACATGAAAAATGAGACTTGTAGGCCTTTCAAAATTCTGGATCTAAACGTATTTATATCTCTCGAATAGGGTATGAGTTGGTAACAGGATACGTTCGTAGACCATGGTTAAGTACGTAATTAACTTCATGCGCTCTTATTATTCTGAAACTGTTCCACTTAGCTTAATTCCACAAAGTTGTTCGTCGCGTCTCAGGCATAATACCGCTATTTTGTGACATAAGGACAAAAATTTAAATGGGAAAAAAGATACAAACAGAGATGATGATCTATATTTTCATTTATAATTTAATCTCACCAACAATGTTGACGATAGGTACAACATTTAAGTCATAAAGGTAGTGTAACACAAAAGAGGCTTTTTATGTTGTTTTTTGAAATGAAATTTATTTATTTGTGTGATTTTTTGGTGTAACAATTTGATGTTTAGTAAATAATAGTGCTAAGTACCACAAAAATGTACCAATAATGGCGGACAAAGATTCTTAAGTAAACTATTACAAATTGTTGAAGTCATTAGTTCAGAGTATTACATTTAAATCCATTATTATCTTATCATATTGAAGTTATAATTGTCATATAAGATGTCAATATTAAATTATCATTAGATTTTACTATTATGATTATATTACATTAAAAATTGCATAGTACAGATTAGATGATATATATGTCAGTTAAATGATTATCACTAATATCAGGTTTCTTACCACGGTATGACTTCTTTTAATTTTCCCGATATTTCGGAACGGTTGCACGCTCCATGGTCACGGGTTGACTGGACGGTGGCAAATGACAGCTTTAAGAGTCGACATATCTGTCTACCCTCTTGCGCTGTCGACGACTACCTTCATCGCGATTTGTTGTGGCGTTACCATTATCACTCACTTTTTTCACACAAACCACACTCACTGTATCCACATGTGAAACTGAACTCGAGTTACACAGTTACAGATGTCTATTTATTTATTTGTTTATTTATTTGTTTATTTCTTTGTTTATTTATTTATTTATTTATTTATTTATTTGGGATAACAACAGCAATAATGATAGGTTACAAAAAATTAAATTACATATTACAAAGTCAGTAACAGTTATCCTCGATTTATACGTTAAAATAAAAACAGAGCACGGGGTGTCCATAAGCATGATAAATAATTATACAGATTATATACATACATATAATTGTGAAACATATTAAGTAAACTAAATACGTACACTTACATACAAACAATACTTACTATTCACAATAAAACTTAATATTTATAATTATTATACACTATACCCACATATGAATACATTTTAACACTAAATCATAAATAATTCTAACATTATAAAAATATCAAACTATAACTATAAAAGAAATGAATAAATAAATGAGCAAAATAAAATAAATTAAGTGAACCTACGCATCGCGTTTGAAAATTAATTCTTTAATGTTTGACTGAAAATAATGCTTTTTATCTACAAAGGGATCAACGTCATAGAAATATTTATTGTAACCAGTAACTAATCTTGTGAGCACAGAGTTTTTGCCGTAGTTTGTGCAGTGAAATGGTACATGAAAAAGAGACGTACTCGTATGTCTGGTACGACGGGCAGGCAGTCGAAAACTTATTTGCTGTATTAAATCTGGACAATCCGAACGACCATTGAGTACATCAAACAAAAGACCCATATCCAACAACTCACGACGCTCCTGGAGAGTTAACAAATTGTATGTGCGACAGATTTCAACGTAAGGTGAATGATGATCGGTTAATCTACATTTATAATTCAAATGCTTTAGGAACCTCTTTTGAATTCGTTCAATTTGATTAATACAAACACTATATAGTGGTGCCCATATAGGCCTAGCATAGTCCAATATGCTACGGACATATGCCGAATACAATAATTTTAAAGTGATCGCACAATTTAACGATTGACAAGTTCGCAGAACAAAGCCCAAGTTATATGTTATAGTTATAGTTTCTTATATGCCTTGTTAGTGATACTGTTATAAGGATAAGACATAAGCATTTTGGAATCAAAATAAACACCAAGGTCCCGCACAATGTGGGGTCCTCTCAATAGCGATGCCACTGAAATGGTACGGATATACAATTGGATTTATTTTACGAGTAAAACTTATACATTGACATTTACTGGCGTTGACTGTGATTCTGTTACTACTATAATGATTTATTTTTTATTTTTTATTGTGACTCGGCAAAATGACTGCACCGCGCCTGATGGAAAGTGCGAATACAGTCCAGAGATGAGAGTAACGGATGGAAAACACAAATATCTTCACTCCGTCACTATCATTTTGCCGGTCTGGCCAAATGCTTCTTCACACTACGTTTGAAGGACCCGATGTTATAGAGGGGAGGGAATACATGCGCCGGGAGTTGGTTCCACAATTTGATGGTTCGGCATAAAAACGAATTGCCAAACTTGTACAAATTGTTTAAATCTTGTTGTAATAGCTCACAGTCAGCTGTGTATCGGACTTGCATGTAAATCTTTTTATTGTCGGCATAGAGTAAGTTCTCAGCGTTAATTAAGTGAATATTAATATCATAAATATAGGCGTTGTAAAACAGAGGTCCAAGGTGTGAGCCCTAAGGGACGCCGGACCGTATTGTAAAGTAATCGGACCTAAATCCTCCCAAGCCTGAGAACGATTGGTCAAATAAGATCGCATCCAAGGAAGTAAGACTCCGTGGATATCTAATGTCTCTAACTTGCGGAGGAGGATGTCGTGGTCCACACGATCAAAAGCTTTTTGGAAGTCAGTGTAGACGCCGTCAACCTGACCTCCATTTTCCATTTCATTAAATAAATAATTTGCAAACATAGCCAAATTTGAGACCGCAGAACGTCCTCTAACGAACCCATGCTGAGTCAGGGATGGGATTACTATGTGTAACGACATGTTAAAATTTAGGCAAAGTTCCTTGAGACGTTTAGAATTTTTATTAACTGTCATAGTATCGATATTCAGATCACCTGCAATTACCATTCGCTTCTTAGTTTTTCGGGTCAAATCTGCCAACAACATCTGTAGTTGGAAAAAAAATACTTCAATGTTCGAGTGCCGACTGCTGGTACGATAAATACAAATTATGTATAGATTGTTGTCAGTTAGATCTGCACCACAACATTCTAAGTCTCTGTATATGCCATGTTTCATCCAATTTCAGATTAGAATATGCAATGTTGTCCCTGATTAAAATGCATTTTATGTAAGAATTGGTCTAGACCACTATATAATTTTGGAGAGAAGATATGGCCTACGATGGAATGAGCTCGCTCAGAAGATACTATTCAGTCGCATCTTAAGATACTTGTATATGCTTGAAAATACGCTCACTGTGGTAGTAACTAGAACTAGAATGAGGACGACTCTCGAAGTCAAAGGTAATCTTGTATATTTTATATTCACTGGTAAAAGTAACGATCTAATTTTAGACGTGTTTTGTTTAATAAACAACTTGCTGTGCCATTAAGGCTCTAGCAAACATGATTGTATGGTGGTCTTGTACCGATCAGGCATGGTAGGATAATATTGTATCGGGAGATATGTAAATTCATTTCGTTAAAATATATTTTCTTTTTTCCTCACTGCGTTTTATAAACAACTATGCTTTTCAATATAATCTAGTAATTGTGCGATCTGGTGTTACTACGGTGCTACCATGTATATGACACATTACTGATATATCGTACATAGTGATAAAGCAGGTAGTCAGAAAGCAAATAGCGAATAATTTTGTTTGCACGTGATTAAACTTTCTGTAATTCTGCTTTTTATATTTTCTGCTACTGCGTTAGATATGCATTCTTAACATATAATAACGTCTCTATCGTCTATTTTTAACGGAGTTAGAAAAGAGGGCGACTATATCTTAATTAAAAAAGGTACGAAGAAAATAAAAAAGCTGAATACTTTTTGCCGTATTTATACAACACCCATTTCACGTAAAAGTATTTTCTACCAGTGGCTTGGTAAAGCTCACTCGCGTCTGTCTCTTAGCATTCCACACAACAGTATTTTGTTTTAAAATACACAGAATAAACTACTCTAAACGCGTTTCGTTTATCTAAAGAATAGAGACAAAAACCTTTACGGTCTCCGTAGCGATAAGCGAGAGGTTGTCTACGAGATGTAGTCGACATTGTTAGTGCTACGACGTTTTGACATCTTTGAATGAATTTAAGCACATGAAAGGAAAACCACATCTATTTCTGTGTATATGTAAGTACGTAATGTAATATCGATGCCTTACTTTCTCAAACTCGTATCTTATAAAAAGTGATTATTCAGGAGATGGCAAAACTTTCTATTTATTTTAAATTTCTTATCAAGGGTGTTAATTGGGATGCATTACTTTAAGAATAGGTAAAAGCCAGTGTATGAAAACAGAAATACAACGAATACAGAAATAGTACCTCTGCTTATCCGCTAGTATAATATTTTACTTTTGAACTCAAACTTGTTTAGTTTTGATTTTTGATACAAATGTAAAGTTACATCCAATAGATGGAAAAGCGATATAAAACGTCCATACTCGTAAAGTAATGGTTTATGGTAGTATTAGTGAGCGAGTGCTTTATGATCATGCCATGTCATCATATTACCCGAAATACACTATATCGAGGGCAAAAGTGAATCTATACTTTCTACTTATAAGTTTTTAGTCGCAAGTAGAACTTGCCCTCATCAATCGAGGTGTGGGTGACGCACTTAACTGACCTACTTTTATTTTGACAGGCTGTTTTATCTCCCCGTTTGTTACTCCGACAATTTTTTAGCTCATCTCAGGCGATACAGAAATAATTTTAACCTCTTTAATTTTGTTCAAAGATCACAGCTTCGTCGCAACGCAACGAAAGCTTAGTATAATTCCGCTGAGGTTTCATATTGTTCCAACCTTATTGTATATTATTTACATGGAAATATTGAATAGTAGTTTTTACGCAAAACATTAGAAAAATTTCTTTATTTCTATCAGATGGTTACTTATACACAGTTCACAGAGTAAACATATTAAAACAAAATACAAACACATCATCGTGCCTGTCTCCCACTGGGGTAGGTTTGTCATTCTTATCGAGTTCTTAGGATTTCGCGATTGTTACACATTGGAAATGAAACTATTTTTCCGGATTTAAATCGCGTATATTTGTTTTTTCAAACCAACCGACGTTTCGGGCCCTTTACAGGTCCCATGGTCACGGTTGACTGAGGTGGTACAGTCTTCAACCAGTTATGTCTAATATTGATGCAAAACACCCTATTTATTCACTATAGTTACAATAGTTATTAATTAAATACCTTATTATTATTAATACAAAGATCGAACACTCATAAAAAACACTCAGAAAAAATTCCTTCGATCCGGTCGGATTCGAACCGACGTCTTCTTGCATACCGTGCCAGACGCTATAACAACTATAAAAAGTTAATAAACGGTAAAGTT
>NW_020654422.1:11148174-11167364 GCF_003589595.1 Hyposmocoma kahamanoa
GTGCCAGACGCTATAACAACTATAAAAAGTTAATAAACGGTAAAGTTAACGTCGAAGACGAAGAAGACGTCGGTTCGAATCCGACCGGATCGAAGGAATTTTTTCTGAGTGTCTTCTGAGTGTTCGATCTTTGTATTAATAATTATAACAAACTAGTGGAGTAATTTCACAAAAAATAATTGAATATCAATTCAATAAAAATTTAATAAATACCTTATTTTTAATTTTACAAAGATGCATTCCAATTTACGCTACATTAAGTTTAACAAATTATTTTATTGAATGAATTTTTATTAAGCTATGATATATACATATATATAAACTCTTTTGCAAAAAAAACGGGCACTTTAGATTTTTTTCTCTACTTCAATGAAGAAGAACAAGAAATAGGTTTTATTAATTTGACGATATATTGGCATGTTATTTGAAGCATCCTGGCATGATTCTTTACGTTCCAAATTTAAAATTTGAAATTAATAAAAGAAAAATAATGATTATTGTGGATTATTCTAAAATTGCTTTACTAATGGCGCGAATTGCTGAAACGATTTTTAACTGATTACGATATTTTAAAACTGTTTGGATATTTTCTGCAAATTAAACAATTTAATCTTTCTTTTTACATTAAATACCACTTTTTGATATGAGTGATAAAGTGATAAGGGCCGGTAAAATTATAGCCCTACTTGAAGAAGGTTGTTCGCAAACTTACGTGTCTCAGCGGCTAAATGTGAGTTGTTCAACTGTCCAGAGGACTTGGCAACGGTATCAAGAGACCGGTTCGGTCAAAAGAAGACCCGGTTCGGGAAGAAAACGATGCACAGAACCAAGAGATGACCGCTTTTTGGTGAGTCAGGCATTGCGGAATCGTAAGGCGTCAAGTGTGGACCTGAAGAAGAGCCTTGAAGAAGTAAGAGGAGTAGAAGTTAGCTTGTGGACGGTCAGGAGGAGGCTTTTGGCTGCCAATATCAGGAGTTACCGCCCAGCTCGGGGCCCTAAATTACTCCGTGAGCACCGTGTTGCTCGACTTCAGTTTGCTCGGAACTGTGCTTCATGGACTCTGGAGGACTGGAATAAAGTATTGTTTTCTGATGAAGCTAGAATCTCTTTGTGTGGAGAGGACCGACGCCGGCGAGTGCTGCGAAGACCACGGGAACGCTATGCGGAAGTGTGTTTCGAAGAAATCACTCCTTATGGCGGAGGCTCCGTTATGTTTTGGGCAGCAATTAATTCGACGGAGCGTACGGAGTTAGTTTTCATAGAAAATGGAACATTAAATGCACACCGGTACATAATGGAAGTCCTAATTCCATATGCACAACCCACATTGACTGCACTTGGGGAAGATTCCATTTTTATGGACGACAATGCTCGCCCGCACCGTTTCTGGCGACGTGGAAGCGTACATGCAAGAAGTTGGGATCCGTCGTTTAGATTGGCCAGCTCGAAGTCCTGACTTCAATCCAATTGAGCATGTCTGGGATGTTCTAAAGAGACGGGTAAGATCAGTGCAACCTGCTCCACAAAACATCAGGGAGCTAAAAAGAGTCATTGCAGAAGAGTGGGAACGTATTCCTCAAAACGTTATTAAAAACATCGTGGAAAGCATGCTCAGAAGGATTCAAGCTGTGATTTTGGCAAGAGGAGGTCACACTCGTTATTAGGTTTTTACATTTGTAACTTTATTTAATTAAAAAAAGTAAAAAAACATCTTGTCTTTATTGCCGACCACTTCTTATTGTTTGGGCGTGTACATCGGTTTTAAAGAATCCATCGTTTTTTTTTCTTTTAATTGCCCGAATTCACTTCACGCGCATTAATTTACACGATTATAAGTATACAGACTAAGTCAAAGAAATAAATTTCGTTTAATTAACTCAAATCGACTTTAGAACGTAAATTTCCTTAGTTGCCCGTTGAGCATTGAGTAGAGTTCTAGAATACGACCCTAAGATTGAATCCTGAGCGTAGCGAGGGTTTCAAGACACGAGAAGCAAAATAACTTTGCTGCCGAGCGAAACACGCAACTTTGCACCTCACTGTAGCGAGGAAAATGATAGATGAAAGAAAAATAGTTGAACTATAACAAATCAGCTTTTCATCACCGCTAGACTCAGACTCGGTCATGTGTTTTATCTTTTCAATTTATTATAGTACAATTCAATCTAAAAAAGTATTGAAATAGAAGTGATTAAAATTAAAATTAAAATTTGAAAAAAATAAGTTTAGTTTTGGGTGCGTTCTGAATTTACACCACATACGTTTTCTTCTTCTTTGTATTATAATTTTATGTGGTTAACGAAATTATTTTAGTTCTTCGACAAATTAAAATAATTCAATAAAACAAAACTAGTGTTATCGTTGTCAGTTTAATGTCAATAATAATCAGAATAAATTATACCAACGGATTAATATTATATAAATACTTAATGTACTTAAGACGAATCGCGTTTCGGAACGCGTCACTATTTTTTTTAGTGAAAAGAAAAAGTTTATCTTCGGATGCGTTCTGAATTTGCGTCTCATTCATTTTTATTTTTGCTTGTACTATGTTTGTACTTATAATTTTGTGTGATTATTGAAATTATTTTAGTTCTTCGACGAATTAAAATAATATAATAAACAAAATTAGTTATCGTGGTCAATTTAATATCAACCATAATAAGAATAAAATATACCAACGGATTTAAATTACATAAATAATTTACGACAAATCACGTAGTTGAACGTGTCATTATGATTTTTTTTCATCGAAGAAAAAGTTAGGTGTACACTTATACTATTACTCTATTTTTCTCCATCCTCTAATGGATGTAGTGCATCCATTAGAGGATGTAGTCCATCGTCAGGTTCGAATGTCAAAAACCTTTTCCACGCTAGCGTGCAAAAAGCGCGCAGATTTCTAATGAGAAAGAAAGCCTTTCCGAGCTAGTGAGGTGAAAAGGTTATTACGCTCAGCTTCTGTGTATTTGGATGACAAAAATCTGTGGTAGTGATCAGTTTAGCTCTTGATCTTTCGATCTAAGATGTTTAAATTAAATATTCTAATGTAAATGTATTCAAATGTATATTTACAAAGAGCAACCCCTAAAGTTTCTTGCTCATTCTTCTCAGGGGAATTTGCCTTACGAATGAGCAGTAGAGTTTAATCAGTATGATGATTTCAAGTATAATTTACTTACCTATGAAATAAAGATGATTTGAATTTGGAATTTTTAGAGATCATTGACTTCCACCTGCTACGCTCCTGATATAGTTATGAAACACAATCTACGCCTGCACAGACCCTTTCAATATTTAATTTGTTTAATATTGTCACTTCTATGTTAAAATAGAAATATTAACCAAATCCTAAAGTAAAGATTGACTAACAACCGTACATGCCATAAAACTTTGTTTTTACTTTGTTTCATTTGAAGTGACGTTTGACCTGAAAAAACGAATTGGAAATACCTTTAAGATTCTACATACTAGCGTAATTTAGAAGTAAATTGTTATTTTAAGAAAGTTGGTACGGGCATAAACGATGTTTAGCGCTAAGTAAAAAATAAAACTGGCTTCCAAGTAATAGGTAAAAGTCAAATGCCGTTTAAATTAAATTACAGTAGGGGAAAACTGTTTATAGAGTTGCAGCGGGCAAGCTTTTAATTCAGTAGTTTGCAATTTGCATATTTATTTGCAAACATGGCGTCAAAGCGCCTGCCGCAAAGTCCTTGGCAAAGACGCCGGCGGCATACGAAACGTGAAGTGTTGCACGAAAGGCTCTCGTAGTACGCGGGTGGGAAGCAGTGATCATCGAGACGTGATTCGAATATCATAATATCTTATCACGGAGGTAATAACACCATGCAGATGTATTGTTATTATGCTTAAGCTGCTATTTGCTATATGGTAAACATATTGTAATCACATGGCATCGTTCCTTCGGAATATGGGAATGTTGAATGATTTTCTTTAACCACAGACGTGTCAGTTATTTTGGTGATGAAGAGACAGTTCCATTCATTGTTTAAGCCACAGTTTGATGTTGCTTGCTGGAGATAATAACCTTTTTTTGACGCATGTTTATACATCTACTTATGGTCAAGATGCCTGAATTCAGCCACGCAACATAGGTATATAAATAATATGTGGTACAGCGACTTTGCCTATGTAAACATGAGTGTTAAGCATTATACTTAAATAAGTATTTAGATAAACAGCAACATACAATCTTTTTACACGAAATATATATATTAATTTATAACCTGCAACTTGCATATCGTCGTTGTTTTGTAGAAAGGGCGAAAGCGCCATGTCGACATTTTTTCCAGGGGAGTATGTTTTAGGCTGACTTGGCTATGTCAGCAAAGAAACGTTCTGTTATTAAATTTAAAGTACCTATTACCTTTTACCTACCTAACTATTGCTAGAAAGATTGACTTAATCAAAAAAACAAATTCGGAAACATGTTTTGGATGCCCGAGGAGCTGTAGTTTATGAATTTAGAGCATTGACTTACAATTATATGGACGTCGGATCCGCGCTAAAAAATGTAAGAACTTATAGGGCGTTAAAATCGTATACAGAGCGTCATTCACGTTTTAGTCTTCGTTTGTTCGACTGACAGCGAAGCAAGCAAAATTAGACAGTACTGCGATGACATTACAATTTAAATTCAACGTTTTAGCTTTTTCATATTCCTTTACATATCACTACGTTTAAGTAGGTTGACTTGGGACATTTTTTTCGTGGTTTTTGTATTAGACCCGTCGTCCATTTATTTGTAAGTCAATGATTTAGAGTGCTAAACAGACGGATTACACATTTTCCAGCGCTTTACCAGATACAAGATCAAGCGGACGTCGAGCTAGCATTGTATAAAAATTAAATTAAAAAAAAAAATTTGTAGAACAAAGGTTGTGTGTCCTGTGCGCAGGCCACACCGCGAGCGAATGTAGGTAAGCTAAGTTAGCCTAGCTACGACTTCCATTTTTACGCAGAAGCATTAATTTATATTGGCTACGGACTGCTGACAATTGATTCTCTTAAATCTTGTTACTTTACTTGCCACGATATTTACGCGGATTTGCTTTAGCCACTTAGTTCAATTTAAACAAAAAAAAAAAAACTAAAATACCTTCTAAAACGTGTTTAACTTGGTTATATTTTTTTTAATTTGAGGTGGCAACGATATTTATCATTATTGGAACAACAAAAGTACCTGATAAATATCGTTGCCGAAATAATTCAGCAAATCAAAACCTGCACTAGTTCCTATGTTCAATAATTGACCGAAATGTGTGAAATGAACTAATTGTTTATTAGAATGGAATAGAAATAATTTATTCCGTATAAGATACAATACACACACATTACATTAGGTACTAAAAAAATATATAACAGTTTGCGACTAGAAAAGAAAAGAAGAAAAAAAAAATCAAAAATAAAACAGAAGATAACATAAATAAATAATTAACGTAACGAATAATAATAAACAAAAGGTCCGTCATCCACTCACCCTATTGTCGTCTCACTGACGATGCATTAAAGCAAAGACATTGCTGTAGGTACACAAACCTAATAAATAGCTTTTGAAATCGATATAATCTGTTCGCGACCGTGTTTAGACAACGTTACGTCGTGGGGTAGGTAAGCGATACTAAAAAGCCTTTATATATACGTTCTGTTGAAGAGCCTTTGTGCTCATGTTCTCCAAGCTGACAGGTGCATTTTATGGGATTTATTTTGTTTGCAAACTCTTAGACAATGTTACATACGCGCATGAAGGCACGTAAATGTCTTTTCAAAGAAATTTGAACAAAGTATTTCTACTTGGATAGAAGTAACCGTGCAAGATAGAACGCAGCGCTGACGAGACATTATGCCAGTAAACATATTCCGTCTCAAGGGCTTTTGTCTTCACGATAACGTGTCGAAGATGCTCCAGCTGAATTTTATAGAATTTGGCTCGCAGCCATGATAACAGCGTCGATGCACACTACATGCATTTTATATCTTAAATAACTGTATCTGAGACATATAATGCTAAGAATCTGGGTTCGAAATTATGAAGACATTTATTCTCGTTGATATTTATCCGACATCTATTCGATAATTATCCATGCCCATTCAGTGTTTTGCATCTTTAGTTTTATAACAAAAGTTACATGCATACAGAAAACTAAATAAATATAAAAACAAAGTTTGGTAAAACGATTTGGTTTGCGAATTTCTTTTTGAGATTGATATTTGTCACGTTTGAATAAATCTCTGATACAAACATATGGCACGACATTTGTAGCGGTAGCATTTTGTTGTCCCAATTAATTTTATAGTTGTCAATTATCAAGGTAATTATTGAGATAATTAACATGGCAATAATCAATAATAATTATCAACTCGAACCCTGCCACATCACACATTGTGAAACTTTGCTAAATCAAACTTGCTTATTTTGCATGTTTATCATAATATAAAAGCAAATATTTTTTAATTATTTTAAATAATTATCAATTCAAACTCTGCTAAGAACTCACATTGTGAAACTTTGCTCTTTCAAACTTACTTATATTGTGATATCATAATTGTAAGCAAATATATTTCTTGTGAAGTTTAATTAAAACGCGTCGTAGTATTTTGTAACTTTTTGCCACGTTCAACCAAATGTCATTATTCTTTAACCCCTTGAGAGTGAACGAAAATTATCACTGGCTCACATGGTTTATCATTTGTTTTAAGCGGATGAACACGCTTCAGTGCAAATTCGTAGGTGTACCTATATGTAATTTTTTAGCAAGTCATTGTTATGGTCTATGATTAAAAAGGTTACCAAGTTATGTTTCCTAAAGATTTTTTCAATATTACTAACCCATGGATTCTTGTTCCATCCGAAAGGATTTCCGTCTATATTTTAACATGAAAGTAAATCCTTTCGTGAGATAGTTTGTAGGTGTTTTCGCTCAGCTTATGAAAAATGAATGAATGAACTATTCTATATTGGACGTAAAAAATTACATTTAAGAAATTTGGAAAGGGAGTGCAATTAAAGAATATCTTCTAATTGAAGTGTTTCAAATAAATACAGTACACATTGAATAGTAATAATTCATACATGTAGATGTTAACATACTTATAATAATAATAATATTTGGCTAAATGATTTTTAGGGAAAAAGTTGAAAACTAAATACAGGACAATTTGTGTAATAAAGAAATAAATGTAAGGATTGGCGAGAAAATAACGAAACTCCTCAGTTTCGTAACGATGTTCGTTATCACGTCGCGTCGTTTCAAGCAATCAAGAGAAGGAAATCGTCGAATAGGTTCAGGGAAGTAATACCATAGTAGGATAGACACAGTAAAAAAGTTGGAGTAAAAATCGGATGTATAAGATGAGTATGTTTAGTATGAGTGTGTGAGATAATCGAAAAGGACGGCAGAGTGTAACAAAGTAAAAAATAAAACGTTCTTTAAAGTGGCATTGGCAAATACATTTTTAATGATTATTCTCAATCGTATACATAGTGATGAATCGTATACTAATATATACAGAGGTGGTGAACGTGTGCCGCGGTGCAGGCGCGGGCGCGGCGCGGCGCGGCGGGGGGGCGAGGCCCGCGCGATGAGCGGCGCGCGCGCACCCCGCCCCGCCCGCCATGCAGCGCCTGCGCACCACCTTCAAGCGATCCCGGACGCCTACGCCTCAAGATATGAAATCGCAGAGCAGCCTCGAAGTGCCCAAGCAGGTTAACATTCACTGAATACCTACTCAAATCGTCACCATCATAGGTCTAAAGCTTTATCGGAGATAAAGTTAATTGCGGGCTTAAAGATGAAAAGTACCAGGGAATATAAAGAAAAGTACTTACATTCCTATTCGCAGTTAAGTAATAAATATAGGAAACAACAATTAAAAATGAATATTAAGCTGTCAATTTAAAAAAACAATTCGTGTAAATTTACACGAACGAACGGTCCTTCGTAGTAAAGATAAACAACGTCGTCCCAACATTACGAAATCAGTTTTCAAATGATTGGATTAAAAAACGGTCATAAATAAAAGTATATATTATATTTATATAAAAATTTAAAAGAGGTGAGGTCATTCTGATTTGTAGGTATGTGTATCTGCAGCTAATGATGTTATGACAGCTACAGCAAAACTATATTGAGTTACGTGAAAGTACGCCGTGGAATAAGGGAAACACGAGTAAGTAAAATGCCAAAAAAGTTCTTGACGTTCTCTCGCACGCGTGAAATGTAATTTTGTACCTTTCTTTAAGCGAAGCATTTTAAATTTACCATCTAGATATATCCTCATGTATCCGTATGTAAATTTGGACGATTTTGGTGATCGAAATCGTACTCATGGGGAAAAGTACATCCTTTACGAATTTAAATCGTATATAAATGTAAATGTTTGGTAGGTAAATATAATTTTATACAATTGCTGGGTGGTTTTGTAGGTTCGATCGGCGTCGTTCGATGAGATTCAGCTGGAAGCGGCACGCGGCGCGGGCGCGAATGTTTTACTGGCAGTCCCGCAGCATGGCGCCCGCAGCCGTTCCTTTGACTCCGCCGGCTCGGATGACTCGGGCACTTACCTCGAAGTAAGTTACGGACTAAACTTCAATAAAAATATTTAGTTATTATATTACTTTTCATATTTTAACATCTTATTTATACTGACCAGGTACCTCGCCTATGGTCTCGTCGTCGTTCCGGCAAAGGTACTCCACCACCATGCGTTCACTGTCGCCATATGGAGACGTGGTTGTCGCATCGTAGCGAGGAGCGAACCACGCCCGAACGACTACCCGTATCCGCTTCCTCGTCCGCCGACGACGACGATGATGATGACGAGAGCGAGGTTGAATCTCCAAGAGTTTTGCTCGCGCCTCCACCACCACCTCGAACTTATTTGCCGCCGAAACCACCAACTCAGTCACCACCACCCTCACCCGGTGCGCCTTCTTTTGAACTCCAACCACCAAACGATGAACCGCCTGTACTGCCACAACGCAGACGATCCATATCACGCCAAGAAGCGTTCTTTGTTGAACCTACTGGAAGTTCACTGGAAAATGTTAGAGCATCTGAAGATTGTGCAACTCAGACCCAAAGAGATCCGCTCGTACACGACATTTACTTAGCTGTACCAGAGTTAAAGCGCGACCGTGCCGCGTCAGTTGATTCCTGCTTTTCAAAAGTTTCGGGTGCTAGAGCAGAAGAGCTAAGTGGTAGTGGTGATTACTTAACAGTTCCGGGCACTGGGTTGCGATCCCGGTCAGTCGACATCGTTCTGCCGACAGCCGAGCAGTCACGGTACAAAGCATTAGCTTTAACTTCCGCACAAGCTCCGCCCCCACTCCAAAATGATAAAGTGCCTCAAGAACCTGCGGTCCAGCCAGCTGTAGATAACAGGTTAGTTTTATTTATTAATGTACGAGTACTAGCAAAATAAATAACTTAGTCTTTTTATGTTTCTTTTACTGTTTTCTATTTCTTTTACTTTTCTTGTTTAAAAAGTCGTAATGTATCACACTTAAAGCGAGTTAGTTATGGGTTTTTGGAACATAATAATCGTTAATATCTTTACTGTTGCCCGAAATTCGCTATTGTGTAAGGTAACAGCATCGAAAGTAATGCGGTGAAATTTGTTATACCTCTTTTTGTTGTTTATTAATATTTAAAAGCACACTTTCATTAGGCGGAGGAGTTCTATCTATGTTTTTCTAAATTAATTTAACCGTTACGCCTAAAGTGCTGCTACTAACTTTATTATAGTGTTATATGCTACACTATCACACCAATTACCTGGTAACTAGGGATTTCAATGTGCTATGAGTGCTAGAGAACATCAGACCCACAAATTACTCACAGATTTCACAAATTTCTCAAATGGGTCCTATCGGGAATCGAACCCGGGATCTTCTCATCCAGTACCCACAGTATAAACTGTTAGGTCATCAAGCTCGTCGTTCGATTTAAAGATTTTAAATTACTCGCAGCAAGCAAAGCAGCAGCCCCAAAGCGATTCTCCGTTCGGTGGACGAAATGGCCATTTTACAAGTTTTTATTTTTTATACCCAACTCTTCATGAAAGCCTTTCACGGTTAAATTGCGGAATTGTGGGGAAATTTTTAAATTGGTAATAAAAGTGTTGGAAAGTAAATGCTAAAAGGTTGTACCTTAATTACGAAAGTTATTATCGAAGTCTCTTGTCGTTTATTGTTCATCTGAGCCGGTTTATGAGCTGTGTATCTTCTTGTGAAAAAACAAAAAACGGGAATACATTCATATAGCACCTTAATTAGATAACAACTGAATACCCCCTGCGCCCTTTTTACATAAATTTTGATTATAGTGACCCTCCATACCGAACTTTAGGGTATACGAGAAGGGCACTATAACATGTGCAAGCACAGCGACCTTACAAGTTAAGGTCTTGACCCCGAATCAGTCAGTGTACAGTGTTGTCACAGACCGTTGTCACTGACTTCATCTGGTTCTCAAGAGGCTAGTACCTCGGGTGAGCTGCTTCGGGTATGTACCTGATGTACAGTATCCTCCCTATTTTCCAGATAGGTACCGGAGCTGTAGACACACTCACTTCCTGTTGTGCATTACACAACTAACGGTTGCCACCACTAACACACACACCAAATATCCTCTTTAGTGGCGGAGTTGTAGGCACGCTCACTTCCGGACGCCGAAGAGTCTCTCCAGTTCGTAGTAACCTACGCGAATAGTAGGACCGGAGAATGTCTAGCTCATCTTCTACGGGCTAGCACTAGAGATGTCGGTCATCAATGTCCGGACATAGCTTCCAACCTAAAGGGCAACTCTCGTGCTTCGCGCGTTTCCTCGCCTGAGGTCCTCGCCTAGACTGCTACTAAGACTAGCTGACGCACGAGGCAGACGCCCCCGGCCACACACCACCGGAGCAAACGAACATACCTAGATTACGGGTCTGCCGGAGACGCCCGTGAGGGCGTATCACTTGCAGAAGGCTTGGCCTGGACGCCCGCCGAGCCCTGGTCTTACCGCGGAGCCCCTAATCTCCCCGGAACTCCCTATGTCTCAGGTCAGTATATAGGGACAATTGAACAATTGTAATCTAGGCGGTGATAGGCAAGAGACCACTATAATGTTCTTGATTACAACGGCGCGGCGGCTCAAGCAAGCGGTCTTTAACCGATCCTTTCTTTGGTTTCACATCTCACACGCTAATTGATTATCAGCAAACTAATGAACTGGAAGATTTGAACTTACTTGGGTAGAATTTAATTTACGTATTTTTACGTGATGCACTTTTATTACCTATAATCTCATCTACTAATCTAACCTGTCGTGATACATACTATATAATTAAAGGAGTAGGGTCCGGAGCAACTCACTGGTAAATTGGCGCACACTAAAAAGTACAAGTCCTAGAAACATGAAAACATTAGGATATGTTATACTTTTGTTTAGTGTAGGCGTAATAAGAACGGATTTTTCGAAATCAATCCCTGAGGATGAAAAAGGATAATCATAAACCATATCACAAAGGCAACTTTTTAGTTCTGAATCAAAATTCTATTGTCTATGGTAATTGCCACTAAACTGAAATTTTATTATAGTTCTGTACAGAGTACTATTGAGTATCATAGTTTTACAAAACAGAACTATAATGAGTTTGAAAAAAGGAACGTCGTATTTTCGCTAATTAAAATATCAAATATGACGCTACTCAAACAGTCTACTGCCTCCTGACTGGTTAAATTGGCCTAACAGTCTTGCAACCGGGCCATAAACGTTCACAAAAAAAAGTTTGATTATAACCATTGATCTACCAGTTAAAACTATATTGCTGTGTGGTTTTCTGTTATGTAGCGTTTGTTTGGCTTTCGTTTTAATTTGTTATCATGGATTGTTTGTTAACAAAATATACATTAAATGTTGGTTGTGTTTCATAACTTTATTTACTCTTCTTAAAAAAAGTTATGTATGCAATCACTACATAATTAGGGCTTAAAATCTCGTACCTATAAACCGTAAACACGGTACTCGACTTTAAGAAGCCTCATTATGCAACGATTGCGTAAAATGCTATTATTTTCATATACATGTATGAAAATAATAATACAAGCATGAGTCATTATTGGTTTTGTACGCGATGTACAATTATTTTAACACTTGTAATACTATGCCAAAAAAAAAAAAATTGTTCTAAATGCTGCGTGATTTTTCCCAAAACAGCGCGAACGCTACAGAAGGGCACGTTTGAAATATTCGTAATTTTAAGGTTTTAATTAGCATGCAATCCTGTTTTACCGCCAACCACGAGCCGCCAATAATTTGTTTGTATAGGTACGGAAAATGAAAAAGTATTAATTTTATTGATACAAGGAATTATGTACTGAAATAAAGAGGAAATTTCAAGGGAGAAGTAAACAAATTGTTCAAATTATGGCTGGCCGTGAAGTTGTAGAGTCAATTTAAGAACTTTCCCCAGGGAGCGACAAGTCCTCGGTTTTGAAAGTGCCATCAACTAAGACAAACACTATTTATCTAATGGATTAACTTAATGGTAGGTGTTCAACGCTCAGTTTACATTTGCTTTATTAAAACCAGTTTTAGTACTAGTTTGAATTAACAATTTTAGCTTATACTAGTACTATTTTGATAGTAAAACAATTAATAGAAATGAAACGCTGCACACGTTCCTAATTATTTTTTTACAAGGCTTTAATTTACGAGGATACATATAAATTTACGTATACATAAGCCAATCTATGTCATCATTATTCACCTGTTGATATACCAGATAATCACTTACAATCTAAGAATGGTCACAATAGTACAATTATTTTATAAAATGTTTGCGTTTCAACCATTAAAACCGCTCTTTGTGAATAAATAACTCGTTTTGTAATTAAAAAAACTCTGCAAGAGTTTTATTGTTTTGTTTGCTACGCTTTTTTTAAGGTTTTTTTTGTCGTGTAGTTTATCTAACACACTGTAGGTTTTTCTAAAGTGTATTAGGTGGTATACGTAAATATGTAGTAGCTACTAAATATTTTAAAGTTTACTCACAAACATTATATTATTACAAAAACCACAACTTCTATGAATTAAACAAAAGGTGTTCCAAACGAGAGGTTTTAATTGAAATAAAATCAATGAGTAATTATAGTGGTGCTAAGTCGTTACTTTAGCTTTCTATTTATCAAGTTTGTCATTCAAATATTAAAAGATTTTCCCAATTTTTTAAAATGGCATCGATGTCCTACCTGTTTTATACAGCTAAAAAACCTTACCGAACTATTTTTGTTTTTTTTTCCTATTTAACTATTATTACATCAAAGACACACCAAATTAAACGCTCTTTATATTATACCGGACAATTCAGGACTAAGAATCAGAACGTAATTAATTAAATTTTGACGATGCTTTTCTTCTTCGTCAAGAACCTTTTTACATTATTTTTTTATTTTGGACGTAACTGCACGGAACACAGATATTGCGTCTATATTGATGTGCGTGTGATTCATGTGCGTAGCTTCGATACCCTTTTACGGCCAGGTCTCCTTCATAAATATTACCAACATGTATACGTATCACTGAAAGATAGTAAATGCGCCTATATTTTCATTTAACAAAATCTTAAGATTCAAAGATTGTTTTAAGATTACTTAAATTACACGCGAACATAGGCGTAATAAAGGAATTCCTAATTAATTTAAATATAATTATGATTTCATTTAGTTTCGCTAAATATAAATATTCGTTTTTGTTTTATTATTTTATGCATAAATAAGTTCTTATTGCAAATCTAAAATAGGCAGGAGTGTTCAAAAAATATTCGATTATATTATTATTGGAGTATAATTTCTAATTTTTGGAAATTTAATTAAATAAATTATATAGTTTTCATATAGTTTTGGCAAGACTACTTAATTAAACTAATTTGTGAGCGTTCACGAAGTTTACACAAATATACAGTAATAATTAACTGTACTATTTTATATGTATACTTAATTTTATACGAGAAAGTACACTTTGTAAGTTATCATGAACGAAACTTTCTTACCTCGATGGTTTTTTTTAAGATACCAAGTAACGGGACGAACAAGTCGTACGCCTGTTGGTAAGCGACACGCCGGTCCATAGTAGTTGCAGTTCCACTCAAAGCTTTAAATTACAAAAATCTGAGATTTAAGTTGATCCATGCATAATTTCACCAGCACTTACCCTTCAACGCCAGAACACATTAATGCTCATATTACTGCTTGGCAGCAGAAATAGGTAAGATGGCAGTTGCCCCTGGACGAACTCTTTCTTTTACTGCTACTAAATGGTCCAATACCGTTGTTCGTAGCACAGGCGTTTTTAACGTAACCCCAAGAGGTGTACTAGTACATTAGTCCATAAAGCATATATTTAAAGCAGACGATCCATACTAAAATCATTACACATGAAAGGTATGACACTTCTGCTACGCTCCAGCCTCAATATTTTTGACGCCATGAACGAGCTTTACGAGTCGGCAGACAAATAACATTATAATTTATTGGCTACGTTATTCCACCTTTACATCTCTCAGTTTGTTAGGTTGCGTAAAATGTACGTTGGCCGGTAGGAAATGTAAATTGTTTTGTATGTGTTTATAGGTCGACAAAATTTAATTTTGGGCCTGTGAAATGAGTTAATCATTTAAAGGGTGTCCGTAGTTTGGTTTGAATTTCGTTACGTCACTAGGGTTTCATTCAGAAGTAATAATAATACAGTAGTAGTGCCGACCCTTAACAATCAAATTAATTAGTTAATTAAAATGTACATCTTATTCATGAAACGAGAACGAAATAAAAATGTAATACACTTACCTAATGATAAGATTCTGCGCGCAGGCGACTTACCTGTGTTAACGTAGCAGTGCGAAGACATGCTTGCATAGAAATTATTAAGAGGATAGTACACAAAATTAGGCTTGGGTGAGCAACTTGCAATTGATATACATATTAAAGTAGTAAGGCAAATGTGAGTGGCGGGCAAAACTCGTCAATGATTCAACGGGCACTCTAAGCAACTGATTACCGGTTCACGCTCGCATCCCGCTGGGTTCCTACTACGATCAATATTACCCACGTATGTACCCACACGACAAAATCGCATTTTTTTTTTCAAATTCTAAACCACTGGATAGTACGTGGATCTGTATATCTTCAAGATCAAGCGATGACTGCAACCTATCGCAAAAAGGTAGGTTACTTACAAAGCTTATTTCAATATATTATTTTCATTTTTTATATGATATCGACGGGAAGAACAAGTCGCACGCCTGTTCATAGCAGTTGCAGTGCCATCCAGAGCAAATCGCAAAGATCTGAGGGGACAGTTCCCCTCAGATCTTTGCGATTTGCTCTGTGAGACATATGTAAGTTGACATGTCCCGTGTGGCTGTAATTTCACCAGCACCCTTACCCTTCAAAACTGGAATGCAGTAATGCTAATAGTAATATTAATTAACTGACTTAAATTTTATTTTTTCCATCTTATTAAGATTTAAGATCATTGAATCTTAGAGGATGGAAAAAAACCTTGAATAGACAAATATCGTCAGACTTGATGATTAATGACAAGATAATATGTTATTATTTTACAATAAAAATCCATTTAATGTTTGGAAGCTCTGTTTCTTTAAGCTATTTTTAAGTATTTGAAATAGATATATAATATATAGAATAGAGAAGTATGAAAGATGGAAATTTTTCATATAATTTCTAATAGTCAGTACTCCGAGCAAAAAAAAAACGTAATAAAAAACGTAATAAAGTTAGTAAATATTGCTTTGCTTACAAAATAACTGAATGACATGGTGCCTGATAAAAGACCCAAAATTTACTTCTGTTTAGTGCTAAAAATCAAATTGTTTTAACGGTATAAAGCTTTTAATTTTAGATAAATATTTTTAAAGCTTTTTTTTAAAATTTAGCACAAATTCTTTGATTCATACTTTTTCTTGAATTCAAAGCGTTTTGCAAAATTGTCGTAAAATGCTACCAATATTTCTGAACAAACTGAACTGCAAAAACAAGGATAGTATGAATGTCGATCCATTTTGTTTCCAAACTTCCACCAAAACTTTTTCAATTATAAGTAAATTAAAGGAAATGTTCTAAGCGTTCTATAAACTTCACGGCATTACTACAAAACTATTTGTTTTTGTTCTCCCATTCCCATTACTTCTTTGTTTAAACGAGGCCCTTGCGTTAATAATAAATAATTAATTAATTAACAACGTAACACAAAAATTGAACAGACATTGTTTAAAAAACCGACCTCAAAAGTTAATGGAATTACATTCATTTGCCAAGTGCTATTGAAATCGGTTACCGGAAAGTGCGCGAAAACGGATTCATCCCCTAGTTTGCCACCCATAGAGATGGAATATTTTCTTCAAATTTAAATAGGACCACTATTGAGGTACCCCCTTTAAAAAAAAAGGAATCATCCAAATCGGTACACAAATGCCTAAGTTATCGCGTAACCTACATACAAAATTAAGAAAAAACACACAGACGAATTGAGAAACTCCTCCTTTTTTAAGTCGGTTAAAAATAATTAAAGTAACGTAACAACATTGGATTGTTTAATTATGTTGCATTTGCTGTAACGTGGGTTGTTAGAAACAACAATATTGCCTTTATATAATACGTAAACAATAGTTTCTAACATAGTACGTTTGCATTTCAAAGGCGAAAATTAGCACGAGTTCAACAAAGGCAGTAACACCTTCATTCCAAGCGTCTGCTTCGTTTTGTACTTGCTTTCACACAATCTATTAGCCGCCCAACCAACAGGTTCCTTTTCTTCCGTCTTCCCTGAGTGATTCAGAAAAATATTATATACTTTCCGGCCACATTTACATAACGCTTCAAGCGTGCGCCTTTGTGTAATAAGCCCCCGTAGCACTCTAAATTAATTTTGAGAGGAAGTAGCATTTCGAGTATTCCATTAAAGCATTAATTAAGGACAAAGCCACGTAGATGCCTAATAGAAACATTATAGATAAGACAAATTGGAAAGAGACCGCAAGTCGCTTTTGCGTACTTTGGTGTAGGTACTCCCACCATCTCCAACGACAATCTTTGTTAAGATTGACATGAAAATATATCTCATGTTATTCTATTCCGACACTACGTTTAGTATAATATATATAAAATTTGAATTTCATTTTAATTACAATTTTAATTGAATATGAGAGTAGTCAAGTTATTTCCTACCGGCCTACGTACATTTTACGCAACTTAACAAACTGAGTAATGTAAAGGTAGAATATCGTAGCCAATAAATGATATTGCAATCTGCCTGCCGACTCGTAAATCTCGTTCATGACATCAAAAATATTGAAGCTAGAGTATAGCAGATGTGTCATATCTTTCATGTTTAATGCATTTATGAATCGGATAATTTGTCTATTTTAAATAATATACATTTTATGAAATAATGTACTAGTACACCTCAGCTACGTTAGCTACGCTCAGCTACGCTACGTTGGAAATGTATGGAACGAACAAATGTATTGGACCATTTGGTAGCACTAGAGCTCCTTGTGAAAGAGTTCATCCATGGAAATACTGCCACCTTACCTATTTCTGCCGCCAAGCATTACTGTTTGTATAAGTGACGTTAATAGTAATCGAAGTTGGAAATCCGTTCCACAAGATATAGAAACTTTTTTACAAATCGTGCGTCATTTGAATTGGCAGGCCATAGATGATTATGATTTTTTTGAACAGAATAAACATTCTGAAAAGAAGGCAAGAAATAAAATACAAAGGAAAAGGAAAATCAAATTTATTTTGTTAACAATATCAAATAAACGTGAAAAATATTTATAAGTTAAATAGAATCATCTACTTTGGAACAATGCCATTTCTAAGATAATTAGTAGATTTGTTTGTTGTGCCCTTAGAATAATAACGCATAGAAACCTAGCCCGCACACGCTAAGTGAGGCAAGTTAAAGGCTTCCACACGGGCTCCCAGGAGCGCGCGGGCTGTTAGTGCTCAAGGTCAAATTGCACCGCGAACAGCTCCAAAATTTTTTGTTAAAAATGACGAAATGTGCGGTAAATGGGTGTAAAAATAGAACAAACAAACATAAAATAGACACTAACATCACATTCCACAAGTAAGTAATGCGTTTCAACTCATATTTATATGTAATTATTCACTAAAACAGAAAAATAATTTCGCGGCAACAAGATACGAAAGTGTTGCAAAGTAACGAATTTTTTTTCTCCCCATTTTGCTATTCTGTATCAAAATAATTATATTACGTAAATTTTAGTGGTGCCTGTAATTTCGATTTATTTGCGCATCTTGAACTAATATTTACTTGAATAAACATTAAATGTTTTCGTTAACTCCTCTAAGTGATTGGGACACTTAATTATTTTATAATACTTTTAAGGGCTCTGCGTTCATGCTTTATTGAATAATTATTTATTTTAATTTTATTTGAATTGCAGCACATATTGCAACAAATTTACAGTATATATTCATTTCTACTATAGTGTTGGCACCACCAGTACTACTTTGATAGCTTATTATATCTCTTTCTTTTCGTAACTCAAGCGAAATATTTGATATTGAAATATTTTATTTTCTTAAAAGGGGAGCATTCTTAAGCGATTTTTTAATCTATTTTAACAGTTATTTTCTTTAATGTTTGCTTATGGCATTTTCGGTTTTAGGTTTCGAATATGGCACTTATTTCTAAATCCAAGATGGCGGGCGCGATTTTTCGAATAATGGCAAGTTGGGTATCGTTTTCGAGATGTTTGGGAATGTTCAATACAAATATGGCACTCATTTCTAAATCCAAGATGGCCAACACGACAGTTCAAACAAAAGCAATATTCGTAATGAGCACCCCCAAATACCTCGAAAACGATACCCAACTTGCCATTATTTGAAAAATCGTGCCCTCCATCTTGGATTTACAAATAGTGCCATATTCACACTGAGCATCCCCAAATACCTCGAAAATGATACCCACATAGCATATTTTTGAAAAAATCGTGCCCACCATCTTGGATTTAGAAATGAGTGCCACATTCGTAATGAGCACCCCCAAGTACCTCGAAAATGATACCCATATTGCATTTATTTGAAAACTCGTGTCCGCCATCTTGGATTTAGAAATGAGTGCCATATT
>NW_020654422.1:11167374-11197660 GCF_003589595.1 Hyposmocoma kahamanoa
GAAATGAGTGCCATATTCGTAATGAGCATCCCCAAATACCTCGAAAAGGATACCCATATAGCACATTTTGAAAAATCGTGTCCGCCATCTTGGATTTACAAATAAGTGCTTTTCATCGACAAAACCGAGCGTATCTGTAGGCACCTGATCGACATTGTCGATCGACAGTAACGATCGACAAAATCGAGCACATCTGTAGGCACATGATCGACAATGTCGGACAAATCTGTAGGCACCTTTATCTTAATGATGAGTTAAGGAAGATACAATTTCCCCACTTTTGAGGGAAATGTTATTCCATGGCATCATTATTTGTATATTTGTGTGCGTGCCCACGAGCGTAGTTACAAGTTGCTTACGCCTACATGAATTTGGTTTTTGCCTCACTTGTGACAGTTCGTTTGATAAAACTATCATTCTATGCGTTATTATTCTAAGGTTGTGCCCTTATCCTTTCAACATCATAAAATAAATCTGCAATAAATTTCTCATAGATGGCGCTACGACTAAAAAGTCGTTGAAAGGGCAAGTACAAAGACACGACACGAGCACATAGAAAAATTCGTGAGGTCCGTTGGTTCGTTCCGTGGCTTAGTTGGTATAGCGTCTGGCACGGTATGCAAGAAGACGTCGGTTCGAATCCGACCGGATCGAAGGAATTTTTTCTGAGTGTTTTGTCTGAGTGTTCGATCTTTGTATTAATAATTATAACAAAATTTAATTATTAACAAAAATATAAATAAGATATATAGCAATAACATAATTTTTTTTTCTAAATTATGCGTGGTATGCGATTCCTTGTATTATATTTACTTTAACATGGTAATTAGTGCATTTTCTAAATACACACGTCGCCATTTATTCTTGAAATTTGAATAAAATGACGCAATTCTACAAATGTCAGGTTCGTCGCTTTGTTCGACGCAGATTGATTGTAAGGTCGGTCATTTGACTGAGATTCGAGTCTTCACTATGCGGACGCTATTAATACTTCCATATTTTTTTGTATAAAATATCATTGCTTTTATTGCAAATTTGACTAAAGAAAATTTTTTTAAATGTTCACTGCTTCTTTGTTTACGTTTTTTCTAATCCCAAAAAGTAATTACAGTCTGCTCAAAAATGTACGTCCAGTAATTTGGGCGAATAGAATAATAGGTTTATAAATTAAATTTTTAAAAAAAGCCACAAATACCAAGTCGACCATTACTTAAATTTATGTTTTTAAACTTGACACTTTTCGCTATTAATTTATCTGTATTCAGTGACAATGATCACTTTAAATCACTTTCCAAGAAGTCTTTTTATTAATGGACATTATAAATCAGCCCTGTTGTGTTGCGTAAATAAAGATACTGTAGTCTAGGCTCTACTCTATGTGTAGAACTACTGGCTGAGTGAATATAGTTTTGTATTTAGAATGTGTTTGAAAAAATAGGTTAGAAGAAAAGAACATCTTGATAGATCTAGAAGTAGCCTCAAAATATAAATATGTGAAAAAAGTACAATAAACATCTAATTTTGAAGATTATCCCAGTTTATATTTATAAAGTACCTCTCGCTACGCATCCTAAGCTACGTCTCCAGGTTACAGTACTCATAATATTTCGCAATGATAATATCAATACACATTAAAATTATATTAAAATAATGAATGATGAAATATCGTATTTGAACTGAACATAAGTCGTTATTATTATATCGAACAAATGTTATTAGAAGACTGGATTAAATTTCCATAGCATGGAATCTTGATTGACTTTTAAAGTCAATCATGAAAATTTATTTCAAGACTGACTTTGCACGTCGACGTATCCTGGATCAGGTGTAAAGAGCACTTTCAAATGTCAAAACTAAAATGAACTAAAAACGTCTAAATTTTGACGCTCTAGTAATAATTTCCAAATAATATTTGAATTAAGAGAAGTAATTATTGCGAATATTGAAATATGAAAGAAACAGCACTAGCGTCATTCGTTATGTTTGTTTGATAATAAACGATTGTTTTACATTTTGAAGAACAAGGATAGCGATATGAAATTGTTTAGATAATTATAATCTATGATGTTTAATCATCGCCGCGAAAATTGTAATCCTTTTAATTGCATCGTTGTAAAACTACGAAACAAAAAATGGTCGGTTTTTGTAGTACAGTTTTTACACAATTTATTTTTTTAAGTTATTAATTTTTAGGAAATGAAACTATTTTTCCGTATTTAAATCGCGTATATTTGTTTTTTCAAACAAACCGACGTTACGGGCTCTTTACAGGTCCCATGGTCACGGTTGACAGGGGTGGTACAGTCTTCAACCAGTTGTGTCTAATATTGATGCAAACCACCCTATTTTTTATTATAGTTACAATAGTTATTAATCAAATACAAAATAATTGAATGTTTTCTTTGTAAAATTAAAAATTAGGCACTGTATTAAAAATGTTCTTCTCACCTTTTTCCAATAAGTAATATGTAACAATCTATTTTTTAATTTCGTTTGTCGCGTACAATTTTTACATTAATAAAATTACCGTGCAAAACTGGCAAAATGTTTTAAGATCATCTGTTACCTTGTGGCCATGTTTGGCACTGCAACATTTTTTCGCGGCCAATGGTTGAAGCGCGCGCGTGACATCACGGTGCTACCCATGTTTGCTATTGTGATACAATTTAAAAAAATTGTCACTCGACACGACTTTGACAGCTAAATGTGGATATAAGAGATTTTTCGCGGCGGCTTGCTATGGACACTGATTTGATCAAGTTCCACCAGCTAATAGGGAATTTGTCTCCACGTGTAATCAGTAAGTATCGAGTCTTTATTATTATTGAATTATTTATTGTACAGGAAAACACAAATCACATTTAGTAAAACGGGAAACACAAACAAAAGGCTTATTTCTATAAGAAATTTCTTCCTGCAGACCAAAATATAGGACACAATAATTGCAATAACGGGTTTACGTGCATAACAAAACAAAATTAAATTATGTAATAAAATAATAATAAAAAAAAAAATTAAATTACTACAGAATATATAAATACTTGAGCTGACTGAGCGATAGTGTGAGATTCGATCATATTTACGAAGGCCAAAGATAGAACCTCATACATAGATTTTGCAATCGTTCAAGCTTATTTAGCAGTACTTTGTTGTCTGCAGAGCAGCCGAAATTGTTGTTGGTCAAGAGTAACTTCAGTGTTTTGGTACCATAACCCACATCGCAACGCAAACTCGGATTCATCCCCTAGTTCGCCACTATACGGAACTTGACACAGGAGACAATAAAAATCGGTTCTCACTACTCAAAGTATATTGAGAGAAAAACGCCTTCAATTGGAGACAATTAAAATAATTGTTCCTTATGTTAATATTTCAAAATCGACAGTATTGAAAGCATTACTGAAGTCCAACAATGTGAGGACAGTGTCAATGTCGTCAGAAATCTTGACAAGACCAGTAGTCGTACTATCACCCGGGCGGAAACCGGATTGAAATGCGTTCAAAAGGTTGTGACGGCCAAGGAAAAGAGTGAGTTGGTGATGGACTAACTTTTCAAGGACCTTGGAGAGAAAAGGAAGAATAGATATCGGCCGATACTCGGAAAAGGAAGAAGGATTTGCTTTTTTTGGAAGAGGAATAATTTGGATATCTTTCCACGCCGTAGAAAAAATAGAAGATGAGATAACCCAAGCAGCACACCCATATCTAAATATATACTATAAGATATCTAATAGAATTTAATTCGATTGAATATTTTAAGAGTTCAAATTCCCTCAAGACATCTCTTAGAAGGTTTATATGTAGATAATTTAAAGTAAAAGTGGACACAATTTTATTAGTAGGTAGATAACAAAAGTGCTTTGGGGAAACTATCTGTAGGTAGTGTTAAGAGTGATTCTTATCTTTTTTCTCAAGTAACCCTTCTAGAATGATACAAGACCATTTGTAGAATGTAGACAGTTTTTATTTAGTCTTGTAGACAGTTTTTAGATAATTTGTAGTCTATTATAGTTCTCTTAGTAAATTTTCAAACCAAAATACTAAAGCGTTACAAACATAAGACGCAATTCTCTTAATACTAATAGATTTCAAGTTTAATGGCTTACAATATATAAACTATCAAAATTGCAACATGGCGAAATTAGATATAATATTTCTGACTTTTTCGCGCAATGTTTAATCGGTTAGAAAGCGCAAATTGACGTGCGACTTTAAATACATTGGCCAAAGTGATGTAAAACCTGCCATAAAAGTAATGCGCTCGCTAATTTTTAAATATTTATGTATAAAATATATACTTAATAAAAAAACAGTTATCGATTTTCGGTTTTAAATATAAAATAACATATAAAGATAACAAATTTTTCTCGGTTACTTCATAATCATTCTTTATAAATAAAAATGGCGATAAGAATTTAAAGCTTTTTTTAAAACACTGTTGGGAGCATTTTGTCTATAGCTTTATCTATAGAAAAACTTTGGAATACGAAAAGATTATTTTTACTTGCTTTGGTGTAGCTGATCTTATAGAAGAATATACACTCCTATGAAGCTTTTATGATTGTCTACAAAACGCGATGTTTCTAAGCGATTTTTTCTTTTGACAGTATTACAAAACCTTTATAAAAGTTTTAGAGAATAGTGAGCGTATTATGCAATAAAAAACTTTTCAAAACACTAGGTCAAAAAAACAATTGAAAAAATCCAATTTGTCGCAAAAAAACGTTATTCTGTATAATTATATGAAATGTGTTATATATGACTAGAAAGGTTGATAAATTCCCTATCATATAAATATAAGGAATATTTTAATGACATACCTAACTTATGTAGGAAGAAATAAAATTTTCATTACAAAATTGAGGTTATTTCTTCACGCCAAACACATTTCACACAACGATTTCACAATATTTTATTGATAGACGGTACAATACACATACACAACATTGAAGTACCGTAGTTTACGCGCTCATTTCAATTGTTTTTATCACTTCAGAACACGGAATTTCTTCACAATGTTTATTTATTTGTCAACAAACAAAGCCATGACCGGCTCGCGCGGGAGTTGCGACTATTGTACCCAGCATTGCCAATTTGTGGGAAATTCCCAAATTGTGGGGAATTTCAACTAGATTGGGGATTATGTAGGGATTGGCGCTATGTGACAAAAATACATTTTATCATTTTGTATTAATCTATCAATTGCTGGTGCATCGCTAGTTTGATCGTTACTGTTAGAAACACTGTGATGGACTATATCGACGTGTTTCTCAACATTGCACATCTCTCGTATTATTAAGAAGTAGCTTAAATAGAATTATTATTAGAGCACTTGGTTCTGAATTGTAAAATTACCAGTCGGTGCGTGTTGAGTTCGCGATTCTTTCTCCCGCTTAGGCCGGTCCCCGGTATGAAGCAAAACGAAATCAGTTATTGATATACAAAGCCGAGCAGTTGGTACTTCCACACCACAACTTACCACTCGTCAACTTTGAATATTAAATATAAGTAGGTCGAAACTCATTGATTATTTCTAACATTAACATAGTGTCACCAAATGCACAACAAATAATCAATTTGCTTAATTTTGTAAAGCAAAGAAAATGATTTTTTTTCCAAATATTCTTCAGTTGAATCTAATTAAAATAAACGATTTAAGGTCATCTAATTTTATTATTAGTTTTACATTTTACGTTCTGTTTATATTCACAGCATACGTAATAGATTATTACATTTTGAGTTTCTTAATCTTTATTATATTTTTTAAACGATATATTTCTAATAAATAATGAAAACTCGAGATGTGGGGAATTTGTGGGGAATATGACCTTTGCTCTTCCCAACTTTGGGGATTTTAACCGTGATTTTTGGGGATTTTGAACCATTGGCATTGGCAACGCTGATTGTATCGAATGATGTAATTCAATATTCAAGGTTCATCATCTCCACCAGATCTTTTAATATTCTTTACTTTATCCATTTTGCATGAACTCTTACAACGTCCAATAGAGTAAAAACCCTAATTGTAGTATTTTTTTAAATAAAATCTACTGAAGACGCGCTATAACGTGTTTGTCATAAGTACAAACACTACAGAATGTCTATAAATTAAATATATCTAGAATAAACTTAAGAACACTAGTTTTTAGAGTATTAATAGACTTTACAGGATGTGTATAGAACAATTTTACTAAAAATAATCAGTGGTTCTACAGATGAACTTAAAATAAGAACTATAAGAGTAAATCTTAAGAGAGATTACACTTAATTAAGTTGTTTGGTCTTAAGAAGGTTTTAAAATTTTGACTTGAGTGAAATAAGTCTATAAGAACAATTTCTTTTTTCTGAAACCATTTATAGAGAATTATTATCTAAATGTATACCATTTTAAGACTGTTCATAGATATAACAGTTTTAAGACGTATAAAGTGTGCTCCTTGGGAGAGGTGTTGAGCATTTGGGCTATGAATTTATTGTTTCTCAAAATATTATCCGTTAGCGTTAATGCACTTTTTCATACGAATGAACCAATTTTGAAAACATTTATGCCACTCCGTGATAATCTTTGAAACATATTTTTCATACTCTTCGACAGCCTCTTCAGGTGATGAAAATAGTTAACCACGTAACTGGTTCTTAATTTTTGGAAATAAAGAAAAGTCACAAGGTTGGCACCTTGTGACTTTTATTTATTTACATTTCCTGGCGGTTGGGACTGTACGCGGGATGGCTCATAAGGTCATCGTTGTTCACCTACAAAAATTCATTTGTCTGTCTGGCCGTGTGAGAACTGGCTATATCGTGGTGCAAGTTGATACGGCGTTTACGGTTATTTTTGCGGAGTTTGTCAATAACTTCCGACAAACAAATGGTCGTGTACCAATCACTACTCACAGTACAGCGATTCTCCAAAGCAGTAGTACCCACGTGTCCAGTTTTATTAAAAAAAGAAGCAATCATCCGCTTAGAGGCACTTTACACGCGCGCCAATTTGATTGGTTTCGGCTCATCTCGAAAGACCCATATAAGATAAGATAAAATAAATTTATTTCAATATGACTTAATCTAATACAATTATAATGAAAACAATGTAATGAAGATAAAATATTAAAATAAACGGTAATAAACAAAAAAAAGAAAAAAATCTGAATTATATAAGATAATCATGGTAAAATTAAACATTTTAATCTTAGTGCCTAATAGTGCAATTGCGATGCCTAAACTAAGTACATGTGTACCTGTATTTTAGGCATAATAGAGCATTTTTCATAACAAAGCTTTAAAAATAAGATAAAGATTTTATAAATTTAACAAATAAAAGATAAGTAGTTATAAGTAGTTACAATTTATAAAAGATAAGTAGTTAAACATTACTTATTATATAAATATAAATTATAAAATAACTTCCAACAAGTCCTCGGTATCATTGTAGGTTTTACTCTTAAGCCAAAATTTGATGGTCTTTTTACATTCAGTTTTATTCATATGAAAATAATGCAAAGTAGAATTTATTTTAAAATAAAGGAATGTGCCAAGGAAGCAGAAGAATCTATGTGAGTGTGCTCTGCGGAGTTGTGTACGAGATGAAAAGGGATCGTGGCGTCTTTGCTTAGTTACAGTCATGTAATCATATGGAGTAATTGAGTGCTTTTTCATAATTATTTGCAGGATAAACAGTTGCCGAACAGATAGAACATCGCACTCGTTTAGTGGGTTGGGTAATCGAAAGGACGAAAGTTGATCACTTTAAGAACAGCTCTCTGCGCTCTTTCCAGGTGTATCAGAGTGGTCTTATGTGCACCGCCCCAGGATGTAACGCAGTAAAGTAACAGTGATTGACAAAGGGCTAAATAAACTGATTTGAGAAGGGCACTGCTGGCCGAGTATTTAAATTTTTAAAAACATAAATCAATTATTTTCGAACTCTAGAAGTTAGCGCCACTATATGCTGTTTGAAATTGAAATGTTGGTCAATTATGACACCTAAATATTTTATATTGCTTGTGCTGTCCAGTTTTGAGCAAGTACAGAGGCATCCAAGAGATCGAGGGCCAACACAATTGTGAACTACGATTGAGTAAGCATTCTCAACAGGTTGTAAGGAAATATTGTAGGAGAAAGTGATGTATTTAGTTTTGGTAGTATTAAGTGTCAGGGCATTTGCTCTAAGCCAGTCGGTTACCGAGTTAAAACCAAATTGAGCTTGTGTAAAGATTTCATTCCAACTTGGGGCACTGAATAATAGGACTGTGTCATCAGCGTAAGATATGATCTTGCGACCAGAGAGGGGGAGAGCGCATAGTTGATTAATATAGACAAGGAATAAGATAGTCCCTATGACGCTTCCTTGGGGAACACCATATTCAACCGGTAATTCAGCACTCGTTATTTTGTCAATAGTTACGCGCTGTTTTCTGTCAGAAAGATAGTCCTGTAAAAGTTTGAGCTGTATTCCTCTAATTCCAAGTGCTTCTAACTTGTTTAAAAGTATTGGTATGTTTACAGTGTCGAAGGCTTTTGCGAGGTCAAGGAATATAGCCAAACATTTATTCCTCAAGTCCAAATTTCTTACGATGTATTCCGTCAGTTCATCGACTGCGTCGTTTGTCGATAGTCCTTGTCTGAACCCAAATTGGGACGTCGAGAGAAGTTTCTTCGTTTCTAAATAGTTAACAAGCCTTTTGTAAATGATTTTTTCTAGTAGTTTACAGAGAGATGGTAATATGGCAATTGGTCGGTAATTGTTAATATTGCTCTTATCACCGCTTTTGTAAATAAGTTTTACAAGGGCTGTTTTAAATATGTAAATCAGGGGTGAAATTAAATGTAATCTATTTTGTTTAATGAAAGAACAAGGTATTTTGTCAATTCCTGTCGCACAGTCATTTCTTAAAGTCATAATAATATTTTCAATTTCGAGTTCGTCAGTGTTGTTTAAGACAAACGAGTGCAGTTGTGAGGCGCGTGACGAGGTCATGGTTGTAGTTGAAAGCGAAAGGTTTATTTCCGCTTTTTCAGCTAAAAGTTTTCCTACACTAGTAAAGAATTCATTTGCTGCGTTAACAGTATGCACTGGATTGTCTGCATTTACAATTAATTGTTGAGCGGACGATTTCGAGTTAGTCATGTTCGTGATATTTTTGATGACTTTCCATAATCTTTTTTTATCATGACCTGCATTAATTATTTGCAACTTTTCATATTGACGTTTCAATTTCTTTAATAAATTGTTACAAAAATTTCTGTATCTATAATAAGTAATTTTAAATATTGCATTATCCGGAAACTGAACAAATTTTTTGTGTAATTTATCTCTATTTTTAATGTGCTCGATTGCTGCTTTGTTTCGTCACCTGTTACTATGTCCCACGCCAAATTTGACACCCCTTCGTTGAATCTGGTAAGCAAGGTATTGCACCAAGTGACGCGCTCCGTTTTTTGAGCCTCAGTCAAATTGTATTGGATACCCGAGAGCACAGCTTTTTCACACCCAAATGTTTGTGTAGTATTTACTGTATTTGACTCATGCCTATGCCTAAAGATAGCCGAATCTCATGGTATGTCACATGTCTGTCTGTTTTGATCATACGGCGCACAACATCGATGTTTTTGTAGTTACAGTAGTGGACGGGCGACCATCACGAAATTCGTCACTGAGATTCACACGACCGCATTTGAATTCTGCAAACCACGTATAAATAGTCGCCTTGCATGTCGCTTCATCGCCAAAAGTAGATTGAAGCCGAGCGAAGCTCCGCTGAGCTGTTCCATTACACTTAAAGTCGTAGTAAAATCCATGGTGATGTAGACAACCAATTTCTAAATTGATACCACAATGTAAAAACAAGTGTCAGTTAGATGAAACAAACTGTATTCTACAGCCAAAGAGTTCTATTTTCAAATTTTGTAATTACTTTTTAAATATTGTTTGTGTAAGTGGCCAGTTTCGGAAACTTATAGTGCGCCCTATGTACTGGTCAAAGTTAACAATAAAACAACAGTTTTATTCTTAACTTTACACATCCCACATCTCTAAAACATCAGCAGCTATGTTGAAGATAGCTGAATATTGCACAAATACGCCTTAAGTAATTTTTGAAAAGTAAAACGAAAAAATTAAAATAGATCATACACTAACTTCTTATGTGATAGTCTACAAAAACTGTAATAACTGTATTTTATAAGAATAATATAAGAGTCTACTCTGTGCGCATTCATAATGTGAACATGCATCTTAAATTATTTTAGTTTTTCGTCGTATTTCAGTATTATATAATTTACGTATACGTAAAATTTTACTAAAACGAAATCGCGGGCAACAGCTTGTAGCAAATATTTGAATAATGCATATTTTGCATGTCAACTATGGCATAATAGAATAAGCTGGATTTATTTGTAATAACATCATCACCCGCAAATAAATTAATTGATTAACTTCAAATAAATTTGAATTGTTTTTAATCTGGGGACTAGGGAATTTTCGGAACTAGGACAGAAAACAAACTAGGGGTAAGTCGTTTAATTTTTAATAGTAATATTGGTAAGTGTTGTTTTCGACAGAGTCCCGGTTAATATGGAATATTATACAATATTCAAATATACTACACTGCTAAAAGCTTGGTATAGCCAAACGGTTAGCAACGGGTAAACTATTTTAAACGCCGTTGCTAATAACGTCGAGCATATTTTCCAGCAAAAAAAATTATAGTTTGAATTATTAGTGGCCCACTTGTTAACTAATTAACTTTGGCGACCTCAGTGGCCTGGTGGTTAGTACGTGGGTCCCGTGTTCAATTTCCAGTAAGACCAATTTCGGGAATTTTTTTTCTGGTTCTGATTTGAGTATTATGCTAGCCATATTAGCCACGCCCGGGAGTGAATATCATTGTTTTAAAACTCATAGTACAACAAACTTATTAGTATGAGACCAGGCAGGTAATTGGTGACAAATTCAACAACCAGACAACGATGTCTGGCATGTTATTTTTATTACTAAATTCGTCGGCTTCTTGTACGACAAAAGACTTTACGACCGATACGTAGAGGCGCGCGAAATGTAGAGGCATAATAATAATACTTTTTTTATGTATAAATCATTGTCCCTATGAACTGCGTTCAATTCATTGTGATGTTTCAGTTCTATGACTATCAGCAACGTAGTAGCCTTCACAGTCTCAAGCCCTTATTTTGTGAAAACATTTTGTTTTAAAATATGATCTAACCCTTACACGCCATTGGTTGACAAGATCGATTCAGCTGCGGGTGATTACTACTACGACTGTAGTTGCCTGTGCACAAAAAATACCCTTAGGGTAGCAGGTAATGTGTCAACTTGATGATAATGCTGACTTTTCACATTTTGCGTACTTTTGATAATTCGATAATCAATCAATTCTGAATAAAAAATTTATGTAAATATTTACAATAACACCAACATTTTTATTAGTCAACATTACAAACAAGAAACTATATTATTGCACTTTCAAGCGATTAGTAATTTATTCGATATTATAAAATAAAATGTTATGGAATACGTCAGACAGAGAACTGTTGAATAAAAAGACAAATAGAAAATATTAAGGGCCATATTTCAGTATTTCATTCTGTAGCGAAAATTTCACCTGCCTAAACGAGTTTTCTCTATTATTGGCAATAGATTGTTTTATAACAAGGGAAGAGTTTGATTATCTTAAGAATTTAGCATAAAATAAGGAGAAAAATATGTTTTCGTCAAGTTCTTACCTTAAGTTTACTCTGCATAATTTTACAAGATGCCGCTATTTGGTGAATTTGTGGTCAAATTTTGAAAGTGAAGGAATTCTCGGCGGTATTATGTGCACCTCATTACTTACTGTCCGAACTTATAGGGCGTTAAAATCGTATACAGAGCGTCATTCACGCTTTAGTCTTCGTTTGTTCGACTGTCAGCGAAGCAAGCAAAATTAGACAGTACTGCGATGATATTACAATTTAAATTCAACGTTTTAGCTTTTTCATATTCCTTTACATGTCACTACGTTTAAATAGGTTGACTTGGGACATTTTTTTCGTGGTTTTTGCATTAGACCCGTCGTCCATTTATTTGTAAGTCAATGGTGCACCTGATTAAAGTTGCGACTATAGGGTGTTCTTACTGGAGGGTTTTTTTAAATTAAACGTCGACTTCTATTACGGTGCTCTTAGCACGGTAAAACAGGCTGTTTTTACAAATTCATTTACGTACGAAAAGCTCATGTAAGTAAGGTAGAAATAGAAGTTATATTGTGATATAGATAGATACTGTGAGGTTACTCGATTTCTAAGATCAAGGTATAAATTACGGACACTTAGTTTTAGTGTGATTTGATGGTGAAGTCGGTAACAGTAGAACATTTCTGTGTAGATAATAAAGAATAGGTACCTTCGGAAAAGCATAACGCTTTTAATAGAGACATTATGTATGCCATTGTTTACACGAAGGAATAATAAAATAATAAATAATAATAAATAAAAATATTTATTTGGAACAATAACAAGATGTACATTCTCATATTATTGAAAAGGATGGACGTAGATGGTAGACTGAAATACGTTGATTTAAAGAGACATGTTTATTGTTCGGTCTCCAGAATATAAGTGAGTAAATAATACAATATAAAATAAAATGTAAACTTAAATGCTAACCAAGCAATACGCACCACATGTTGCAGTTAGACTATAAATATAGTCTATCTATATATACTACGTTTTAGGGTTTTCCAGAGAAAAAAATGTGTTGCGTGTTACTTGTTAAAACACATTTTTTTTTAAACTTAATTACAGGAAATTCTTAAGAATTACTTAACAGTCCAACAAAAGTTTACTAATTAATTTACAAACAACTTAGTATTATTCTTATGTGTTATATATTCTTTGCCATCTTTCAAAATTTTTACATTTGGTGACAAATATTCAATAACAATATATGGTCTTAAATAAATGTTATCTAATTTACTCCCTACTTGGTTTTTCAACAAAATGAAATCATCTTTCTTATATTTTACAGTATTTATATGTTTATCGTAATTTATCTTTCTTAAACTTTTCCCGTCTAATAAATTATTTCTAGCGTCGGCCTGTGTTCGTTGTAACCTGTATCTTAGTTGTAAAGGATAAGCATCAGTATTATATAAAGGTTCTACATCAGAACACAACAAATTGTTTGGCAGATTACAAAGTTTTCCAAACACTAGTTCGTATGGAGTGTATTGTGTCTCGGTATGCACGGTTGTATTATATGAAAAACACCAAAATGGTAGCCAAGTGCTCCAGTCACTCGAATTATTACTACACTGTATCCTAAGAAACGCTCCTAAACTTTTATGTGTGTTCTCTAACGAACCTATAGTTACGTGGTGATACGCGGTCGAGTGAAGTTTGTTAATTTTTAATAATTCACATACTTCAACCATAAATGACGACATGAACTCTGTGTCTTGGTCCGTAATTATCTCTTTTGGGATACCATATCTCAATATAAAATTATTTACAAACAAACTAGCAACTGACACTGTATCCTTTTTTTCTAGCGGATACGCTTCTACATATTTAGTAAAGTTACATTGCAGAGTTAAAATATATTTACTATTATAATTATCAATATCTAAAGGTTCCATTAAATCTAAACTAACCCTTTCAAACGCTGTACTAGGAATAGTTGTAATAACCATCGGTTCCCTAGTATGCCTGTTCGAGTGTTTCTGAATTTGACAACTCTTGCATTTTCTTACGAATTCCGTGACGTCATTAGTAATTCCTGGCCAGTAGTAATATTTCTTAATATTATTCAGCATCCAATTACCCCCGCGTGGCCACTGGTGGGTAATAGATGAAAGTCATTCAATATTACAATTTTAGTATCTTTTTCTGTTACTGTTACTACGTCATTCAATACTAATACCTTAGGAAAATCACTTAGCGTATTAATTTCCTTTAAAAATATATTTATAAAATCTTTATCACATTTTCTTTTTATAATAACGAGCTCGTTTAATTTTATTTTTTTACAAAAATCTTGTAATTCTCTCGCTAACACACTTACGGTAGATAACGATCGAGACATTACATAAATAGCCGATTTATCGGGCACAAAAACAAAAGAACCATTTTTACTATACAAGTTCTGTAAATTCACTATCTGCTTCAATGCAGTCTTATTTGCGCTTAATATTAGTTCTACGCTGTCAGTCGGTCGTTTGAGAATTTCCACTACTTTAGATTGATCAAGCCTAGAAGCGGTGTGATTCTCACGTGTCAAGTCAATAATATTGTCATTATTAAGTTTTCGAGCTTGTGCTCTTGTCATGACCGATACAACATGCTCATGCATATCTTTCAATTCCTTAGACTTCATCGGCATGCGGCTCAATGCATCTGCAGCTGCGTTGTGCAGTCCCGGAATATAACTGATATCAAAATCATACTCTTCCAAATAGAGTCTAAACTTTGTTAAACGGTTTGATGGATCGGTCATATTAAATAAATAAATGAAAGGCCTGTGGTCAGTTTTTATTTGAAACTTCTTGCCATACAAATAGGGCCTAGAATGACGCACAGCCCACACAATAGCCAGTAGTTCGAGTTCGATGACTGGGTATCGTGTTTCAGTTGGTCTTAGATTACGACTTGCGTACGCTACTACCTTGCCATTACTATTAGACAAAACGGCGCCTAAACCTAGCTTTGATGCGTCTGTTTGTAAAACAAATGTATTACCTTCTGAGAAGTCTGGATAATCTAAGATGGTAGGACTAAGTAGGATTTCTTTAAGTTTTTGGAAAGCCTTTTCACATTCAGTTCACCAGTTAAAAGAGACATTTTTCTTACATAATGCATTAAGTGGATGTGCTATTTCCGCGAAATTAGGTATAAATCTCCTGTAATAGTTAGCAAACGCTACAAATCGTTTAATATCATCTACACATGTTGGAACAGGATATTTCTGTAAAACATCTATTTTCGATGGGTCGGGAAAAATTCCATCTGAAGTTATTTTGTGGCCTAAATAAATAAATTCTTTTTGCAAAAATTCACACTTTCATGGGTTTAATTTCAAGTTAACTTGTCTAAATCTTTCCAGTACTTTAACTAAATTTTTGTTATGGGTTTCAAGACTATTACCAACTACAATACAGTCATCTAAATAAATTAGACATGCCTGATAGTTCAAACCCGTCATGGCTATAGTCATCAGTCGTGTGAAAGAAATAGGAGATGTTTTTAATCTCATCGGGCATCTCTTCATTTGATATTGTTTGTCAGTTGTAAAAGCTGTATATTTCCTAGATTGTTTTTCTAAGGACAACTGATAATAACCTTGTGATAAATCTAATTTAGAGAAATATACATTATTTGTCAAAGAATCTAAAATGTCAGTTATATTCGGTAAAGGGAATTTATCGTCCTGTATTACGTTGTTTAAGTGACAATAATCCACAACTAATCTCCATTTTTTTTCTCCTGATCTATCTGTCTTTTTGGGAACTAACAAAACTGGACTTGACCATTCTGATGTGGTTCCCTCAATAATATCATTCTTTAGCCTATCGTCTACTTGTTTCTGTATTTCACCTTTAAGTGCCTTCGGTAGCCTATAAGGCTTGGTATATACTGGTAAATTATTGTCTTTTAATTTTATGGAATGTTCATATAAGTTGATAGTAGACAATGTATCGCCTGGTAAATAAATGAAAGACGTCGGCGTATTTATTTATTTGTATTTATTTTATTAATAAGAAGGCAAGTCAAGTAAATTAAAAAGTTGTCTGATTCTATCTGGCGATATCTTCTCATCATCAAATTGGTATACGTTATAATAGTTTAAACTATGAATATCTACATCTTTAATATCTACTCTGACTGGTTTGTCAGTCGTATTGAGCATGCGAATTGGAATAAGTCCATACTTTGGTTTCACAATTACTCCCGCTGTGTACACACCTTTATGTACTTGTTTTGCTAAGACAACGCATTCACTGATGTGTGCCGTAGGTACGTGTCGAATTACTTCACATCGTGGAGGATTTATTATTTGATTTTTATCAAACTGAACAGTTACGTAGTGGTCCTGGTTTGCCAAACTCAAGGTACCATATTTGTAACTCAACACTGCGTTATACTTTTGGAAAAAATCTTGGCCGAGTATCCCGTCTGCGGCGCAAGCTAAGTTCTTGAAAACATAGAACTTTTGTTTAAAAATTACCCCTTCCAGTTTTATATCTAAGTAAATATAACCTTCTGATTCTAAATTACCACTTATCCCCTTAATTAAAATACTATCTTTCCTAATCAACTTAAGTAACTCAATATTATGTGCTAGTCGTTCATATTTTATTACGCATAAGCTGGCTCTACTATCAATTAACAAGTTCAATTTCTCATTATTTCCTAAATATGACATTACTGTAAAGAAATTATTATAACTAAAAATATTATGAGTGCACTGTTTAGGCACGAAAAAATTTGCTATTCTCAGTATTTCGCAAACCTTCCTGAGTCACTATCTCATGCACGTTATGCTGAACCCGTGAAAAGTGAGCGCGGCCACCGCGTGACTGCTGACGCGAGTCACGTGTGTCTTTACTTCTATGCCTGGAATTTACAAAGGTACTTCTTTGACCTTCGTTACCATGATTTCCATGATTTCTATTATAATTGTTTGCATTATTTTTATATTTTGAATTCTTGTGACCGTTATGGTAACTGGAAGTATTTGTTATTTGTTGGCCATAAGAACTGCGTTTGTAAGAGCCTTGTGAAAATCCGCGATTATAGGCAATCGGCCTAAACTGCATAACCTGCTTTCAACGACCATAAAATAAATGTTATCATGTTTATGGTATCCATGATGACGAATAAAATGATTTGATTAGATTTGATTTGATTTGATTTGCTCTGACTGCTGTGACGACATTATACTTTCATCAACAGCTAGGTACAACAACAGCCGTAATAGCTTCGGGAAGCGATGTGAGCTGCCGTGAAGCTACAATGGTGCTCAACCTTGAGTCGGAGAGCCCATCTGCGAGTCGTTTGATCGCAGTTTTCTCGTTAAGAGGACGCAATATGTCAAATTTAGCGCTATCCCCATCGGACTGAGCTAATGTCAAATTTACAAACAACTCCTCTAGCTCCGTCCCAAATGCCTCTATCGATCTACGCCCCTGTTTTGCTCTGAAAAGCTGTGTTTGTAAAGCTTTTGTTGATTTTTTAGGCAACAAAAACTTTCTAATATCCTGTACTAAATCTTTCACAGTAGTGTACGTGCTTTTTAACCTTAATTTAGCACTAGGTGATAGTCGAGTTTTTAATACAAATTCGATCAATTGACTCTGTGTACTGTCATTTATTAAAGAACTGTATAATAAAATGCTATCAATTAATTGTTTAGTAACGAGATCTTGACCATTCGTCACAGGTAACAGGGAAATGGCGGTTTTTATATCAAACTAACTCGCCATTGTTGTTTGAGTCCCTGAATCTACGTGAGCTAATAATAATTTAATTTTCTTATAATTAAATGTTGAAAATATTGAAAAGCTTCTGAGCTTGGCTTTTGTTCGTCGACCTCTTTATTTAATTGAGACACGATATCTTCCAAACGTTCATAATAGCTAGTAGCTTCTTCTAATTTCTTATAAGCACTATATTTTTTTACGTCTCTCTGGACCGATTTTACACAAATATTCTCTTAAATAATCCAACTTAATATGAATCTCCTTTAATTGCTCAAACATACTTAAAATTAAACTCGACTTTGTATACCTACTACATACCTACAAAATAATAAAAGAATATTCTAACTTACATTATAACATAATTCACTCCGGACGTATGTTGAACCGCACGAAAGTAAAGATGACTCATGAAGACGCTTGACGTGGTCCTTGCCGACTCCGTGGTTGATGACACGATGCGCTTCGTCGTAGTGCTGCATGCCGCATCACTGATGGTTGGGCCGGGCTATACCCAGGACTCCGTGGGCCGGGATTACCCTGGACACCGCTGCTACATGGGCCGGGCTTATACCCTGGACTCCGTGGGCCGGGATTACCCTGGACACCGCGCGTACGCTTCTTTCTTCTTCCTTGCAGTCTTCTATAACGTTAACTCTTCTTTTTTTTTTTTCATTTTAATCCTCTGTAATGTTTCTTCTATAATTTTTCTTTCATGATTTTTCTTCTATAATTTGTCTTCTATTCTTTTCTTCTATAATCTATTTTTCAATATAATTTTGCTTCAATTAGTTTTAATAAATCTTAATTAAATTTTCTGTCTTGAAATTCATTGTTATGTAGTTCAAATTTACTGTTCTTCACAAAAGATAAGTTCGCTGGTATGGGTCGCCATCTCATATTATTAAAAAGGATGGACGTAGATGGTAGAGTGAAATACGTTGATTTAAAGAGACATGTTTATTGTTCGGTCTCCAGAATATAAGTGAGTAAATAATACAATATAAAATAAAATGTAAACTTAAATGCTAACCAAGCAATACGCACCACATGTTGCAGTTAGACTATATATATAATCTATCTATACTACAACATGATAAATAAGATTGTGTTCGATAATGAATACATTAATAAGAAATTATACATTAATAATAACTGTGTTTTATGTGATACGAAGGATGCTTAAGTTTGTGTGTGTGCGTGCGTGCTTGTCTGTGTGTGTCTGTCTGTGTGTCTCTCTCTCTCTCTCTCTCTCTCTCTCTCTCTCTCTCTCTGTGTGTGTGTGTGTGTGTGTGCGTGTTTGTGTGCGGGCGTGCGTGCTTGTGAATAAGCGTGCGTGCGTGTGTAGGTTAAAATATTTACAGAATAACAAGTTTTTCTACATCATTATAATTGAGACTTAGAAGCTACTGCGAAACTTTGAGTTTTCATTCCCGATAAGGTAGAGGATAGATATTTAGTTCTTTATTAATTTCATTATAAAGTACAAATGGTGGACTAGTAATATAATTCTGTACCTCGTAGTTTCACGTACCTACTCTGTTCTTCGTTTATCCCTGAAAAGATTTGGATCATATTTGGTACTCATGTGTAAGTGCTTACGTACAGTAGCACCCAAGCAATGTCCTAACCGAGTGCACTTTCCATAATGCATATAGATCTATTGTGGGGAACCTTATAGGTTTCGACGCCATAACCTTGAGAATCGCTCTTTGTACATACAAATTTTGCAGTCTGATTTCACATAACATTTCCTTTATATTCACACATTCGCTTTTACCTATTCTTAAAGTAATGCAGCCAAGGTAACATAATAAACCTTGATAAGAAATTTTAAAAAATAGAAAGTTTTGTCATCTACTGAATAATACTCCTTATAAGATACGAGTTTGAGAAAGTAAGGTATCGACTTCGTACTCTTGTTTCAGACATTATTTTGAGCTTCAGCGTTTCATATTATTATTTATTTATTTATTTAAACACTTTATTGTACCACAAAGTAACTTACAAATTTTCAGAAACAATTTAAATATTTGTGTACAAAGGCGAGCTTATCCCATAAAGAGATTTCTTCCAACTAACCTTTGAAAATCGGAGAGGAAAGTTGGTTTTTATATCATATTATCATTATCATATTAATAAATGATTATTATTATTATATTGGCTTACATCGTTTATCTTGGAAAATTGTAGTACATGAATAACAAAGTAACCGTTTACAGATAAATCGTAATGTAATATAAAAAAATCGTAAATAATATAAATAAATAGATAAATCGCGATGTCTGGTGTATAAAGATATTTCAGTTAATTAAAGCGCCATCTTTTTATGGCATTGATAAATTATCTTCCTCCAGGCGTAACATTATACGAATTAAAAAATAACAATTAAGTCGCCAGCACACTATTATATTAACTGTTTTAATTTAAGTTTCTAAAAATCACTCCTCTTCCAGAGTACTAAACATGACATTTTAATTTATTAAAAAAGGGAAAATTTTTCAATAGTCAAAATATTCTTCTACCTACCTACTTCATCCGAACAACAAATTACAAAGGGTGATGATTATTAAATGTTCATCGCTCAGTATGATTTGCCAACTTTTAGAAGATAACACGAATTGTACTTTTTTAAGTTTATTAACTGTCACGATGTTTGATCACGATGTTCTTCAATTATTTTTGTGAAATTACTCCACTAGTTTGTTATAATTATTAATACTAAGAAATTGTAAAATCTTCATCGGAAATCTTCCGATTTGTGAGGAGATAAGTAGGTAATTCATTTAACCTTTCACACAATTTTCTCATCGTTTCTGCTTGTCTTTTATTTTATTACTTATCGTAACTAAATTTTCCTTTTCTTTCCTTCCTTCATCCTTTCGTCATTCTGATTACTTTCATATATCTCAGTTGCTGATGTCTTATTGAAATTCCCATTTTTTAAATAATCACCTGTATCTATCGAAGAACAACTAATGAAAATTAAATATAGTAAACATTTTAGTGTCAATGATAAGGTTACTGCAAATGCGAATGGAAAGAGCACTTTCTATTAACCGCCTTCAAAAAAGGAGGAGGTACTCAATCTTTTTTGGGTATGTTATGCGATTACTCCGACAACTGTGAACCGATTTGTGAACCGAAAGTACTCCACCTCAGTAGTGGTCCCATTTCAATTTAAAGAAAATATTCCACCTCTAAGGGTGGCAATTTAGGGGAAGAATCCGGTTTATTGAATTTCACCCACTTTCTGCTAACCGATTTCAACAAAACATATGTAGATGTAATTCCAATGAAAATAAAACACAGCGAAAACAAATAAGCAAACTTTTGAAGTCGGTTTTTTTTAAATATAAACTAATAATTTGTTTAGATTATATATTATAATCTAAACAAATTATTAGTTTATATATATATGACGTATATCTATGTATTTATGTATTAACATACATATATGTTATAGTTCGTATATAGTTTATGTAGGTGTATCTATCAGTCATTTTACTAGTGCTTCAGACTTAGACGTAACCAAATACTGCCCTAACTCAAAATTGTAGAATTGAGATAACTTATCTCGTTCACAAATAGATAATTAAGTATTCACATTATTTACAATACGATCCATTCAGTATATTTTTTTTAATTTTCAAGTTTTTCAAGTTGAGTTTCCTCCATTCCACAATTTTGAGTTACGACACCATTTAATTTTAAGTGCAGTGTATTTTTTTAATGCCAATTTTGTTTGTCAAATATACAATTTATAATACTGTTTTAAAAAGTTTTCAAAATAACCTTGAATACACACGTATTGTCCTATAAAAATATGTACACACTTCTGAATGAGTAAATACCGAAAACAAAACCTAACATTCTGGAAGCGTATTATGTTGTTATTATTACAGCCTAGGGGGCCTCAGTAGGCGAATGGTAATTGATTCTGGCGTACTTTCAAATTAATAACTGCCACGGAGCCTACTGTTATTTAATCACACACGGTAACATTACATTATGAGCGAGAATTTTACGTGGCTAGAAACAAAAAAACTACAGGCTGCCTAATTAAATTATTTGTTTCAATCGGAATAAATTAATACAATTTGTGTATTTTTCCGTTTACATTAAATGTAAATTTGAATATTATTAAATAAGCTTGACATTTATTTGCATAAAATGTAAATTTGTTTCGAAATTTCAGTAATATACGCGTTTGGTACCGTCAGTGATGGTATAGTAGTAAGTGTGTTACAGTTTGAGAATAATTAACATAACAATAATAATATAATAATAGCGCGCACTCACTCACAGCCCCGCACTAGGGAAATACAAGGTTTCCCTATTCGCGATACAGATCGCGGGTGCCACGGACACACACATAGACAACCACAAATTACACCCAAACTCTCGAGAGAAATAAATGTGGGCCATACAAATATTTCTCCCGGCCTGGGAATCGACCCGGGACCTTTGCGCGGCAGTCCAGCATGGTAACCGTCCGGCCACGGAGGTAGTTTCATCGATAATACTCATGATTTTTTAGCCAGGTGAACAGAGAAGCCATAACGTTTTTGTAAGGGATTAGATAAGTATTATGATTACGCTATGCAGGAAAGTGGAAATTTATTATTTCCAATTTGTACTTCTTTAATGAAACGCGGTGAAATTAATTCCTTTCTGCATAATAAAGCCTTTAAAAAAACTTATGTTCAATTCCCTATCTGTAATGTCATCTATTTTATTCGTGTTATTTTATAGGATAAAACATGGCCAGAGAATTATTGCCTTTGGAACGAAAAAAGTACAACTGACATCTTCATTAAAATTGAGTTGTATACATAGTCAGGATCAGGAAAAAACGGTCTGTCTATCTAATTTTTTGTGGAAATCTATCTGCATAGTTGTTGGTAGGTAATACACAGTAAGCTGAAAGGGCACATTTGACATCAATAATCACATTTTTTGCCATAAAAGGTCATATTTGACGTTTATTAAGTTAAAAAAACTTATATCAAAGTTGGTTCTATTTTTAAGTCAAGTATTAAAAGTTTCATTTAAGTTACCAAGTGGATATATAGTTCTCGTTTATAAATGGATAATTAAGTATTCACATTATTTACAAGAGGACATTAAATCTGTCGGAGCCGGGAAAGTCCTTCAGTTCTTCAATGCTGTCGGCCTTGACTCCGAACTGTAAATGGTGGTGATCACAATAGATCAAATGATGGTCGCAGTGATGAGGGGCTACATATGCCCCGAATGAAATCACCCTAATAATAATAATTCACATTATTTATAATAAGATCCATTTAACTTTTTTCCATTATGCCTGTATACGCAGTAATGAATTATTTTTTAGAATTTTTTTCTATTAAAAAGAGAAAATTAAGGGTAATAAATGTTAATTAAAATACAATGAAAGTTTATGCATAAAATATGCCTTATGTAGTACGTACTTATATTTAACATAAATAAAGTATTTAGGTAACATCAAAAATATATTTTAACTATTCTTTTGTCAGAAAAAGTAGATAGTTTTTTTATCTCCGAATTTTGAGTTTGCTGCTTGTGTCTTTCTTTCTTCCGAGGGCAGAATATGTCTACCATTAAAAACTCAGATATTTTAAAAATGTATGGTTGGAATGTTTTCCTTGTTGCATTCCTTATTGTGTGCTGAAAATACCGTTGTGTCCCAAAGTCGTTCACGCACATACTTGTACTAATAATAGTACTGTCACTTGGCAGACGTCCTGGTGATCCCCATACACTCTGGCGCACCTCGCGCAAATATGTCGTGTGTGTCGGCGACTGTGTTGTTTATTTTTGGTCAACTGACACGCGGCCGTTCTGTATGACGTGTGTACGCGTTAGTGTCGATCATCGTCTATCTAACTCGCTTACCACAATGTTACGTAGTTATTTTGGCATTACATTTAAAATTTAGTGCGTCTTTAACGGTAATAATATTGAATTCGTTAGGTACTTTCATATTTGAAACGAATAAAAATTCTGTGTTACATCAAAATTAGCAAGATATTTCAATTTCCGTTCGATTATAGTTGTACAGAAAACATCTGGTTGTCAAATTCTAATTATATTAAACTTATTAAACGCATTCATAAGGCAGACTCCCCTTAGAAGAAAAAGTAAGAATTGCTCTTTGTAAATAGAATTTTGTTCGCTTTTATGATCTACAATATTAATTTCAAATATCATAATAAATAGAAACAAAGACCGGAAAGAGCTAAGTTACCATACACTTTTATTATTCACTTGAAAAATGTTCTGCATAGCTAAATGTATTATTTACGCTGAAGCTGCTTATTAAACGTTTTGTGTACAATTTATGTTTCACGACAGTTTTAAATCTAGTTAATGGCCGAGTTTGAATATTAAGAGCAATTTTATCTTGGAAGAGTATATATTGACACTTAAAATATATTTGTGATTTTATCTGAATTTATGAAGATGTCGGTCAAGAACAACCAGTTCATTTTTGTTCCTCGTATTAATGTTATATATGTTTTTCAAGAAAACATTACTATTCCCTAAGAGGAATATATTTTTTTTTCACACATGAATATACTGTGTAAGAATGTAGTTAAAGTTACTGCACTGGAACCCATTTAGTGTATAGCCCCAACAGCACGCTTCTGCAGGAAGAAAGATTGTATTAATTAATTATGTGTAATGTCAGTTGTGTATACCCCAAAACAAAGTGCCGTATGTCATCAAATTGCGATAGTAGCTAAAACCAGTTTACAGGTTTCTACGTCTGTCTGAAAGTTTTCGTAATTTTTGAATCGCTTACACTGCAGGGCTGAGCCACTTCTAAGTAGTTATGTGTGTACTCCATTGCAATTTAGCATCTAAAGTTACATCTAAATATAGATCTGAGTCTATAAGATTGACTATGATATTTGTCACCGTGCGTCAAATTTGTGAAGTGTTATAAATTTTACACAATCTGAAGCAGGTTATTATTAGTGGCAAACCAATTTACTACCTTTCAAATAACATTATATATCCGAACGTAACGTATATTCGCTCCAGAGCCCACTGCTCTACTCTTATTAAAATATGTGTCTACAGCAACTTATTTGTTCTGCCAATGTCATATAATATTATATTACATTTATTTGCTCGTATATTTCTCCATCAGAGTCAATTAGCTACAATGGCATTATACAGTACCCGTGGTACAAGTCTATAAAAGGAAATCGACGTAGTTATCGCAGAATAGTAGTACTAATAAGGAAAGTCAGAAGGTTACTCCTACACATAGGTTCTCGGATGTCGGTATTACAAATCCATGTTTAGGGTGACCGAAAGAATACAGACGCCTCTTAGAGATGATGGCCCAGTGATAGCCATTGAAAAGGTATTTGTTGTTTAAATGTAACTTGATAATGATTTTACGAGGATTTTAAGAAAATGCGAGGTTTAATCTATTTTTAAATTTTAATATATTTTGTATAAAACAAACATAATAATTGTAACTTTTTCATTGGAAAAAAAACCGATCACGAAACTTTGCTTAACGGCTTTTTTCGATTTCCATGACATCCCTTTATCAGATATTGACTTCTTGGTGATAATGGCACAGTTACGGACTTCTTTGCACATTTTATATTTTCTTTTCTGGTTGTCATGGTGACGGTGATTTGTTGATTATAAATGTATTGTGCCAAGTGAAAAGTGTACTCTTTTTTGCGGAAAATAAAAAAATTCTCACAGGACATTGGCGAAATCGCCAATTTTTTTGTATAATTTTTATAATAATATTAAACTACCGTACATAGTTATTTTTACTTGACATTGGCAAAGTCATTGATTATTTCGATGGAGCCATAACATTTAAAAGAAGAAGAAGATTAGTAATTTGCGATAGACGAAACGAACTCGGAACAGCATTAGGGACCACCTCGAGAGTATACCCTATCAAACAAAAGGAGAATTTTCAAAATCGGTGTATAATTGATGGATGAATTGGTGAATACACGGACATCCTATAAAATTTGAAGATTTCCTTCGTTTTTATGGGATCCCCTCATCAGATACTGAATTGGTGACATTGGGACCACTACAAGAGTGCATCCTTTCAAACAGAAAAATAGTTTCCAAAATCGCTTCATAATTGAACATATAAAACATACATACAGCCGAACGTTTAACTTCCTCATTTTTTTGAAGTCGGTTAAAAATGAAGGATACAGTTTAGATTAAAATTACATGTCAAATAATATCCAATTATCAGTCTTCGTCAAATACATAATAATATATAAGATAGTCAAGGTAAAACTGAACTTAATTAAATAACATTCGTTAATTAGGTATTTCTAATTTTTTGTGACTATAATGTATCTCACTTCTTAAGTACTCGGGTAGCTTATTATGAATAAGGATACTTTATTGCATTATAATACGGACTATTTTGATACATGCTTGGTGTAGTTTGCGGCAGGAATAGTTAATAGGAATAATAATACGTTCTTATATCTAGAAGGTCTTAAAAAAGCGGGTACGGCACTAATAAATAAATCGCTGTTTTTTCTAATAAATTTAGCCATTTCAAATATATACATAGAAGTTAGGGTTGATTAACATCCCGTTACGATATCACGGTTTTTATGGTCAGGTAAGTGAAATTACTTGCATCAATTTTCCAAGAGCCTTTTAGACTCTTATACGAAATGGGATTAGAAAACGGATATTGTGTAGATACAATATCCGTTTTTACAAAAATATGAATTTAGTTTCTTTCCTTTCGTTTTATTAAATATTAACGGAGAACATTTTTGCTTCGTCTGTATAAGATTCAAAATAATATAATAATAGCGCATTACGCCTTCAAAGATTTCACTCAAATCGGATATCACGTTTGTTTCTGCAAATCTGATTGCTCTGGTTACATACAAATACACTGGTAGCTGTGTCGCTCTTTTGTTTCATTTCTATTATGAATAGATATGAGACATTATGTATACTGATGAGATGATGAGACATATTTATGAATAGTACATAGAGATGTACATGGTGGTGACGAAGGTGGGGTATTATTCTGTGCGTAACTACTAGGGTGCCCACAGACCACATAAAGAGTGCCGAATACTTCTTTTAGGATATACGGATTTTGTAATACAGACACGAGGATTCTTGGCGCCGTGCATTCGAACAGGACATCATGAACATTTTTAGAATTACATAATTATTCAAATGGCCAATCGTTTAGCACTACATGCCACAACATAGTCTCACGCCATTATCAGTGTGTTTTCTCGCCTACTAACCAGTGCTAGTAATTACAATGTGTATGTGTTTAAGCGATATTCTCAACGAGACATTTATGGACAAAGCACGTCAATTGGCGTTAATGTGATCGTTGTGGGCTTCGTAACGAACGCTTACTCTAGTTGAATTCTCAATAAACTTTCAAAAATAATGTACGTCGTCAGCAGACTAATATCTATTGAAATAAATAGTCTGTTTATAAAGAAATTACTTAAAGTTGTTTATTTTGATCATGGAGATTATAAAGTTCTCTCCGCGACGTCGACAATTTTTTTTTTAATGATACACAAAATATCAAGTTGAAAGACCATCGCTGTTAAGACATTATGGTTATTAGACGCGGCTTGTCTTAATACAATATAAGGTCAAGATGGTAGTCCATGATAAAATAATTTAACTAAGTTTCAAAACTCTGACACCGCTGCTTGTCATTAACTGGTTAAAACTCAAGTGACCTTCAGAAATGTAGAGACGACATAAAAAACAAAGAATGCGTCAAGGAACGATATGTCTAGAGTAGAACAACGTTATTGAGGCGGGAACACGTGTGGCTCCTGAGTCAATGTGACAAGTGCGGGTCTTCCGCAGCAACACTATTGGTTTACCATTTCTATTTCGGCACGAACGCGACAGCATGACAGCGGTACGCGGGCGGCGCTCGCGCATATACTGCCCGCACTTTTTACTTTAGTTCTTGTGCATGTTTCCCGAACCGAGCACGCATATTACACATCAACAATTTCTGGATCATGACCAAGTGTTTGTTATTAAAACTACTGTAAAAGCAAAACTAGTGTCGTTAGAGTGGTGTAGTTGTTCGATCAAGAGTTTTGTGAAGATGCTTTAGTTTGTCTCCTGTGTTACATTTATAATGTTATTATTGTTATGATCAGCCATGTTCAAAAATTACCTTCCAAAATCTATTGAAACTGATTTTGTTTTTTTTTTATTTTACGTGACAGTAATATGAAATATATTGTGTTTACGTTAGACTCTCTCGAGGTTGTTATATAATACCCAATAGGTGCCTAATAATAATCAGTCCAGCTTGTCTTTGGTATGAGTTAATGTGTTCTTGTGTTGACTCATGCAATGTCAATACAGCTCGTCATAGTATTTATTTAATACGCGTACCTACACTCAAATATTGTATCTACGTCCCGAAGTTGCCGATCATCGTAAGAACACACAAACGTTTTCCTTCCCATTGTTGTTTCACAATAAATAAAATAGATCCCTGTATTAACTGTGGAAGCAGTTATGAAATAATTTATCACAGAAGATTTACTTTTTATTAAATTAACTTTGTAGGTTTTAAGAATTATATTGAGTTGCACCACGTGGATCTTAATTTTAGAAATAATGAAGAACAAGTGAACTAATCAAAAGCACGGATGTGTATAGTTTAGAGGTGAATAAGTTACACAATATCCGTACGTTCGCGTGTGATCGAGTGTAATGTATGCGCGGTAGATACCACTGTTTGCTCAGTGATAAGATGCCAGAAGGTGTGTGCGCGCGCATATTCACCAACAACTACACTTCCACGGCGAAGAACTGCCATCAGTGAGCTCAAACACATAAGTGCCTGCAGTAATGACGTCATTGCACTGTCAGAACAACAAGTCAACACATTAGCAAAGTTAATGAACAGTGCGCTCTGTGCAAGTGTGTGGCGAAGTACGTTGTGCTCTCGGCGCGTCGATATGTTGTTGCATGGCCGCGCAGTGAGAGGGCCTGTACAACGGAGACGCTCAGGTCCCTGCGGAGTTCCATGCTGTCGTGGGGCGTCGGCCGGGGCTCCGCAGGCAGCTCGAAGTCCCAACTCGCGTTGCCGCCACTGCATCAAGATCATAACTCCAGCAGTGGTGAGGACACCGTCAGCGACGGCAATACCGGAGGAACGTTATTCCAAGGCCCCGCCTCCACCGTGGCCCGAAGACGATACGCCATAAAGATCAAGAAGAAACCTAAAGTTGCCTTCAGAATCATAAGGTATGAATAGTTACAATCGGCCAAAAGTTGCCTAGCTAGACTGTGGGCTGATAAATGTCGCAGGTTGAATGTTATTGTTAGACAATTTGGGTCAATCAATGAAATCGACAGTTCCTTTACCTCGCAAAAGCTAGGATAATTTTATGCGAGGCTACCTATAGGTGAAGCTAGTCATTGTAGCTATCAATCATTAGTTTAGCTAATGACTATTACCTTAACGTAGTTAGCTTCTATATTCAAAATAATAGGCTTAACCATTGCGTGCGTAACACAATAACACTGTCAACAAATAAAACTTACACAATTGAATAATGTGATCTCTAAATGGGGCGTTAAATCCGTAGACAGATATGAGAACTATGCGGATGTTCCTTATACATTTTGGAAGGCTGTCACGTCATTTCTGAATGTAGGATAAAGCGATCGGGTTTAAGGGATCTGATGGGAATAACCCGTTCTTTCAACATTATTCAGCCAGTTTTGCCTAACAGATCAATTAGTTACGTTTTCATGGATGAAGACGCTGCGCTAGGCGTATAACAAGGAGCGGCAACCGACCACTTAGTATTCACGGCGCGTTTGTTCGCCGCCGGCGACGACTGTTGGCATGCTGACCACTTCACACAGTCAGCAGGTCTTAATCATCCACAAATATGGATGGAGATATGGAGAAGACTGTATTATCACTTATTTGTGCTAAATAAATGTATATCAATATCATAAGTGTATCGACATGAATTGTTCTTCGATGCATTGCCGATTTTTACATACTGCTATATAGTATTGTGCAGAAGTTTTTTTTTTATTATTAATTCATGAATAAATTTAGATAGGTAGAACATTAGAACTTGTTTAGTTTATAAAACAATATATAAATATATGTATATATAGTGTAGTGTAGTGTAGTGCAGTGCAGTGCGGTGCAGTGCAGTGCAGTGCAGTGCAGTGCAGTGCAGTGCAGTGCAGTGCAGTGCAGTGCAGTGTAGTGCAGTGCAGTGCAGTGCAGTGCAGTGCAGTGCAGTGCAGTGCAGCGCAGTGTAGTGTAGTATAGTACAGTATAGTTTAGTTTCAAAAGTATAGTATAGTAAGTATAGTTACAAAACTACGTTTCATAGAAACAAATGATATAAAAATGATTATTTATTAATGAGATCACTCTGTAGTCTTTCTGCTACGGTTTTTTGTTAACACTAGCCTGAACCTGAATTGTTTGTATTTTAAACAATGTTAATGTAGATTTTAATAACAAGGAGTAATGTTTATTTTGGTTCCCATTTAAATATTTCGGGAAATTCCTAACCACGGCAAATTGGGGCTTTGTCGAACGCGGTGCGCTCCGCCCACAGAGCTCGAATATTTATTGATCAGCAAATGAAGTGTTCCAAACATGTTCAATATACCTATATATATATAATTAGTTAATTAATAATTAATTTGAAGAATCGATTACTTATATATAATACACACACACACACACACACACGCACACACACACACACACACACACACACACACACACACACACACACACA
>NW_020654422.1:11197670-11236684 GCF_003589595.1 Hyposmocoma kahamanoa
AATAATATAATGTATTATAGTGTACACGACTAGAGGTGAATTCAATAACAAAGGGAATATAATTATATAGATTTTTTTAGAGATCATTTTATACAGAGTAAAGGCACTTGCCAGTTTCAATTTAGTATAATAATAGTGTTTCATGTATTTGTTGCATAATGAGGGTTCTTAAAGTCGAGTACCGTGCTTAGGCCACGAGACTTTGCCGTTATAAAAAAAAATTACTAAATTATTACCAAATGTAAAGTTAGAAGCGTTAATATCTTATACAAGTTACAAATGTTGCAAAGTTCTCCAAAAATCTGGGAGATCTACAACTTATTCAAGAGACAATAGAACAACTGGATAAAAAAGAAATTTTTATGTGCAGATCTAAAAAATAAAATACATTAACAGAGGTCAAACACATAATCTCAAGGAACAAAACTATAAAATTAATATCCTGATAATTGTGGCAGATGGGATAGGTCAGTGAGCAGTCCTGAATTAAGGTGAGCACTGATGGATGGCCACCCGCTCCGACCTTTACCCCACTAGTAATCGCATGGTGCTCAGGTTCATAAAATTTGCTTAAAACTGCTATAATTGCACTAAATTAATCCCGACATGGGCACCGTCTGCCTTTTAATTATACCCAAAAAAAATTTTTCCCTGCCGTCTTTAATAAATTAAGCGCTAATCTTCTCAGGATATGATATATTTCTCATTCTTTAAAATTCATACTTTGAATTGTTAAGGATTTAAAATTCAATTTTATGTAATAACCTTTACTATCAAGATTATAATTTGTTTTAAACCGACTTTAAAAAAGGAGGAGGTTCTCAAATCGACTGTATGTTCTTTTTTTTGTATGTATGTTACGCGATAACTCCGGTATTTGTGAACCGATTTTCATGATTCTTTTTTTGTTGGAAAGGGGGTACTTCCATACTGGTCCCATTTTATTTTGAAGAATATCATCCACCTCTAAGGGTGGCTGTTCACGCACGAAGATTCATTTTTATAAATAGCGCCTAACTTTAAGTTAGGAGCAATTATTTTAATGGTTGGATTTTGCTATTTCTCCAATTTAAGGCGCTTTTCCGCTTCCGAGAACTGATTTTTATTATCTCCAGTGTCAAGTCCTGTATAGTGGCGAACTAGGGGATATTTCAATAAAGCTTAGCTATTTGCTACGTAATTTCACGTACTTTTGAAGTCGGTTTTTTTAGTGCTCTGTACTGTGATTATAGAATTTTGAATTGTTTGAAATTATTAACCTATCGAATTCTGAGGTTTTCGCGATTGTTACACATAGGAAATGAAACTGTTTTTCCGGGTTTAAATCGCGTATATTTGTTTTTTCAAACAATCCGACGTTTCGGGCCCTTTACAGGTCCCATGGTCACGGTTGACTGTTATAATTATTAACCTGATAATTTTAGAAACAAACAACGATGGTTAAGGTGGAGCTGACATAATTTTCGCTAAGCCTTATAACCCGCTTTCGGATATCCATCCTGTTTGTATTTTAACATAACCGACGACTGAATATTACATTAAATATTTATAAACGTATTCCCAGATTATAACGTAAATTTGTTATGTTGTATTTAAACAATTCCATTCCTGTGACAGATGTAGATTATCTGATAAATGTGTGATGATGTATTTAAATTATTCATTTTGATACCTACAACGAACACTACGCCAATGAAATTTTTGGACCTGTTCTGTTTTGATTTAGTTTTTGTGTCTTTATTTATTTCACAAAATTTGTGGAGCGTAATATTAGTAAATCTATGCAAGACAATAAGCTTTACTTAAGAGGGTGATTGCGGTCTGTTACAAAACTTCCGTACATAGTCATTCTTACTTACTAAGAAGAAGAAGATTGCCGTCTGCCTTTTTGTTGTAGAAACTATTCAGAGGAAAATATAAAGATCCTACGGCCTATTTAAATACTGACAGCTCATTTTGAACTCTAAAATTATGGCGAAGTATTGTTAACTTTTTATTTTTGTTAACTTTTACATTTTTTTCCTTTTAAATTAGTTTTTATTATTGTGTGTATTAAGTACAAACATAGTTATTATTTGTTTCAGGTAAAAAATAAAAAATATTTCTTTATAATTAGTTGATCAGGCAGTCTCCACAACAGTAAGTACCTACCTACCGTTAATGAATGCGTCATTATGTGGTAATGTCGACACTACTTCTAAGTACCTATAGTCCAATGTATATCCTTTTCAATTCAATCGTGTACGTACCTGCTGATAGCGTACACTTGTGACGATTTCACCTCCTTCATTGTCATCCCACCATTTTATCACTCTCTTTACTGGTTCCTGGTCACTTACTTTTAAAATTTTTAATCGTTCTCGAATTCCTTATCCTTTCTTTATTTATTGGTTCAGCAACAGCTTAACATACTTAACATTTACATACATTATTATAATAATACAAGACTAGTATGTGAGCCAATTACAGCCGAACACATCATTGTCATAATCACTAAAAAATAATATAATTTAAATAATAAACTATTTATACATTATTCTATTATAAATATACATTGAATACCTGTTGTTTACATAGATTAATTTTAAATATACATAAAAAAACAAAATGAAAGGTCCAAAACATAAAAAATAATAAAAATTTAATTATCTATCAATATTTGACGAGTGGACCGCAACAACTTTGTCCATATGACGTCTTTAGATTCGAGAGCGATGTCCAATCGAATGTTTCGGTTAAAATATCGTAAAGTTCTGAATCGGGGATTATCGAAAAGTTAGTTTTCTACATTGACACGGCAGTGGAGCGAACCCGGGACCTCAGAGATGGCGACACCATGAAAACCGGTGTGCAAGCCACTCGACCACGGAGGTCAAAACCTAATTAGTCATAACTTCTTTTCCACCGGACCCATCGTACCACTAAGCTATACCACTGGTAGTATGTTTACGTAATTAATACATTGTATTAAAATTACGACTAATTTCATTAAAAATAATAATAATCGTGTGTAGAACGAAATGATTAGTTACGACGTACGTTTTACGGTGTACATCTATTAGATTAAATGTCGCGTTTTTATAATCGCATTTAACTTCGGCATAAATAGCATACAGCGCCCGCTGACGGTATAGCAGCAGCTGTGTCATAGTTGTTATTTGATGGTCAGGAGAATGCAAGCCGTCGGTCGTCACCCACTGACGTCAAGTTTCGTTTCCGTGGCCGCCATCCATGGTCACGGACACTATCGTAAATTCCACCCACTTTATTAGCTTTTGCATATTTAACTCATTCATCGATATTATATAAGGTTCTATGGATTGAGTGAGGTGGTGGTTATGGAAGCGTACAAACACTACAATCAAACAGCAACCTACAGACAACAAGCGCAATAGATGGGTGTTAACAATGTACGTATTGTATCTGTTGATATCGACTTTGGATAATTAATTTGTTTCGAATAGAAAGAAAAAGATAATATTATTTACAAAAGCGGCCTAATTTTCTTTTGTTATTGAAATATCGCGTAATACAGCTGATTTCTGTAACAAAATAATTAGCATTGTCTGCATAATGTTCAATCAAAAAATATCGCCATTAATTGTTAAAACATAACAAAAGTTTGCTTTGATGATTGATAACAAACCGTAAAAATCATTCTGGAGCGCGGACAATCAAATTCATATGCCATTGTCATTTAAATTATTGTCTGCTGGTTTGTTTAGCTGCTTTGCGTAGGCGCATATTAGCTCATACAAGTCGCGCGCTCGTTATTCAACATATTGTTCAATACAGAGAGCACAAGGTCTCGTTCCGAGGTAATCATTACAGGTTTTGAGTGTAATTTAATGCGGATTCGCGCAGCCGATGCGTCCATTGAAGTGAATCGCGAGTTCCACGTGGTATCGCAGCCGGTTTGCGGCCTGGTGACGCGAAGTTGGTGGTCGTGTTGTGGAACAGACTCCGAGCCGAGCAGTTCGCGCTGGCGTTGACGTGTGTTGTGAGGCATAGCAGCAGTCTCCCTCGCGCTAACCGCTTAGTCACGGCACAAGTCGCGATCGCCGCGCACCTGTGATTTTAACCTTTCCACTACTATTGTTGTGATAAACTGTGATCTTTTTTACTATGGGCTTTTTAAATGGTATATCGTTTTCAGTGTTCAAAAAGTGTCCCTCACTAAAACTCAAAAGGAAGAACTGGCGCAGGTATAACAGTTTTTTTTTGTATTACAAGAAATCGAAGAAGAAATTACAAAATGTGTACCGATGCACGATATGCATGTATCAATTCCAAAGACGGTATGAGTAAGAGCACGTGGAGACGCTATCTATGATGTTATCAAGTAACTATCACTGTTAAGATACAAATAGGTATAGTTAAACCTACTCGCTCGTTGTAGTATGTAAACAAATTGTTATGCCGGGTACGTGTTGACTATGGACCCACACAATACAACCGCAGTAGTTTGGAGTTTGTAGGCTTTGGTATGGAAATGATATTACAGGACAATACAGGACAACTGTGTAATGTTACCGATATTATCCTATTTCAAAGCCTTCAAATCCAACAGAATGTGCTCATTGAATTATTTATGTGCTTTCTCATCGTTTGATTGATCATGTCAACGTTGGAAAATTGATACAAAATTGCCAATCTTTCCTAATGTGTTTTTAACAACCCTAAATTCTATATCAATACGTCGTTCTGACAAACCGTTACAATCAGTTAGGTAACAAACGATTTTATTTTTATTGATAAGAGATTATTATTTCGTGAAAATGGAAAATAGCAATTTAGCTGCACATTTTCTATGTTTTTATGTGTTCAGTTGACTATTTACCTTATTTAGAGGTTATTATTAAAAAAAGTAATATTGAATCGTATCAACCTCGATAGAATACTCCAAAATACGTACGTTACGCCGGTGCTAATGTTTCGTATAACCATCACCTCCCATACACACAAATTGGTGATGATGTCATTGCGACAAAATAGTTTTTTTTTATTATAAAGAACATCTTTCAAATTCAATACGGATTACTAGTTCGGTTCACGCTTCTATTAAAATAGCAGTATAAATAACCTACCTAAAGTACTGAATTAATTTTGTTTTAAATATAAATTCAAACAGAGTTACAATGAACCTAAAGTATTAAGTTATTGTTACTTGAAAACTAGAATGTAGTTTTTAAATTGTGATAGCAAAGAACGCATAGTTATAGTTATGATGATATTTAAATGTAAAGGTGCAAATACAAAGTAGCAAAAGTAATATTTACTAGCATCCCACCACCTGACTGTTGAGTCAGTCTCTCACGGGATTTGAACCACTTGTCAGTGTTCTTTTCATTGAGAGTACAATCTTAATACTTTAAAGAAACCTTATAAGCTACACGACATTGACGAACCAAATTTATACTGGAGCATAATAGACTTACATATCTTCTTATGAAAGACAAAAGTTAAATAGGAATGCTCGTTTTAAAGCCGTAAAGCAAAGACGAAACAAACGCAATTTAGTTCTGGCACTGCAATTCCTGTGGCAATTGTCGTGTCATAGTGGAACCACGAAGCCGTGACAATGTAACGGTTCGGTACTCTTGTATAGCGACACAATGTCATTTTTAAATGCATTGCATAAGAACTATAATGGATTGTCTGGAGCCACGGGAACATTTCAACAAAAAGTCCCCACATGCTAAGGGATGCATAAAGGCAGAAATATCTGACGCTAGACTGCGATAAATATGAAGGAGATATACGAAAGAATGTCTGCGGTTGATCTTATCAGTTTATCCAACAACCGTAAGTACTTATACAGCTATCTTCTACAATACGAAGTTTAAAACCCCAAATTATGATTTGAGTACGACTTGAGCAAAAATTCAGTATAATTAAAAAGCTACATAATAGGTCAGTCAATGTTTTACCGACACTCGGGAGTGCCCGGCATTATTTGCCTCATATTTTTATAATTAATACAAACCTCCAACTGTTATGTAGTTCTAATGCGAATCCCTAAAATGATTATTAATATATCCTATTTTCATCGCTCATTTATAGAAAAAAATACCTAGCTATAATTCTGAATGATTCAGAAAACTTTTAAGGTACTTAATAGTAGTAGTAGTAAATATTATTTAAAAAATCGTGAATATTTTTTTTTTTGAAGACAAATGGGTGATCGGCAGTCTCAGTCATTAACCGTAAACAGTTCTTCATTGCAAATATGAAATTTTGTACCGATTATATAAGTATTATTATGAGTGGTTTACAATCTGAGAGTATAAAACCTGTCAATTTGATTAAGACTTTATCACACTGTTTAAAATGAAACGAGTTTTGAGAGAGAAATTGTGCTATGTTATACTGTACAAAGCTATCTCTATCTTTTATTCCAGTGTTTGCTTAACATGGCTTTTTGCGTCTATGACTTTGAAAATCTTATTTTGAAGGCCCGTGGTCGTATCCCCTGCTCGTACCAAATTATTTAATTATGCATGAAAGAGCTATTAATAAAAAAGAATTATGAAAACGTTTTTTACGATCTTACTTACCTAATGTTAAGTAAGAGTTACGTAAGAGGCGGTTTAATAGGGGCTTAGTTTGTTTTTCATGAATGCTTTCAACTGTAATTCATAACGTCTTAACTGTATATCTTAAATAAAAAATGAACTAGGATTATCAAATATATATTGTATATATATATATATATATATTGTTAGGTTGCAATCATGATGAGGTCGTATTTTGTATATTACATTGTATATTGTATCATACTCGTACAAATATGGTTATTGAAATGTATCACTTTTGCAAACTGTTACATAGAATTTGTTATACCTTTCACAAAAAATTCAAATATATTTAGGGTTGCTGGTGTTGAGAAATTTGAATTACAGATGACATTTTACTTGTATATCGATGTTGCCAATTAATATTTCTTAGTGCCATAGACTGTCGTAACGTCGTAACTATCAGCTTTCCTTGTAATCTGTTGTTCTGTTGTGTAATTTGTTGTCATCTTTTGGTACTATTGTACTATTCCTCGATGATTTTTGGCGGGAAGAAATTTACATAAATAATCCTTAGAGCATAGAAAAAAATAAAGGAAAAATAATCGCGGAATCTTTTGTATCGGGTCTTTTTCCCTTTGTATTCTGACTGGAGAAATAAACCATCACAAGCGAATTACGTTTTATTTAGTAATATCTAAATATTGTCTATTGAAATTGTTGATTGTCGTATAAACGAGTATCTATGGGTTTTTCTATGATACCAAGTTTACTAGTGCCAATAGTTTTTTTCATTCGTTTATTGTTGTTTAAATGTTATTATAGTATAAATTGTATCGCTAAGCACCTAAATTCGAAATATTATAAATACACTGAACACCACTCGAATTACAATATTTTATGTATTAAGTGAATGAGTTTCTGAGGTTTACCTTGACTAAGTCTTGTGACAGTGAGTATAAAAAGTAGATCTGAGATCACCATGAACAGCGGTACGGCCATTCGGTTAATCTCGGCGATGGCCTTGAGTTGTACATGGGGATTATAATTTGCGTAGTCACAATAGCATGCGCTTTCCGGGTCCGCCGCGAGCTCGGAGATGATCACAGATTTCGAATTTCGGAGCACCATATTTTACTTCTCTTTTAGAAACAAAAAAGGAAGCCTGTTAGCGGATTTGATCCTTCTATTTAAAGATCAAATGAGAACATGTAAAATTGGCTGCAATTATATATATTATTAATTATATATTATTATTATATTGTACTCAGCGGGTATAAATTATTACATAATTTAATTTTGCTACATTTATACATTTCATTACAGGGACTAGACTCGTAGTTACTTGAGATTTGTAGATAAATTAATGATATTAAATGATATGTACCGAAGTAAACCGATCCTATATATTAATTACTAAGGTAAAATATCCAATTATCATGATATGGGAATCGTATGCGGCGTACAATTATAGGTAACTAACAAACACTATTATGAATAATAATAACAAACGTAAAAATGTGTATTAATATGTAATAAACTTTGAAATTAACACAAACCTAAGTGTCGTTTCGTAAAGTTCTTTAATAATCTGGTCTTTGCAGATTTATCTAACTGCAATCGTAACTTTGTTTAATTAGACACTATATCTAAAGGGTTTTTAATTTAATCCTAAAGTTGCATGTGATTTCCTCTTTAGCCAACAGGCGTTTCTTTTGTTTTTTAACATGTACATGTATGTACTTAGTAGCAGTAGAGCTCCTTGTTCGTCCAGGGAAGTACTGCCATCTTACCTATATCTGCCGCCAAGCAGTAATGTCAGCATTACTGTGTTCGGTTTTGAAGTGTAAGGAAACTGGTGAAATTACAGGCACAGGGGACTTGTCAGCTTGTGTCTCAGGGTGAACGGGCGCAGTGGTAGTGTCCCTCGGATCTTTGTAATATAATATAAAGCTCTGTAACTGTTATGGATAGGCGTGTAGCTTACCGTCAGGCGCATGACTTGTTCGTCCCGTCACTTGATGTTATAAAAAAAAAGTACATGACACAAAATCTAAATCCGTTGTTTCTGAGTAAAAATGTATCATCATATCAGCCGGAAGACGTCCACTGTTGAACATAGCCCCCCCCCCCCCCCCCCCAAAGATTTCCAGACCAGCCGATAGGACGCGACGTGCATATAATAAAAGTGTAAATATAGCTAAATGTAGCTAGCTATGTATAATATACTGATCTCCTTGTCATAAACAACGCATTTACATTTTAGTAACTTTCGTGATAATATTGGCACCTACAATTTTTTTCTTTGAAAAATGTCAGTTACGCTGATTTTGCTTAACAATAAAATGGAAACTAAATAAGATATAAAAAATCGCTTATAAGAAGCTTGTAGACCGCATTTCGCTGATCCAGATAATTTTAATACCTCAATTTCTCTAAAAATGTCGGTTGTTCATGATAAGGACGGCAGTATAGCTTAATAGATTTTTTAATCTTGGTGATGAATTAGCAAACAATAGTATAATTCCAAGCACCATTGCTTTCTGTTCTACCAGCTTATTATTTTTTTTTTATTATTATTACCTAAACGGTGATATCAATAAATATGATCAAATCTATTAGAATTAGGTACCCATTTAATTCACTCAGCAATCAAACATAAAAAAGCGCACCGGTTCTACAAGTACGATTTGTTTATTTATGTTTTTTTCCATATTACGAGTTGAATACTACTACGACTAGTCTATATTAAGGTTTTCTTAAAGGCCATTATTTTCCTGTTGTGAAGACCGGTTTTTATAATTATAGCATACAACAGTTAAGAACCTATTTCGTTTATTGGAATCTGAATTGTCTTCTTTAGTACCTACTAGTCTGGAGAATAGTATGATATTATATTTTCCGTGTAAAACGATTTTTTTTTCTTTTTTATAATACCAAGTGACGGGATGAACAAGTCGTGCGACTGGTAGTAAACTATCCATAACAGTTGTAATGCCACTCAGAGATTTAAATCGCAAAGATCTTAGGGGCACTGCCACTACGCCCGTCTCACCTTGAGACATAAGTTGACAAGTTCCATGTGTCTGTGATTTCACTAGCACCCTTACCCTTTAAAACCGGTGTGTGTGTGTGCGTGAGTGTGCGCGCGCGCGCGCGTTCGTGCCTGCGTGCGTGTGTGTGCGCTAGCGCGTTCGTGCGTGCGTGCGTGTGGGCGTGCGTGTTTGAGAGGGAGAGAGATAGATAGAGAGAGAGAAAGCAGGTGTGCGTATAACTTAACTTTTAAAAAGTTTGTGTATTGTAGTAATATTAGTGTTTATCTTCAAACTGCGGTGGAATACACCAATAAAAAGAACTACATTAAATTCGAATGATGCTGTGGTCGGATTGTACAGAAAGATTGCATCATGTATATTCATATTTCATTTTCCTGACAGACATCAAATATAACGCAAACAGCTTTGAATATCAACAAAATGATGGCACGTCGTCAGTGTCTAACGGAAGATAAATAATGCAATTTGTCATGAAGGATTAAAACCATTGAATAAATATTAAGCTAAAATCAAACTCCAAACGATTCTACTATAGAACAAATTGATGAAACATAAAAATATTTTGATTATACCTTATACTTTTATTTTTGAAGGTTACACAAATGAAAAAAAATCACATTTCTAGTCCTAAATTAGTACAAACAAGTAGTGTATAAGTGTAATTACCTACTTTTTTATTAATTTGCTTATACATTTTCAATATAAAGTCAACACTGTTGCTTACGAAACGTGTTTGGTTTGTTTTCGTTAATATTTTTAAGTTGATTAAACCACCAACAATAAACTTTATCCTCAGTATTATATCAGTGTCGTTCAATAACGCATTTACTAGAAGGTTCTTTCAATGTAAAATACGGTAATAAAATTCAGGACTACACGTACAAAAGAGTTCGACAATTTCATAGTAGTTTATGTACAAATCGATACACTATGATAAATTGAATAACAACAATTCAACGATTAGTGAATGTACATACAAAGTAATTAAACCGATATAGAAGTGTTTGACTATGGATATGTAAATATCTTGCTTGAATGGGCAATAGAATCACAGATGTTCCAATACAAGATTTCAAATGTCTTATTATACATTATTGACGTCGTAATAATGATATAATATTAATAATACATATCCTATATATAGTCATAATCATAATCATATCATTTATTGCTTTATGTGGTCTTAAAGCTATTATTACATTCCAACACAAACCCTGTAAGGGCACTGCAATTAACTTACTTCACTATACTTATATTAATACTAATAGGTACACATAAATTCATGCCAAACTTAACTTACTATACTGTACACATAATGTCATGTACTTTTATTATCGAAATACTCTATTAGGTCATAGAAACAGTTCGAGAGCAAGGAACTTTTCAGAGCGTTTGCGAACATGTAACTATTTTCAATGTTTCTTATTCTAAGAGGTATTTTGTTATAGACTCTTATGGCCATATTGTGTGTACCCGAGCAAACAATTTCTAAATTTGTAAAAGAACCAATCAATTTGTTTCGCGATCTCAAATTACGTACATAGGGATTATCACTTCCTTGTCCAAACAAGTGCCTGTATTTTCTTACAAACTTACCAATTTCAAATACATACATTGATGTCAAAGTCAAAACGTTCAAACTAAAAAATTGTGGTCTACAAATATCTGTTTCCGTTATGTTGCCAATATTCTCATGCATTTCTTTTGCAGAATAAAGAGGCTGCTGGCGTGAGCACTATTACCCCACAAAATGATACCATAAGTTAGCCAAGCTTGCGCATAGGCGTAATATGCAGACAAAGCGGTTTTTAAATTTGTACATTTTTTAAATTCGTATAGAGCGTATGTGAACATAGATAATTTTCCAGACACCTTATCTACATGGCATTTCCAATTAACTCCTGAGTCAATTTCTAATCCTAATAGTACCCCTGATGATGTATGCAGCTTTCCTCATGATGCTTTCCTTCACCGGACAGCTCACGGTAAATTTCAAATAAAATTTTGCACATAAATTCCGAAAAACTCGACGGTGCAAGTCCGGATTAAAACACAATAAATTACCTTGAGCGCTAGGACAAACCATGGTCAAACCGTGAGGCTTCCGCGGCTGTAATGAATAATATAAATCTCAAGAAAATATAAATATATAATACATAATTATCACTTATGTATTTACTATTAGAGGAGTTTTATAACATGCTACAGAAATTTTTTTCGCTATTAAAGTACTCAAAATGACTAATCTTGTTCGACTGACATGGTCCTTGGAACCGCTTCCCGTCGACTTCTTCGACGTCATGGTCGACATGCACAAGTAACCTCCTGACGTGTCCGATTATTCATGAATGCCTATTGAAACCATGTAGAAATATGCATTCTATAAATATAAAATTTTATCGATTATTTTTTTAAATACGTTTTTTAAATTTGGATTTCTGTAGACATGAAATGCACATGGGTACAGTATGAGTAACAGAGATAATTTTAATAATTTACAAAATAAAAACCTCACTTTAAATTAACAAAATGATATACGAATGTAAGTTAAATAATCTTAGTACAGAGTACTAAATAAACTAACCTCAAAAGTTCGTGGAATTACATCTATTTGCCAAGTTTTATTGAAATCGGTTAACGGGAAGTGCGCGAAAACGGATTCATCCCCTAGTTTGTCACCCGTAGAGGGGGAATATTTTCTTCAAATTTAAGTGGAACTACTACTGAGTACCCTCTTTCCAACAAAAAAGAATCATTCAAATCAGTTCGCAAAATTTTTTAGAGTTAGCGTAACACACTTACAATAAAAACATACAGACGAATTAAGTATCTCCTCCTTTTTTTAAAGTCGGTCAAAAAATTGTTACCGTGCCAGTTTGAAGTGGAAGTAAGTTAAGTTTGCAAGAACTTCGTTCTTGAATAACTCTTTTGGGCTGCTCTCTTCGTTTCCTTAGCCTGTCATGAGAACTCGGCAGGTGCGCTATTACCAACGCAGTTCTACTTCGTAGTTAATTTAACGAATACCTTACATTCGTACATTACTTGGAGCAGTATTTATCTTTTGATTACGACTCAAAGTTATGGCGCTCAACAGGCTCATCTCAGTCACAGGCGAAATATGTTAATATGTTTGTGCTCTCGCCCTTCTTGACCCACTTTTGGGCAATGTAGCCTGAATAATGATTATCCTGCTAAATTCCACATTAAAAGTTAATAAAAGGGACGCGCCCAAAGAGAAAGGTACTTACAACACGCGAATGAAATGGCTACATTTTTTTGCTGTAATGGGTTTAAAAAAGGGTGCGATCATATTTCGATTGTGTAACAGTGATAACAAACAACTTTACTGGTATTTGGTTTCCTATACCGATTATCTGATATTTCGCGAATTTGAATTACTTTCAGTGAAACGTTTGTTATAAGCCACTAAATAATTTAACATGGCCAACTTTCTATATTGCACTTACGTGCAAGTATTCGTTTTGAAAAATTCATTTTATAAATATTCTGATAATTGTTAATAAATGTTTTTTTTTCTCTTATTTTTTGTCGTTAAATTTAATTTATCTTCCTCTATTATAAGTGTAATAATATTGAACTATTAAATAATATTGGATAATACTTTTTAAAATTTTATAATTGTTTTAGGCCCTCGTTGCTTTTAAGCCCGCCTAAGAGAAGTGATAAAGGAGGTGGCTGAAAAACAGCGCTGTCTTCGACAACAACGGCAGCACAAGCTGAGACACCTCCTTTTGCCCTCTGACATGTTTGGCGTACCGTTTATTGTTTGTATATTTTTGGCTTAACATGTTATTCATGTCCAAAAAGTGTAGGTAATTGTGGCAATAAAGGACTTTTGTATTTGTATTTGTATTTTTTGTCGTGTAACTGCTTGGTTTGTTTATGTATATTACATAGAATGTGGCTGTAGATTTTTGAGGCATATAACATAGCTTCCCTCGAGCCAAACGACAAACTATACCTATGCTATTTGTAACAATTTCCTTAGTGCCTTGTCTACCACGCGAAGCTCATGCCAGTTCCAAGACAACAATGTAATATATATTTTACAATACGTTCTGCTACGTGCTTTCTTACCGTAAAATAAGTCATTATTTGTCTTACTATAACTACGTATAGGGTCTTATTTAAACGAGAAGGCAAATCTTATCCAAATAATCAGAGATTGAAAAAATTATAAAAAATTAAATAAAATGTACCAACGGCGATTAAGATCCTCAATATTCCTTCGTCCGGTTTTGGTGTCACATAGGTTGTGACCTGAGTCAAATGAGAGGATAATGGGGGTATTACCGGAGGGTGCATCCACTTGTCGCTTGGGGAAATTCGAACAATTTGTGGGAGGTCACAAAAGCTTTCATACCGTGAATTTTGTGAATGGTTTAAGTACTTAGTAAACATGATCTATTTGCTATGCTGTCATAGTGTTATGAGTATGTTTATTCAATTACTATATAGAGAAACATATATTTGAGAAACATATATATATATATATATGTTTCTCAAATAAAGTCCCGGATTTCACATAAGTTTCATTTCATAAGATAGCGATATTGATATCTCGTGCTTCATTGTATCTCAGCTCATCTACCATACTAGGTTCAGTTTTATGGAAGTAATCCTTCATGGCGGAGAATAAAAATTATTTTCTAAATAGAAACAGTATAATTTTGACCTCATTTAATTACATTTCGATTACACACGAGCTATGCGGCCGGTGATGAGGGAACGACAGATAGCGCATGGGGCGTTTCTAACACTAAACCTGAAATAGCTTGCTCTTGTAGCTTCGTAAAAAGGAAAAATACGTATGAGTCCATAACATAATGTATTCGATAAATGAAATAGAGGTGACAGTTTCATGCGGAATATCAAATTTAAAATATATATGTATTATAATAGGAACACTGGTATTTAAAAAAATAAATATAACTAATAACTTTAATACCTCCCCGTAATAGGAGCAACCTGTATACTTGTAATACTGTATCTCTACATTGGGAACAAAGAAGTAGGTAAGTAAATATTGGAATATACCAGTTAGCAGGTGCCTTTTCTGTGCATTGGTGGCTGAATGAGTGCTGGAGGCCTCGGTATATTTTAAAATAAAGTTCTTAATTACAACAACACGTTTATTCCCTAGGAGGGCAGGGGTGAGAGAGAGTGTTGATTAAAATTAACTTAAAAATAATAACAGGCTTTGGGAGAGGCGAGAGTCTAAAATAGATATCCAAAATAATAATTATAATAATAAAATTACTTCCATATTTTGAACGAAATATGGCTGAGGTACAATTGACGCACGAGATATCAACAATACCGCCTCCTAATTAATCCCATTCAAAAAGTCAAAATCAATCTTTTAGGACGCACTGGCACGTAAGCCTTTTAAGCAAGCTTTGCAATTGAATTGATTGATTGTTCTGTACTGTCCGCAACCCTCTTCCTGCTGCATATAAATTATATGTTGATTCCAGGTATCAGCATACCTAAAGGTATGGTATGGTATAACGGCACAGTTGTGGACAGGAACTTGACCAGCGCAAGGGTCAGTGGAGAAGAAATCCAGTCTTGTCGAGAGTTCATGGTTAGTCGTTTGAATTTGAAATGTAAGGCAGTCTCCGATTGGGGCGATGCCAATCTTGTCAAATGTAATGCTACCAAAACGCAGGCGTGTCTTTTCTCCGCTAAACGGAGTCCCTTTCACCTGGTTCCGACTTTTCGTGATATATCCATACCTCTAGCCGACCGTCTTCACCTACTTGAAATGGATCTGTCGTCCAGTCTGAACTTCGGCATAGACATTGAATGCATGGCCAAAAATACAGGCAAGAAGCTTGGCATCCTTTTCAAGGTGAGGCGTTACTTCACACCGGGACAGTTGCTTCAGCTGTACCAAGCACAAGTCCGGTCGTGTATGGAGTACTGCTGCCATTTATGGGATGGTTCTGCTAAATACCAACTAGCCACCTTGGATTCAATAAACAAGCGTACTAAGAGGCTTATAGGTGACTCGGAATTAGTAGAGGCGAAGCTGCAGAGCCTTGAACACCGCCGTAGAGTTGCCAGCTTATCGGTATTCTACAGGATATATCAAGGAGAGTGTGCGTTGGAATTGCATAATTTGATTCCGCATTCCCCTTTCCATCATCGGGGAACTAGACATAGGCTGGGGTTCCACCCCTATGTGAGGATATTCCCCGGATTCGCACGAAACGTTTCACTCCTACATTTGTATGGCGAGCGGCGAGGGAGTGGAATTCCCTGCCTGCAGACTTTTTCCCTGAACGCTTTAACTTGGACCTTTTCAAGGCGAGAGTGAATAGGCATTGTTCAGGTGTGCATGCTACATCCTCGACCTCATCGTCACTTTCCATCAGGTGAGATGGAGGTCAAACGCGCACTAATTTTTTATAAAAAAGGACTTGGGAGAGGCGAGGTTCCAAAATAATAATAATAGTAATAATATAATACGAACGCACGTACTCATAGCCCTGCACTAGGGAAACCCTGTATTGCGGGTGCCACGAATACACACATAGACAATCACAAATTACACCCAAACTCACGAGACAAATAAATATAGGCCACACAAATATTATCTACCGGACCGGGAATCTAACCCGAGACCTCTGCGTGGCAGACCAGCATGGGAGCCTTTCGGCTACGAAGGCAATATTTAAATATTCAATTTAAATGTTGCCTCCGTAAACTATTTAAATATTCTCAACAATATCTTCGAGGTTTAATTTATATTTCTCTTAAATTCACGACAAAAAATATATGTTAAGGAAAACTGTTTCTGTAATTGAATAGTTGCGCACGAGTACCTTGGTTTCCTGTTCGTAAAAATACTTATACTTGTTTTGTGAAGCTTAACAATCTCGCGCGCAGTTGTCAAAGGCAATTGACTTAATGACACCATTTACTCAGATAAAATCCGGTTATGCGTTCTAAATGTCCATTAACCTTGATGATTGTATATTACTTTCGGAGAACGTCAATCAAAATTAATATTTCATGATGCCGAGTGCTATTAATATAAAAACAAACTTTGGAACTCTTTTTACCAATACCATGGGCCAATCAGATACAAACAAAATAATAAATGTTTTTATGATTTCCTATAAAGACTTGAATCGGTATGTTATTTTGCCTTTTTTGCGCATTTTCAAGACAAACGTAGTGTAGGACCCTTGCGGACGGATGGATAGACGACCTGAGGAAGGTGGCCGACAGGGGTTGATGTGAGCGGCACAGGACCAGGAGAGTTAGCATACTCATTCAGCAGTGGAAGCGTGTAAATTGTTGATGATTTAAATGATGAAAAGAGAAGTTAATTTATCGAGTTTTATTTACATCTTTGACGACTTACTTCCACACATCACTGGGGTAGACAGCGACTATAGATATATCTTTCTAGTAGGTACAAATTGAAAATAAATGAGAAATAAAATCTTAAAAGTACAAAAGCATATATTTTCGATTAACTCCAAAAACATCGGCCGCCGCGATTCACGTAGAAATGTTTTGTTCTCACAAAGCATTTGCTAATTAATACAACTCACATGTAATAAATAAAATGCCGATTCAGATAACGGACGAAAAAAATACAGAAACGTAGAGTCCATTGTTTCCGGTTTTAATAACTTTGTGTTGTAGCAAAGACCAACGTTTCATTCCCCTTCAGTACACATCTGGAATTATTATGCATTTCGAAGCTATGTAATATAACGTTATTAAGATCTTTGTAAATAAAGTCTGTTTTTAATAGACTGACAAAGCACAATTTGCGGTTAATGAATGCGGAATATCAAACCTTTTGTCGTGTACCGTACAATAATTGTGCTCGTACGTACAATTAATCCTAATTACATATCCGCAAATTACATGAGTAAGGAAGTCCAGTAGCTTGTGACGTACATTACTGCTTCAGTATAAGCAGTCTTGTGTGTATGTAAATTATAGGTACATTTTGTCAATTGTATAATTCTAACAAAGAGTACAACCTTAATATTTCCTCTTTATCATACGTACAGACTAAGGTATTGGCATTAAAGTACCATATAAAAAAGAAGTTTGAAGATGGAAGGGAGAATGATGTTTGTACAGTGTAAATGGTTATAGTCTTGCTTAGGAAATAGAATACAGTACGTACAAGTTGAGAGTCAAAACACGAATACGGGGGAAAGAAGTAAATATAGATCAGATAAAATTTAAAACTCGTCGGTTCCCCAAGGTACTGTACTGGGTATCTAAACAGATACACACATCATGTATTTTATTTGCAGACGACATCTCCCTTATTTTCAAGTAAAACAAAAACGACAAAACTTCCGGATACACTTTGAACTGATATTTAAAAACGTTAACAAACTGGCTTAACAAACACAACTTAGAAATAAATTATAATAAGACGAAAATTATAGAATTTAGACCACGACAAAATCAGACTCAGGATTAAATTTATGCGCACCTAAATGGTAAAAATTTAGAGAAAGTTACTACATATAGTTACATATAACTGACTCCGCGGCCGAACGGTTACCATGCCGAACTGCCGCGAAGAGGTCCCATGTTCGATACCCGGGCTGGGAGAAATATTTGTATGGTCTACATCTATTTCTCTCATGAGCTTGGGTGTCATTTGTGGTTGTTTGTGTGTGTTGCCATGGCACCCACGACACAGGGTGTCCCTAGTGCGGGGCTATGTTGAGTGTGTGCCTTATTGTTATTATTGTTATAGTTTCCTAGGAATACAAATTGATTCACATATTGATTGGAAACCACATGTAGCAAAAATTTAAATGATAATGTCCTATTTCACCTACGCTTTAGACACGAACTAAAATGTTATATTAGGGGTTAAAGTATGAAATTGCCGTTTTATTGCAATAGGTTCTTTGAATTTTCATAGAATCTTCATGGTTTGAGGTTTTCGAATGAAACTTTTTTCAAATGGTTTCTGTGATTTTTTTTTTTTAAATTTGAAACATTTGAATATCGATTTTCAATTGTTTTTGTTATTCAATTTAGACAAGAAAGATGGATACTGCGAAAATTCGAGTGATTTTTGAATACGAGTTCCGACGCGGAACTAACGCGGCAGAAACAGCCCGCAATATCAATGCTGCGTTTGGAGAGGGGTCTACTAATGAACGCACCGTGCGATTTTGGTTAAACGCTTTCGTGATGGAAATTTCGACTTAAAGAACGAGCCACGAGGAAGACCGCCCACACAGGTGAATAACGATGAATTAAGAGAGATAGTGGAAGCCGATCCTAGTCAAACTACCCAGGAATTAGCGACATGGTTTAACGTTACCTTACCCACAATATTGACTCACTTGCGTCAAATCAATAAAATAAAAAAATACGAAAAATGGGTGCCTCATGATTTGACTGATCTGCAGAAAGAAACGCGTGTTGAAACTTGTGTTGCCTTGTTGAACCGGTACAGAAATGAAGGAAATATTGGATCGAATTGTAACATGTGATGAAAAGTGGATTCTTTATGATAACCGGAAAAGAAAAATGCAATGGCTGACCCCAGGTCAAATGCCACAACAGTGTCCTAAAGCAAAACTTACCAATAAAAAGGTAATGGTAACTGTTTGGTGGTCTCAGCATGGTGTTATTCACTATAGTTTTCTCCGATCTGGTCAAGCAATAACGGCAGATGTCTATTGTGCCGAACTCCGAACCATGTTGACAAAACTAGCAGTAAAACAGCCCCGACTCATGAATCGATCTTCACCATTATTGCTTCACGACAACGCGAGACCTCACACAGCACGAGAAACCATTTTGACCCTTCAGGACCTGCAGTTAGAAACCATTCGTCATCCTCCGTATTCACCAGACCTTGCTCCAACGGACTACCATTTTTTTCATGATTTGGACAATTATCTACGTGACAAGAAGTTTTCTTCCCAGGAGGCAGTACAAAATGCTTTCACACAGTTTGTGCAGTCTAGATCGTCGGAGTTCTATCGCAAAGGCATTAATAACCTTAATAACCTAAGATGGCAGCAATGTATAGATAATAATGGCAACTATTTTGATTAAATAAATTTGTTAAAAATTTAAAAAATAAACAATTTAGATTTTCAGTACAAATCGGCAATTTCATACTTTAACCCCTATTATTATAAAAATCGGTGCTCACTGCTTAAAGTATATTGAGAGAAAAACACCTTCAATTGGAGCATGGCAAAATCAACTATTAACATAATTGCTCCTTATAAAATTTAGGCGCTGTTTATAAAAATAAGTCTTTATGCGTGAACATTCCGCCGACTCTTAAAGGCTTGCCTTTGTTAGACTATGTTAGATTATGTCACTCTGTTCGCTCTCTTCCTCTTCTTCAATACAATTTTGATTTTCTTGTATTTTACACAGTGATCGTTGCTAAGATGATATATATACTGACTGTATTTGGTGAGCATTTGTATGGAACAAATGGTAATAAACAAATTAGAATCAAAGACGCTATTTGATTTCAGCCGCACGACTAACATTGTTCTCTGCACGGTCACGCCTTATAACTTCCACAGTTCTTGGCCTCAACTTATTTTAACAGCCTTTCCAGTAATACAGGCTTCAGGGAGGGGACAAATTTTTGAAAAGCATTTTCTTACTATTGACGCCATCAGAGCCAGGAAACACAGTTACAACTCGACCCAATTTCCATTTTAACGGTGGTAGATTGTCCTACTTTAAAACTGCTAGAGCGTTCATCTTCGCGTCTTGTGTCTTTACAAGTACGCCATTTAGTCTTCAGTTGATGCTCTGAGGCATATTCTTTGCTCCATCTGTACCGAAAATGTTGTCCAAGCTTTGCAATTTGCTGGAAACGATTCAAGCAATTGTTTGACACATCTAAATAATCCTGGCTTGGCAAGGAAGTGAGCGATCTACCGATAATGAAATGTCCTGGTGTCAATTATGACATGTTAAGGTTACAATTGTTCCACATGGAACTGAGAACATGGAACTACTGGTAATAAACGAATGGCATTAGGTCTTCTGTACCGCTAGAGAGAAGGGTAAGTGGTCGTGAATTGAGGATTGCTCCAATTTGAATAAGTGCTTTATAAAGCTCTTCAAAAGTTAAGTTACAATTGCCCAACACTCTTTGTAAACGATATTTGGTCGACTTTACACCAGCCTTTCATAGAGCTCCGAAACGTGGCGAATACGCTGGAATAAACATAAATTTATTTCTTCATTGGCGACCTCTGACGACAGCGAATCAGAATTACTTTTTAAAAATGTTGAAAGGTCGCTGTAAGCACCAACAAATGATAAACCATTGTCGGAATATATGGTTTTGGATTTCCTCCTACGCGCAATGAATGTGCTCAATGCTCATAAATAATTATTGCATGTCAAGTCACCAACCAGTTCAATGTGGATAGTTTTGTCGTGGAACATATGAAAAGGGCTATGTACACCTTCACCAGCCTACATTCACGATCTTGACGACTAGCTGTTAAGTTCACTTATTCTCTTGATTTGAAGCTTACATATCCTTGAATCCAGGTAGACAAAATCCGGCTTCGGTTTAGGACCATGTACGGGACTTAACACAGGAGATAATAAAAATCCGTGCTCCCTGCTTGAAAGTATATTGACAGAAAATCGTCAACGAATATCAAACGTACGGAATATTGTAGACCACATTTAAAAAAATTACAAGTATTAACCTTGTTTTCCATGGTTGTAAAATGGCTAAATTTATTAGAATAATAATAATAACGCACACACTCAAAACCCCGCACTAGGGAAACCCTGAGTCGCGGGTGCCAGGGACACACACATGTACAACCACAAATTACACCCAAACTCACGAGAGAAATAAATGTAGGCCATACAAATATTTCTCCGGGCCCGGGAATAGTACTTGGGACCTCTGCGTGCAGTCCGGCATGGCAACCGTTCGACCACGAAGGCAGTTAACAGTGAATTATTTATTAGTGCCGTACATACTTCATAAAAACCCTCTAGATATAATAAAAGCCTTCCACAATGTGCCCTAAGCATGTATCAGAATAATCCGTATTATAATGCAATAAAGATTGATAATAAACTACCTGACTACCTAAGAAGTGAGACAAATTATAGAACTTTCACAAAAAAAATTAAAGTATAGTAATTGACAAATGTTATCATAACTGAAATGAATTTTATATTGACAAACTTTAGTTATTTAATAAAATTGTTATTGTATGTATTTGACGAAGTCTGATCTATCGATTATTATCATGTTTTGTAATGTATAAAATAATGTAAACCTGCGACTAGGTGCTATGGCAACCATACATAGGGATATGTCCCTACGGGGTGTCGTAGCAATAAGTACTTGCCTAATGGAACGTGTAGTTACGACTTGCATTTTAAATAAATAAATAACATGTAGAGTAAGTAAGTTCTTGCGGTTTCTATCTCCAAAGTAGCTTAAATTTCACATTGCCTGCAGGCTACGGGGTGTTAATGCTGACTAATATTAATATGACCACCAATACAAACAAATATTCTTTTTGATCATATCAGTAAGACACGCTAGTAAGACTACCAATAAATAGCCCTTTCGGGCCTAAACGTCGAAAATAGTCTTTCGGCTATTTTCGACTTTTAGGTTAGCTATCAATGAAAATAAATAAAATAAGATTAGTGCAGATTCCACTCTATTTGAAGAAATATTGTCAAACAGTCAAGTTACATTCTTACACTTGATGACACTACTAAAATTTTGTGACAAAATTCAACGGCAAATCATGAAAAAGTGCTTCATCGAGGTTACCATTCACCGGTGCAGAAGGAGGATGATGATTTGTGAATCGCGAAGATGGAGTAACTGAAAGCACATTCCCCTCTCTTTTGCTTAGAAATCGAAGGCAGCTCTTGTTCATAGTTTGCTGGTACATAAACGTAGTTAAGCTCGAACACTTTCAATAACATGGGGGATTTCGTTTCGCACGGTGGAGCACTTGTCGCACTGCCAGCTGTTGGTGCTAGCGATCAACTCCTTGCTGTCGATGCACTCCAGGTGAAATTGCGAAGTGCACTTACTGCACTTAATAGATGCGCAGCCCTGCAGTGATTGGTTACACGAAGCACAGTCCATCTTTGAGTAATCTGTAATATTAATTGTTTATTGTAGAATAGAAACGGGCTATTCCCGGAGGTGGGGTGTTTGTTCGGGAGATTATTCCTATTGTATCGACTACAAAATGTAAACGTGAACTTTTACTTACATTTTTATTCCCAATTCAGCAGCAAGAGGAATAGAACGGAAGTTACGGTAATTTTCAGATTTTGAACAATTTTTAACTTGCTTTTTCTTAATCCAAATAAAACTGGAAATTTATGTTGAATTTATGTCTTTATTCTACTGTTTTAGTTCATTTTAGTTGACGGCTTTTACCATTCTTCTATTTCTAAATTCAAAGATAATTAATACGACTAAAAAGTTATTTGAAAAGAGATTTGTTAATTGAAAGTTTTGTACGAAATCACATAAAAGTTAGCGAGAATATCGAAATTACGTGCGAATCTTAAGAAACTTTGACTAATGCACGGAAAAAATATTTTTAAGTGTTATGACTAAAACATAATAAATAGAAACAAAAATAGAGTTTAATATATTTTTATATACAGTCTATACAGGCCTTCGTAGCTTTTATAGTCGCTAAGGTTCATATGATTACACAGGGTGAACTCAACTCGCAGTAACTTACGGTGTTATTATAATAGTTATAATAGTGTAATTTAGTTAAGTTCATTGTTCCAGTGTATAACAGTTAAAACATTGTAGGCGATCAAGAGGGTCGAGTTCACATTTTATAACTTTTTCGTGTTTTTTTTTCGTATTGTTATTAGTACATTACATTGCGCAAATCTATAGTAAATCTACACTTTTACACAAATTAAAGTACGTCATTTATTAGAACCCGACCATTTGTTTATTATAAAATTTATATATGAATAAACTTTTACTACACTCAATATAATAAATATCTTATATTAGGTTGGCAAAAAAGTCCGTGCGGTATCAAAGTATAAATGAAAAACCTTTAGTAAAATAAATATTAAATTTTAATCAATTATGTTTTGGTCATGTTGATCTACAATCTTTTGCCATCTTTCGGGTAATTTTAGAATTCCCCCTTCCTGTCCTTAATTACAAAATACAGCTCGGAGTGTCGTTTAATGGTCTCTTCGTTATCAAAGTCGTGCCTATTCATTGCCTATTCAATGAAAGATCGAAACAAGTGAAAATCTAAAGGGGCTATGGTGGGCGATTACGGTGGCCGAGGTGCCACACTCAAATGTAATTAAATAAAATAATTTTGATGACTTTGTAAAGATTTGTATGGTTTGGCATTATCATGATGAAACCCATAACTTTATGATTCACTAGTTGTAGGCTAAGGTTGTAGGCATTTTTCATGAATTAAAAAACTTGCAACTTCGACCGAAATAAGTTATTTTTTGTTTAAAATTAGCTAAACCGCACGGAAATATTGGCCAACCCAAATATAGTAGCAAAAGGGCTCCTTGCGAAAGAATTCTTCCAAGGAAGTACTGCCACCATACCTATTTCTGCCGCCAAGCAGTAGATAATGTGAGCATTACTGCGTTCCCTTTTTGAAGGGTATGGGTGTTGGTGAAACTACAGGCACAAGGAAGGTGTCATCTTTATGTCTCACGGTGACGAGCACAGTGGCAGTGCATCTTAGATCTTAGCGATTTAAAGCCCTGATTCATAATGCAACTGTTATGGATAGGCGGGTAGCTTATCACCAGGCGCACGACTTGTTCGTCCATGGTTGGTCCCGTCATTTTACATCATAAAAAAATACGTGTTCCCACATTTTTGGAGCTCTGTAGTAAAATAGACAAAACTCGCGAGAGTTTAGAGAATTTATCTTGTCAGCCAACTCCTCTTACGACGTTAATGTGGCATTCACGTGCGCGAATAGTCATGTCGGTATCTGTATATATAACTTGCGTGACGTCATTTGAGACCAAATTTATAGTTTGGGGAAGATATATCTTATGTGTTTGTGCTTACACTAAACCAGCAGGTCGTCGTTACAGGAAATGGGTGGAACTAAAGCTTGTTTTACTTCGTGGGGAATATTTTCCATCGGTTATAAAATTGGCTATTTATTCACAGTGATAATTTATTTAAATTATGTTACGTAATTGTGTACGTTGTTTGACAGACGCGGTGGTGACACCGGAGGCGCACGCGTGCTCCGTTCTACCCCTGAATGGAGCGACGGGGCTATCAACGGCGAGCACCTCTGGTCGCCCACCTCCGTCTCCGGCGACTGCTGCTATGTCGGTGATGCAGAATGCCAGGTATGAACAAAACTGTCTTTATTGCACATAAAAAATTACAATGACGACACGGAACAGTAACGCTATAATCTAATGTACTACAAGCCGCCATATAACCAAGTAGTAATTTTTTCTATGCAAACTTAGTGTAGAAAGGTACAAGTTTGTTCAACCACTAGCTCTATATCAACGACTGGATCTATAACAATGTAATCGACGCTTGGGTAAAAATATACTATACCTACTTTTACGACGTACTACAAAGCTACATACTGACGGATCTTATTCCGTTGTACTGGAGACGATATTCGAACAAAAGTGTATAGCTTGATGTGCTGTTGACTGTACAAGTATCTCATATACATGTGCTGTACGTACACCCGGCGCAGCTCACCCAAGGCACTAGCCTTTTGAGAACCGGATGAAGAGCAAACAGGCTGACCTGGGGTCAGGACTTGACCGAGAAGGTCCGTGTGCTTGCACAGGCTATAGTGCCCTTCTCGTATACTCTAAGGGTTGGTAGGGAGGGTCGCTATAATCAAATTTATGTAGAAAGGAATGGGACGTATACATATATCTTGGAGTAGACACGCAGGTGTAATGCGTTGATCTCAAGAAGGTTCATACACAAATCAAAGTGTGACGCCGTGGCGTCGCCATAAATTATTATACGGTCCTCAATTACAACATTTATTTTGGATTCAATCGATAGATCAACCCTCAAACAACGCTTATAGAATATAGTAAAACATAATATCTAATATAAAAGCTATTTCGAATTCCGGCGTAGCGAATTAAGCAGCTTTATTCGATTTTTGTTATTGTATTTTGTGAACGTAAATAAGATTTTACGTTTTATTTTATAGGTAGTCTAGTTTCGAAACCTTGATTTTAGGAAAATCGCATTTCGAAGCCAACTATAAAATATTTCCTAATTTTGTTACTATATTATTATGCTTATCCACCGACGAAGCGAGACGAGCCGAGACGAGACGTGATGAGGCTACACGACAATTGTAATCTCGCCGGCCTGTTTCCACCGAAAATTGCCATTACCAATGCGCGCTTGATATTAATAGCCAACGCGCACTCGCAAGCTCTCGCGCTGAGTTTGTGGATAGTGAACATACGGTGGCGTTCAGTTCGTCTATCGTTAAACACGCGGTTGAAGTAACATGGCCCGTACCTTACCTTATCCTTACCTAACTTTCCATCTTGTTGGAAAAGAGCATTAGTCAAACCCATTCCTAAAAAAAACTCTGTTGAGGAACTGAGAGACCTAAGACCAATCTCTATTCTTCCTGTATCGTCGAAAGTGATCGAAAAGGTGGTCCTGGTACTAATACAAAAATTTTTAGACGAGACAAACATAATACCTAAATATCAATCAGGGTTCCGGAGAGATCACGGAACAGAAACGGCCCTACTTCATGTTACTGACGATCTTACCGAAGCCTCGGACATGGGGTTAAGTAGTATATTGATATTACTGGATTACTCTCGAGCTTTCGATTGTTTGCACCCGGAATTGCTTCTAGCAAAATGGAAAGTCTACGAATTTTCGCCGAATTCCTGTCAGTGAATAAAATCTTTTTTGACAGACAGAGAGCAAATGGTCGTTACGGAGAATAATGATGGTGATAAAATGTGTTCGACATTCAGAACACTTATTCGAGGGGCACCGCAAGGTTCATCATTGAGTCCAATCCTCTTCACCATCTTTACAGCAGATCTACCATTACGCATAAAATCCTGTAAATATCACTTATATGCAGACGACACACAATTATACTACTCATTTGACGAAAAAAGCTTACAAGGAGCAGTAGAAAAAAATAATGACGATCTTCAAAATATTTATATCTGGTCAAAAAAGAACTCTCCGGTTCTCAATCCCGGGAAATCACAAATGTTGATTTTGGGGACTAAAACACAAATAAAACAAACGTTGTTTTGGAACGGGTCAAGTCGGCACGGAATCTGGGACTTATCTTGAATGAAGATAGAAGAACAGAGGTACGTAGAGCACGATAATTTGAAAATTAGAAATGCCTTCTTTTAGTTAAAAACTTTATACCAAATAAAGCCGTACATAAAGGAAGAGATACGTTTGCTCGTAATGGATTCTGTGGTGTTATCCCCTTTACTTTACTTACCTTTCCTATTGTAGTCCTGTTTTCGGCCTGAGAGTTAAAACCAACACCGAGAGAGGTATACAGAGAGTTCAAAATGCGTACGTCCGTTTTGCCTTCAATATGCCTAGGCGAGTACACATTACTGCCTATTTGAACAAAAAGGGAATCCTCAACATGAACGCGAGAAGAGAACACCAGTGTGCTTGTTTGGTTCAGAGAGTAGTATGGAAAAAGGAACCTGAGTAGGTCTTTGATAAAATCACTTGGCTGAGGTACGTTACGCACAGGAGTCTTCGCTCTACTACATGCGACATGCTGAAGATTCCTATACATAAGTCGGCACGGTACAGGTTCAGGTTCAGGTTAATGAGGAAGAAAATTGGTGCGAACCTGTTCAGAGTCTTATTTAAATCAGCCTTAATAAAAAAGCAACTTGCAGCAATGGATCTGAAGCACTGTTACTGGAAGGCACTAAAGCTGGGAAATTATTGTAAGCCCTAATTTTTTGTACCTCATTATATGAGTAATAAATACAAACCCACCCTAATTGATGTTGCTTTTTATTCTCTCTCTTATTTTTTTTTTTGCTGTTTTTTTTCCCGTTAATATAAGTGTATCTTCACCTATTACATGTATATAATAATATATAATATATTGAATTATTAAATAAGACGGAATAACGGTCTTCAAAATTTTATAATTGTTTTTAGGCCCTCGTTGCTTTCAAGCCCGCCTAAGATCTTAGGCACAAGGAGGTAGCTGAAAAACAGCGCTGTCTACGAAAACAACGGTTTCAGGTCGCGCAATTTATTTTTTTTCCATCCTCTAAGGCACAAGCTGAGACATCTCTCGCTCTCTGACATGTTTGGCGTAACGTTTATTGGTTGTTTATGTTTTGGCTTAACATGTTATTTATGTCAAAAAGTGTCACTGTGGCAATAAAGGATATTTGTATTTTGTATTTGTAAATTATTATTATTAAATATTTTAATGTAAGAAAAATCAAATTAATGATACTGTGAGAATAAATAATCACGTATTTTTTTAATATCTCGCGATTTATAACAATAGTCATCGTGAGCACGTGCGAGGCATCGCATAAATCGTGTTTCCATTGCAGAGTTAATAAACACTCTATAGAGGCAGTAATACGGTTTAATATTATACCAACAAATATTTCAATTCTCGTCAATCCAGATCATTGCTACTGAAGGAAGAACCTAGGAGAAAATTAAAAATTTTTCATACAACTTTCAATCCTCGTTGCGTCTCGTCTCATCTCCCTTCCCTATGGAAAAGCAACTTAAAAGGTCATCTGGCTATTTACTTGAAAAACGGTATTTATCTGTACCATATGTACCATGGTACAGGTAGTCAAGGCCACCAGTGTAGCAAGATGGAAATGAGTGAGTTGTTATTTATAGTACATGCCTATCATATACTAATTGGAAAACTTGTTTATACTAATTTGATACGTGTCTCTTTATACTATCTTACACTATGTCATAATTTACTTGCACTAAGACGTGCCTGTACGTTGGAAGAGAATGCTACATTGACACGTCTCGTGACTGCTACACCATCAAGATTAAACTCAAATTGGATATTTTATATGGCAAATTTTGCCCTCAGGACGAAAAAAGGCACAACTGCTGTAGAAAGTGCGCATAGTTGTACCTTTTTTCGTTAGGAAGGCAGAATTGTAATTATTAGGAAGTGGAAGTTTAAAAGTTATTTTTTCCACCTACTCTCGACAGTTTGGACGTTATTGGAAATCCTACACAATAATAAATTACCGCTAAATTAATCAAATCATTCAGATAAAATTAACTTATAAGACCTCACGTTTGTAGTTGGAGTCTAGGATAAAAAGTGAAATAAAATTCCCTTTTCAAAATAAGCACTTTACGTATAGATGCGTAATATTGCATCTTGTATGTAATTAACTTGCCGTTCTACTTGTTGTGTTGTTAGTAACTGGAATCCACCACACGGGCACGGAAGTGCCGTAACCATGGCGATGTAACGCGTTGTCACATGGGTCCACCTTACTTAAAAAAATCGAAGTTATATCGCCAACTTTTTCGTTTAAAGAGCAATATTTAGTTCGACATTTAAGAAATTAAAATGGAACATAAGTACTACATTATCTGTTTGGTCTTGGTTTAAACATTATAAATAAACGAGGTACCATAAAATAAATAAGCAATTTGCGCTTTGAACGGTTTCGGAATGGTGATACAATATTGTATCATTTGTGTGCTACGCGCTCTACGCGTCGCACCGTCGCGGCGTCCGTAGCTAAAGTGAATTCATAAATCCTTATAATAGCTAATATTTTTTCGTTGCCTTAAATTCCATATAAATTCAAACGTCTACCCACTGAATCACTTTGAATTCCCTGTGGATTAAGGGAAGTTCATTGTATGTACAGTAGGTAAAATGTAAGTAGTTTATGCAGGCCATAGCGTGGTTAATACAATAAAAATTTGCGCTAGTGACGGTTGTGAAAATGGAACATAAAAAGACTTTCTAACCCCACCAACTTTTAGCAAAATGGTATATTTCATCCGTCACTTTGAACAGCCAATTTCGCGAATAATGTCGTATTCTATTTGGCTGGTGACAATCCCAATTCATTGATTGATTCTCCTCTTTCACAATCAGTTTATATTTCGTTTCGTGACTTTCGACTGGATATTTGTCCTTCCCTCAGCGATAAAAAAGAGAGAAATTTTGTGAGCTACGTAACCTAAATAACAAGAGATCTTATTAGGCCTGTATCTTATATGGGAATATAATAACGGCGTAATATTTTATCAGTGATATAAATGAGGAAGACGCTGTATATTACCGGCAACAAGTTGGAACGAAACAGGTAATGAAGGCCAAAGAACGGAGAACAAATATCGTGAACACGCCATTTCTTTTGTGTTATCACCCTAGAAATATCGCCATAATCCAACTTATAAATCATAATTGTAAGTGGCTATTCTAATTATAACAATATATTCGCGGTGTTTTGGTCAGAGTAGATAATTAGGTACATTTTATTAAACGATCAAAAGCTCTCTAAGAAACAAATACTTTTATGTAGCCATTCGAATAGCAAAAATAAGTAACAAGATGGTAAAGTCGTGCGTCGATTTATGATTACTTAGTTCAGCAGTTCATATACGCAACAAATAAAAGCAATACAGGAGCTTTGAATTGTTACAGCGTTAATTTCCTGCCTCAACTTATCTTCACAGTGATTTTTTTATGGTGAGATGCAAATATTTCGACCTTCGGTATTTCTTCACCTCGCTATTGCCGAATAGTCCTTTATAAATATTTATATACATAATACCGAAAATGATTACGCATTCAAAATAAAAGTTAAGTTCGCTTCGTGAGCTAATCCTTTGGAGTAATTAATTGCTGTGTAATGTTTGCATATTTAAGGCATTCACAGTCAGCGTTGGTCTGTTATGAGGGTTGTTTGTACGGAACACGAGGTATCAATACCGAATTGACCCGTTGTTTAATCTCGAATAGGTATGTAAGTTTTTATACTGCATGTTTTTAATTAGTGTGCTCATAATTACGTATTTGTGTATTGTATGTCATATAGAACAAAAGTTGAAACAATTTCCTTGAAACAACACGTGTTTAGTGGCCACAACTTCACACATTTCTTCGTTTTTACAGTGCTGTCCACTTTTATCTTGTTCCCTTTCAACCTACAATATCGGTCAGATGAAGTTACAAAACTTCTATCAGAAACTAATTGGCCACGACTCTCTTGTGAAGTTGAAGCTTCTCAGTCTCGATGACCGCAAAAAAGTGGCCGGTATGTCGGTTTTCTATCGGATACATTTCAGAGAGTATGTGCACGGAACTTTACAGTATAATAAATCAAATATGTTACTAATATTAGACAAATTATCAAATTTGTCTAATACTATATCTAATAACAATATCAATTGTTAGTGAATTAACAAAAACGAGTAGGCATAATCGATTACGTACCTTAACGTATCAACTGCCTAACGCATACGGTATAAGGACCGCGGAGTTCATATTGCCTGACATTCTGAATAAGATGCCTGTGCAGCTCCATGTAGAAATGTTAATGAATGTTAGGAAATGCACACAAGTATTAAACAAGTATTACTTGGGTATGTAAAATTGTAACAAAAGCGATGCATTCTCCCTTCGCTTTATAGGCTTTTTGAAAGGAGTCTTATTGATAAGTATAGACTGAGTATTCTGTGTATTTTAAATAAATAATTAAAAATATATATACATTCCACACTCACCGCTCCTACTTCAGTTCACTAGAAAGTCTGGAAAACTTCATCCTTATGTCGTCGACTCACCACACAGTTTCACGAAACGCTTTGCGTCGTCACTCATCATAACTTGGTGCGTACGGAAAAGGCATGAAATACACGATCAGTTTCCATAAAACTTTAATTTGGGGCTATTCAAAGCTAGAATGAATAGGCATTTATCATGGCTGCATCGTCGTTTAACGTCAGATGTGAAGTGACCAAACCGTCTTCTTCTTCTTTCTGTTTTCAAAAATATATTTTAGGTATAGTAAAGTAAGAAAATTTTGAGTGAATACATTTGGGGGGTGACCAAGCAACAGAGCAAGAAATTGTAATTTCCTCAACAGCCATTAACGAGTTTACCATCCATTGTACGGCTTGCGGAGCCCCGTAGTTGAGTAAAAGATTAATGATCGTTTTCCATCATTGCCTCGGCGATGGCCTGTCACTGTGATGTCAATATAACAATGAGTGTCTTCGCGAGGCGGCAGTGTAAAGCGGCGGGCGATCATTAGCTAATCGCTATAATTTGAACCTTGCCAACATCGTTGAAAATTACAATACACACGCGGATAATTTGTAACTCACATCCAGCTATTGTAAAGCCGGTAAACTTTTACTGTTCAATATGCCATTACTCTCCAGGGTGCGTGCTTTAGTAGTATCTGTGTTTTAGTAATATCCCTTTGAAATAATAGTTCGAATTGCGTTTCTACAATAAATTTATTAGAGCCATGCCGATTAATTATCGAATCGTTCGACAAATAAACTTACAAAATTTAATTTTTACACACGTAAAGCACACGAGCCATTACACAAACGGTGCCGAGGTTACCATTTATAACATAATGCAAAATAATGACTCGCTTCGTCATTTTCCAACCGATAAATGGAAATACAGAACATGTTATCTTATTACGACGAACATGGAGCTTTTGTAGACGACTATTAATTTTGTTAAATTATTCTTTGTCATCAAATAAAACACCTTTGCATAGACGTAAAGGGTTGATTCACGAAATCGTATAGCTGTGTGCCTCGAAGTATGGCACTCGACGCCTGGCTCTGTTGCATTTTTTGGTGGCGGAAAAGTACGCTCGTATGTCAATCGCCTTATTCAATTAAGACCTTGCACAGACTTCTTTAAACATTTCGTTTACGTTTACTAATATATAAATACTACATAATATTTAAATAATTATATCACTTACGGATTTCTACTTGCTACTACGATATTTCTTACCGTCCTTTTTTGCTTGTTTTTACATCAGGCATAAAGTAAAATATCTTATCATGTTAACATTTAGTGATAATTATTTAGTAAGTAACTAGGAAAATACTTTAATGTAAATAATATAGTACTTGTTATTACTCATAAAATATCATGTTAATTTATCTATACGTACGTTAGTTAAATACATGTGAGAGCTTATTACAAATTAAATGCAATAAAAAAGACTAAAACCGTTATGTTTATATATATGTTCAGATTTCGGCTAATATTCAAATTTCCTATTTACGAGGTTTTCTTATACTTAATATTTAAGGTATGAGCTAGCTAGTTAGCTACAGAGAGTATGGAAGGACCGTAACATCGCGTATATAACCAAAATTGTTGGGCTCTATCATGTTTTCCATATTCAACTACGGAGCGGAAACGTGGACACTAAAAAAGGTGAAACGTGACCGCATTGACACCTTCGATGTGGTGCTGGAGGAAAATGTTGCATATCCGTTGGACTGATATTCGCACCAAAGACTCAGTTCTGCGGGGCCACCTTAAATATGTCTCCGTAGGATACTAGATATCTTTGGTCACATTGCCAGGAAAGAAGGACACAACTTGGAACAGTTAATGGTTACCGAACGTATCGACAGTAAAGTGAGTTTCCAGAATGCACTCCATCATGCAAAGACCGCCACAGATGGCACAGCGTCGTCACGCAGAAACTATTTCCGCGGGGGAGTCACGACCCTCTGTAATGACGATTACGACGCGACGAAGAGGAGATATTTAAGGTTTATATTACTAGAAGACGGTTCAAAGTTCATGTTGTAAAACCAAGCATGCGCTATTAATCGAATAAATATTACTAAAGTTTTTTTCATTATTTTTATATTAAGGGATGGGACGAACAAGTCGTGCGCCTGATGGTAAGCTATACGCCTATCCATACCAGTTGCAGTGCCACTCAAGAGCTTTAAATCGCTTAGATCTGTGGGGCACTGCCACTGCGCCCGTCACCCTGAGACATAAGTTGACAAGTCCCGTGTGGCTGTAATTTCACCAGCATTCTCAAAACTGGAACACAGTAATGCTGACATACTGCTTGGCGGTACTACCCTGGACGAACTCTTTCACAAAGCTCTACTGATACTAAACTTCTTTATTTCTTAAAATTCTTAAAAATATTTTTCCACAATTGTTACGCAAGCGCAATGAAACTGTTTTTCGGATTCAAATTTTTTCAAACAAATCAACATTCACAAGTCCCACGTTCACAGGTGACCCAGACGGTAAAGATATCAATCAGTATTTCCTCTGATGAAAAGTCTCAAGTAGTAAACATATGAAAGTAAACATATGCCGTATTTACTACTTATGACCTAGCGCCTCTCAAGCTGAGTCCATGGGTTCGGATTCGGGCTCGCACCTCTGACTATTTCGGAATTTATGTGTGAAATTTAATTTGAAATTTATTTTGAGCTTTTCCGTGAAGGAAAACGTCGCGATGAAACCTGCGCGTCGAAAAAGGTTCACAACCCTCGGTAAACGTGTGAAGTTGTGTCAGCGCGGCAGACTATGGCCTAAACCCTCAGCTGTGAGGAGACCCGTGTCCAGTAGTGGGATATATAAATGGGTTGATGACGACTTTGTTGCTAATTTCCTTTAATTAATAAATTTAATTTATTAAATATTCATACGGTTGACAGTCAACCGTGACCATGTCCATGATCTGTAAAGGGCCCGAAACGTTGGTTTGTTTGAAAAACAAATTCAGAAGAATAGTTTCATTTCCTATGTGTAGCAATCGCGAAAACCTAAGAACTCGATAATTAAATATTTTTCAAAACGTATGTTAAGTAAATTAGGATGTTCTTTGGTAGTTTAAAAATAAGGTATTTAAATAAATACTATAGTGAAAATAAAAATAATAGTGAAACAAAAACTTGGATGATATAAATCTACAGTAGTGACCCGTTTAGCTTTTGTAAATATTGTAAAATATTATAAATATACATATACAAAATGTTTATTTGGACAGAGCAACCTCTAGAGTTTCTTTCTTTCGTATTCATCTCAGGGGAATCTGACTTTCGTATGAGTAGTTAAATCAATGTGGCGATTTCAAGTGTAATTTGTTTTATCTGGTACGATTATGTGGGTTTGAATTAGCATAAAAACTTTTGCGGATCACTCACTAGTTTCATGAAGGAAATTTTCTGGTTCGGTCCCAGTAGTGGTAGTAATAATTATCCAACATTTTTTTTTTAAATTCTGCGTAACTTTAATCCTTAGTATTATATCTGTACAGTCATATAATTAAGTACAGTTAGATAGTATGTAGATATAACTTTTGTTTTTGTTCGCTCAAATATTTTTATTTGAACTCTGGGATTGAAATAAACGATAAGCGTTATGTAGCGAATTAAGATTTTAATTACTTTTAAGTCTTTTATTTGAGAAAACGTTGAAAGTTAGCAATGGCTTGATTAAAGTTGTGGGTAATCTTATTATAGGAATTAAGCACCTTTAAGGAAAATAATATGAAATCTGATCAAACAAATTGCTTTGTAATGTATTATTCTTAAAAAAAAGGTTAATATTGAGCAATGTGTATGTAAAGTAAATGATCACGATTTTCGTGCGTATAAAACTTCCCAAACTTTTTGGCTCACCGTCCACTTAAGCAAGATAAAAGTTTCAACGCCCGCCACCATAATTTAACTGCCTCCGTGGCCGAACGGTTACCATGCCGGACGCAGAGTTTTTCCCAGGTTCGATTCCCGGGTCGGGAGAAATATTTTTATGGCCTACATATATTTCCATCGTGAGTGTGGGTGTAATTTGTGGTTGTCTATGTGTGTTGTATATGTGTGTCTATGGCACCCTCGACACAGCGTTTCCCTAGTGCGGGGCCATGTTGAGTGAGTGTGTGTGTGCGATACACGTGTTTTTATATTAACTTAACACAAAAAAAAATTACAAGGAATAAAATTATATTTTATATAAATAATTATTTTTTAATTTCGTTAGCACCCCTCAACTTGTTTGCAACCCAATTGTTTACGACGTCCCTTTTCTGCGCAAAAGTTTTCTGGAAACTGGCGATGATAGCGTGGGATACCTAAACTTTATTCCATCGTTGTGTTCACAATGTCCCTACCTAACGTAACGTAACATAACGAATATATTGCATACCTCTTTGTCATAGTTTTAAATATTAATTACTAAATCTTTTTATAAGCTCTTCACCCCCTAGGACTCTTCAGCGCCCACTAGGGACCACTTTGGGAAACTGTGGTATAAAGCATGAAATATCTTTCTTTGTCTTTTGCAGAAACATGGTTCCCGCATGAAATGTTCAGCTTGCAAGATTGTAGCGCACACAGCATGCATCGACATCTTAATGGATCGACTGCAGTTTACCTGCAAACCTACATTCCGCGATGTGGGCGTGCGCCAGTACCGAGAGCAGACAATCACACATCACCACTGGGTTCATCGACGGTCCGAGAAGGGCAAGTGCAAGGCGTGTGGAAAGGTGAGGGGCAATGTAATACTTTTTACATTAATGCAATACAAATTGTCTCTATTGCACGCAAAAACAAAATACGGAAACAAACAGAAGACAAAAGACAGAGTATAAAAGGAGTAGGTACTTATTCAAATTCCACAAGAAATATGCGTTACAGGGATTAATTACTGCGAGGAATTGTAAATATTGTCAGTTCATTCTTTTAAGAAATATTTAGTCATACGTTCCGTTGCAATAATTCATACATATTGTACAAATTGAAAATGGTCTCTCTCGCGTGAATGTTCGTCTGTTGTTTTTGTTGTTTGTTTGTCTGTCTGTTTATTACGGTCTCATAAAATAATTACATTAGTCAATCTACTAATGAAACCATAATGAAATTCATTAATTGAGGACCCTCTAAAATTACTTTATTTAAAGGTAGTAATAAAGCTCTGACAAGAAATTTAAAATGAGCGTATTTATTAAATTAACGAAAACTTTTTCAAATGAAAATTCAACCGAAAGTTATGAAAAATCTAGCTGACGTAATACTACTTCCTGTACCAACTTAATTTACATTTTATCTAAAACTATTGTTAGTCATTTTCAATGTAAATCACCTATTATACATTTTATAAACTTTGGTGCTGTTAATGTATTCCTTTGTACGGAAATATATCTGTTACCACATAGGACATACACAGTACGTTAGTTTTTAGATTGGTACGTTGTTTCCTATGTTTTATATACTATTCTGAAGTACAGTTTTTTTCGGACAATTGTGATTTGAATATTATCTTGATTGTTTGCTAAATACGATTAATTTTGTCGGAATATTAATATTCATTCATTTAGTATTATAGTTGGCTTTAGTCCACTGTAATTGAATTTGTTTTTCGGAACCTTCATTAATTCCCTTTAATAAGTTTGATATGCGGAGATTTATATCGCGTTAAATTTATATGACAATAACTTTTATACCTAAGCTGCGTAAGTATTTTCATATCGACTCACCAACGTAACTAAGAGAACTCTGGGAATATTGTTACTTGTGTCAGTCGGAATATTAGCAGGCTTTCTTCGCATCGCTTTGGCGAATATTCCGGGCGCAATTAGCGGGGAATTGAAAGTGTTTACCGAAATAACACGCTATAACTAACTTTCAATATTTATATATTCGTATAAATTTTGTTGTAATATTGATTAATCATTATCACCATCATTAACTATAAATACTAAAAACTATAGTGAAACATAAACTTTATACTAAAGGTTAATTATACAACTTCTACGTACTCGATGACAAAAATCCGTTGCAGTGACCCGTTTAGCTCTTGCAGGTAGTCTCGGTCTATGATGTTTGAAATAAATATGTTAAATGATAAATGCGTACAAATGTTTATTTATAAAGAGGAACCCATAGAGTTTCTCACTCATTCTTAGGGGAAACTGCATTTCGAAAGAGCAGTAGAGTTTAATTAATATGACGATTTCAGGTGTAATTTACTTTCCTATGAATGAATATTACTTCAGTTTCAATTTGAATTTAACTAATTAATATTATACTGCCGAGCACAGGTCTCATCTGAGGAAAGGGGTTTCAAATGGAAAAAAGTTATTGATACTGCATCGGCAAGTACTTATTTTAGTCGCGTGACTCAAAAATGTTAGCGAGCAGTTAGCGGTTAGCTATTACATTTTTTTTAATACTAAAAAACATCACGTAATATGTTGCTCTGATCCCAAAGTAAATAGCTAAAGCACTTTTGTTATGGAAATTGGAAACATTGACGGTACCACAAACATCTTGACCTGAGACAATTACAAAAGTTAGTTTTTTATAGCGGCAGGGGATCGAACCCGGGACCACGGGATTGGCGTCACCACGAAAACCTGTGTGCAAACCACTCGGCCACGAGGCCGTCTTATCGATGATGCCGATACCATAAACAGAGTAAATAAAACGTGAACCATAATATACGATTTACTCAGATTTCATGTTCCGAAGTGTGATATAACAACCTGCCATCGTGCCAGGAAAAACCTGTTCCGCAATTGTTGACTAATAGACAAAGCCATTAAATGAAAAGTCCCTGTGCCCGTGGTACTTAATTGAGTCCTTAATAATTTACACAGCCAACCGATAGTGCCTTCGTTTACCGCAGTCGTCCTTTAAGACTAATGAAGAAAGTTTTCTAAGGGAAAAAATCTGTAGTATAAAGTTGTACGCATAATAAATTTAAAGTTTGCCGGTAGCTTTTGATGAATAGAGTAGAGTAATAAGTCCTGTGAATATTATTGTATAGGTACCTACTTACCTACATATATGTACTCGTAGGTAGTAGGCTCAACTAGAGATAATGTGCGAGTGAGACGCACTGTAGTGTTGCGACTCCAGTTTTACCCTGGACGACACGGCACAGATATTGCGCTCAGCTTGCAATTAAAACCCTAGGAAACTGCTGTTATTAGAGAAGGGTGAGCTATAGAACCGATCAGCAGAATATATGGGCTCATTAATTTAGCAAAACCGTTTTGAAGAAGTAATTTGTGCAATATCTAAAGTTAATTTCCTGTTGAATTGTGAAAATTATAAAAAGGCGCCCGTTATTCCAAATTATCGCACAATAATAACCAGTGATCGGAACCGAAGGAGTTAATTTAGCTAAACTAAAGAGTAACGTGGACATTACCTTTTGGATTTCTCTGAACAGATTATATTTGAATATGCGTATTATCTATTGAAATTTGAGTAGGTACATTAGCGACAAATTATTTTTTCCTACTAAGTATTTGTTACAAATTCTTATCTATCATAAGCTAGCAACTGTCATTATAGTATACTAACCTAACACAACAGTCTAGTCAAAATTATCAC
>NW_020654422.1:11236694-11244414 GCF_003589595.1 Hyposmocoma kahamanoa
AAAATTATATTATACCATATTACATGACAACTATTATTATATTCCATAACAAATAAAGCTTTTTTATTGAACTCACACAGAGAACAGGCAAATAGGTCAATTTTCCCATCAAATATTATTGTAGCTGTGTTTGTATAGCTATTTATATATTTAAATATTTTAGCCATTTGAAAAATGAACATGAGACAACCTACATTTTGGAATGTTTATAAAATAAACAGTGAAAAACTAGAAATTTTATACTCGTTGATGACTAAATTGGTATTTCCATGCTAAGAAACGTACATACCTTAGGTAGATTAACTCCCTCTATGTCGATCACTGATAATAACACATTGGCATTACTTTGGACTGTCGTATAATTATACTATCATCTGTTCATGTGTTTTTTTTACATCACATCTTTATATCTATAAATTTCAAGTTTTGAAAATGTACAAAACTTTTGACGTCCGAAACTTAATTCACAATTTGAATTCAAGGATAAATTTATAATTTTGTTACTAGAAATCAAATAATAAATAAATTTATCTTACAGCTTCATTTTCACAGAGACGCTATCGCGTGAACGATACCCTCTTGTATCCACCCAAGTGGATACTTTGCAATTCGTAGCATGGCATTAGCGACTATAGTGTCATTACAATGTTTCCACGACATCGCGGGCGGGTCCGACTAAACATGCAATCTGTCGGACGGATAGTGTCATGAATGAATGATGTGATGGGAAGTGAGTGGCAAGCTGTAGTCGGGAGCCGAGAATGCCTGCCCATTACTCGCTGGTTTTCGCGGGAATTGCCTGACGCTCTACTCCCCACGATTACCATTTGCCTCGCATGTGACACGACTCACGTCACGACTACGTCACGAAACCTGCCACCCCAACGTGAAATTAAAACTTCATTTTTAATGATGTGTTAGCATATCGTCCTAGCTGCGAGACTCGTCGCTTGTACAAAATTAAACGCAACAAATGAGGTTTCTAGGTTACGCTATCTTGTAGCGCCTACTTTACGTTAATATTCATATTCCGCAAACTCATAGCTGAACCATTTACTTTTAGTGCCAAAGTGTTATTTATGATAGTGTTAAAAATAACTCCAATTGTGTTAGTTGATGAATATATACGTGGCATTTTTACAATATGGCTACCGTTATTCTTATTATTACCGCGTAATAATAACACAGTGGTACAATCAAGAGCACATCAGGCTTGACACTTTGGACTTTTGATCGTTCTTATCAGAAGTGATATATACAAATAAAAAATAGTGATATATAGTAGTGTAGTTTGTATTTCAATCTCACCTGTCAAGTTTGAAGAGCTCTTGACCCTGTACTCCAGTTCATAATCATAATAACTTTGTTATCTTTTATTCATGTTATGCTTATTTATGTTCATTTTACATCACATCCTACCGTAGCCGTTGCACGTTAAATTTGATGTCTGAAAATATTGTCTTTTTTAAAATTAATTAACAGTGATACATCATTTTTCGTTATGCATGTTATTTGTGCTGCATGGTCATTTTGTTGTCACAGTCGTTCCGGTGTCGATGCTGCAAGTGGTGTTTACCGGCACGTGATAAAGTAAACAATCCTGTAGGAGATTGTTATGAGCTTGGCTACCGAGTGCGTATATCTGATACAAAATTAGGTGCTGGTGATAACATTTTGATTAAGTATTCACTAACGAAATACTTTCTTGTAACCGGTGTCATACAATTGCAAAACTTGCTTTGTAACTAAATCCTTGTTAATAATTCTGGAGCTTCGTCTGCCCTATATACTGCTTTTCTTGTTCTTAATGGAATGTTGTGCATAATATCTGATTTGCATTGTTTTGTTGCACAGTCCCTACAAGCAAAACTGTCGTTCAGTTCGAAAGAGATCGTCGCATTAAGCTGTTCATGGTGCAAGGATGCGTACCACAACAAAGAAAGCTGTTTCAACCTGCAACGGATAGGAGAAGAGTGTTGTTTAGGTAAATATAATGAAACTTATAAACTTATTATTATTAATAAGAACTAGCGCACGAATCAAGCAATTTTCCTATCGACTGAAATCTCAAGAATATGACTGAAATCAAAGTTTTTATACGTAAGTAAGAAAAAGATAGATACGTCATGTACACCGCAACTAGTGCTTACAAATGGCATATTGAAACGTCACAATATTAAAACGCCACCTTGCCTTTTGATAAAGAGAAATAAATCAGAAATGACACGTCTCGGAATGATACTTGCCTATTCAGGTATGGAGTATTTTTATTAACTGACTGAAAAAAAAATTAAGTGTTATAATATAGTATTAAGAGAGTAGCAAATAATATATATAGTATTAAGAGAGTAGCAAATAATTGTAGACAAATTGTAAATAATATATGTATAATATAATTTTAAAAGTACATAAATGAATCCATAAACAATCATTTAGCTGCCAGTTTTCTTAATTTCTCAGTTGGCTGTTAGTAAATTGTGTAGAAATAAATAAAAACATGGAGAATGTAGTAACGTTACGCACGTAAAAAGGAAATACAAAACAGAAATAGACATGCTTATACCATCCATCCATTTGATATACCATCACCTCGTAAAATAAGTATTTAAAGATATAATATATTGATATTGTTTTTCCAAGATACGTACTTCCAAGATTAGCCCGAACAACCATATCATATAGGTTATCTAATACGAGAAGAGAGAAGTTGTTGAAAGTTTCACAATTCGTTACGCAACATTAGCATTATGTTAAACTTTTATATTTTTGACACGTCACTTAATTTTTTTTTACTTTGACCGTCACGCTCATTATCGTCCCGCACTGTGAAAAATATTTATTTATTATTAATATAGTAAATATTAAAGTAATACTATGTAAGATACGTGATTCCTTGCATTTTATAAGCCTTGGGTGGGAAAAATTAACTGCATGAAAAAGTTTACAACACAAGCGTAGCTATTTTGCACAATTTAACCTCCACTGCCTTCGCGCACTAGCAAGTTAATTTACTTCCATTTTTATTATCATAGTTTTTTGTATTTTTTTTCTTAGGTAATAAATTAATTTTTGTTTTATTTTTTACCGTCGCTCTTTGTGCAGTACGCTTTTTGGAACGTTTAAACTTGTTAATTTTACCTTGTTCGCCAGACTACGTAAAAGTGTTCTAAAACAAAGAGATAAAACGTTATTAAAATAGTAACAGGAAACAAAGGACACGAAATTTGAACGTGAAAACTAACATTACTCTTTACGATTTCTTTTAAATTTGCAATACACAGCGTTTCGCCTACGTTATCGTGCACACAGAATTCCCGTATAATATCTGCGAAGCTTACGTATTTCGTTTTTCAATTTATTCATTTAACTTCACCTCCAGCATAAATTTTGAATACTCAGTATTTTCACAGGCTCTCAATGCAATATCATCGTACCGCCGTCCTGGATCGTAAAACTGCCAAGAAGGGGTAGCTTTAAATCGTCACTCAGAAAATCACCCAAAAAGAAAAATTCTTCCAAGAAGAAAGGAAAGGATTCAAAGAACGAGCTTAAAACATTCGTTATAAAACCGATACCAACCACAAATGTAAAACCAGTACTGGTTTTCATAAACCCAAAAAGTGGAGGAAATCAGGGAGCAAAATTGCTGCAAAAGTTCCAGTGGCTTTTAAATCCACGTCAAGTCTTTGATCTCACTCAAGGTGGACCTGGGCCTGGGTGAGTATATACCTATCCTTTTTTAAATACATATAATGTACTAAATTTTGTGCTAAATATTATATGTACTCATAGTATACTAGACGTCGGCGACCAAACCTATTAATAAAAGTTTATCGATAGCCTGAAGCAAGAATTCACTAGAATTTCCCTCTACTCCTCTTATTTGTATTCATATCATGCGATTGTTATTTCTACAAGTTCCATTCGTAACATTATTCCAACCGAATAAACCGGCCAATATCGAAGACGCAAGACGGGGACGTTTATTTGAAAAGTTCGCCGGTCAACGCTAATGACGAATGAGTTAAGTATTAACTGCTTAGGGGTTTCGACAAATGCACTGATTTATTTTCTAAGGTTGTGTATCAAATCATACGCATAGTATAACTGTACAGTTCATAAATATTGTGTGGTAAGTTTGCCAGTTATTAAAACTTAACTATTATCTACAAAATGAACGTTTAAGTTTTTTAATTTTCATTTTCTATGTCTTACTAGTTTTTATCAGATTTTTGTTAACTAAATTTCAATTCAAACTAAAGTTATAACAAGAGCAAATAGCTGGCGCCCGTCACTAAGATCCGCCAAGTGATACGAGTGAGTGAGCAAAGGCATTCCCCTTTGAGGCCGTCAAAGGCTATAGAAAAAGCGATTATAATCTACGGCCAGTACTTCCTGCAACTCGCTCGCCAGCCCAACTTAACGCGTTATATTATATAACACTAGACTAATGGAAATCGGAGACAGTTCGCATCGACTTATCTTAATGACACTAAAGCTTTTTTGCCATTTACCGACTGGCTTTAGTCCTCGCCGCTGTTTTTGTCTTTTTATCAACGAAATGGCGTCAATCTCAGTTTCTAAAATTACTCAAGTTCCTGAACTTGCTCAAGCCTATTGTTTCATGTTTACTAGTAGTTTTGATTTAATTTAATTATCACTGTACCCGCAATACATTTATATTATGTTTCATATTCAAGTGAGATCCTTAAATTTTGTTATTGATTAAAGTAAACAGTTGTTACAAACCCTTCGAAACTTCCTGATTTCAAACTCAGTTAATAATTTTCAAGAAGGTAACTCTCTGAATATCGCAGAAATTTATGCCGCAACGAATAGAACAGTGTAGAAATAATTATGTCTAAACTATAAGTAATTAGTCGATAATACGTAAAAAGACAATAAAGAGGCGAATGCCTTATTTATTGTTATTTCCTTAATGGCGGCCAATAGGCTTGGGCCCGTGCCAGTTTTGTTAACAATAATCATTGACTTACAATTATATGGACGTCGGGTCCGCGCTAAAAAGTGTCCGCACTTGTAAGGCGCTAAAATCGTATACAGAGCGCCAAACTCCGCTTTAGTCTTCATTTGTTCCACTGACAGCGCGATACTGCGATGACATTATAATTTAAATTTCGAATAGGTTGACTTGGGACATTTTTTTCGTGGTTTTTGTATTAGACCCGTCGTCCATTTATTTGTAAGTCAATGACAATAATATAAAAATTATGGCGATCGTCGCCAATGTCAGTGAAAGTACGTAACGTACAATTTTATTGGATCCTTGACGGATTCCGGTGAATGCCTTCGTGGAGACCCCCTTTCTGTGACAATTAGAAATTTTTTTAAATAAATTTTCACCCATTTATTTGGGTAGGCAAAGGTTCCACGATACAGCCTCTTTATATAAATTTTATATCTTTCCTTGTTTTGTTAAACTCCAATTATTTTGCAGTCTTTTTAAACATTTATTTAACTTTTCTTTTTTAAATAGTTTAAGTTCTTAATTTTTTTCACTATAAATCAAAACATTTACTTAAGTCTTACTTAAACTATGTATTTTCATTTTTTTAGACTTGAGTTGTATCGTAAAGTGCCAAACCTGCGCGTGCTGGCATGCGGCGGCGACGGTACAGTGGGCTGGGTACTGAGCGTGTTAGATCGCATTGGATCGCGCCCAGCAGTGGGTGTGTTACCGCTCGGTACCGGCAACGACCTCGCCAGGGCTCTTGGTTGGGGTGGGGTAAGAACTGTACACCTTTTCATTCATCACGGAACCAAAACAGCAGTAATTCCTAACGACGTCTCATCGTTTTATAACTATATATTTTAACAGGAAACCGTCGAACCGCGACCTTAAATACGAAATTTTATTCAATTGGATTAGTTAGCAGTAGTGAAAGGTTCGGGATAATACTCATCGACTTGTCTAAGTAGTTGTTCTAAGTATAAAAAAACTAATTATCATAATCCTTAAACAACTATGTACATATTTATATTATTTTAGTAATTTAACATACAACCAACACATGGTATTTACAAGTCCAATTGTTTAAAGCAAAATGCCTACCATTTTTCACCGGATGTTTAATCTGGCTCGTAGCGGGCGTGCGGCGTCTTAAGACCAAACGTAATATCACACAGCAATCTTTTTAAATGAAAAATTCCTTATTCAGTCCCATTATAATGCACCAAAAACACAAGTTGGAAAAAAGTATTTACGTACCTGTAGGAGCAAGCGAAATATTACGTTTTTTAAATTTTTATTGAATTGATATTCAATTATTTTTTGTGAAATTACTCCACTAGATTGTTATAATTATTAATACAAATATCGAACCGACGTCTTCTAGCTAACCATGCCAGACGATATACCAAATAAGCATTTACATTAATTGTTATTTTTTTTAAATGCTCTCCTGACGGAAAGTGGCAGTGAGGTTGATGATGGAGTATGCACACCTAAATAACGCCTATTCACTCTCAAATTCTCTTTTAAAAGGCCCTAGGTAAGTTAACAATCAGTGTTAACGAGCGCAAATTGAAAGTTTAGTTGATGACATGGTAATTCTTAAAGTTGGTCTTAAATAAATCTGATGACCGGATTATACGATCCACTATATTGCTAAGTAAGGTTGCTATCATAATTCTGTTGTATACATATTTTCTTTATTCGTCTGTCAATAGACAATTAATTAAGATTTTAATAAAATGCTCATTGGCATTATTTACGAATTTGCTTAAGTGCTCGTAGGCGTTGGATAAAAGATAAAAGCCGCATAAGTGCATACTCAATACATCGTTGTAGCGAGCCGTCATCTGACTTATACTATGTTAATTTCAGGACAGGCAATTAAAAAAAAGCACATAAAATTTTGAAATAACAAAAACGCAAATAAATTCAGAACGCTTCTTATCACAAAATTATAAATCGCAATTGCATACATACATGTATATACGTTTTTTGTTCAATCACCAGCAAAATAATTATGTTCGTACAGTTTAATTGAATGAACTAATGACAAGCTTGATGGCTTAACGGTTTACGTTGGTGGGCGCTGTATGCGCCCACCAACGTAACTCCTCCCGGACTATCGAGTCCGGTTGCCAGTAGGACCAATTTGGGTAATGAACTTTTCTAAATTGGTTCTGGTCTGGGTGTTTTTGGATGTGCAGTGAATTTCGTCGCTCTGGTACTCATAGTAAAGGCATTCCCTAGTTTAAGACCAGGCAACTGGCGTGGTTGTCTAGCACACTACATAAATAGGTTTCCAGAATAGTGGATGGCAGTTTTTGTTGCTAAATCCGATCCCAAGTTATTTTTGAACGTAGGGCTATCTGGTGCCTAATTGTAATCGGTGCGTCTTGTCATTTTTTATTTCACTAGTAATTTTTGATGCTATAAATATCTAAGTTGCAGAGTCAAACAAAATAATAGTCAGAATAAAGTAAAGTGTAACAGTCAATGTTCGAACTCTTATATTTTTTCTCATCTCACCAAACACGTCCACCGTTCATGAACTCGTAAAATTAATCATCTGAACCTACGCAGGTCGCACATTCACTCTAATATGTATCCACATTTACAAGCACTTCGCATATCACTTGCACTTTCACACACATCACAAACAATTACACACACATCATATGCACTTTCGCACACATCACACGCACTTCCACACACACCACATGCACTCAATCATCACACACACTCTCA
>NW_020654422.1:11244814-11282482 GCF_003589595.1 Hyposmocoma kahamanoa
TATATATATATAAGTCGGAATAGAAGGTTCCGATTAGGGTGGCCTGAGTGGCCAGGTGGTTCTTTATAAATACTATCCATGGTGAGTACTCACTACCTTTTAGAAGAAAATCGAAATAAAAACATAGCATGGAAAGTTTGTACTTGGTAGTAGAATAACCACACAACCAACTATCTAGTACACAGTAAACGGCAGTATTGTGGAGTTGTCTTGTACCCAGCGATTCGTTTTCGAATGTGTCTCAAGTAAACCTGTCCACGTTCAGTCAGTCTATTAGGCAAACAATGTTATAAAAGCGCAGCTGCATCCAATATATTAAATTTTAGTGCGCACAGGTGACGTGTGCTTACTTCGTACACAAATTAATGAGTGAATTAATTATGAATCGTAGACGCAATTTCCGATATAATGTACGTATTATATTTTATTTACAATCTGTACATATAAAGAATGAATCAAGTCAATGAAAAAAGGATAAAAAAACAGGAAAACAAGTGGCAAAAACAAAAAAGAAGATCCACCGGGAATCTCCGTTGCCATCTCAATGCGCAAATCTGGTGCAGATGCAATTACGCTTCATCTGGTCTCAGTGACTCGAGCTCGACAATTTATTTCTCTTTTTTATTTATACTTTATTAGACTACGGAGTATTTTTATATTGTACCCTTGTACCCTTTAAATATGTGATTTTATACTTGGTTATCGTATTAAATTTTATATTGCACGCGAACAAACTGAGGAAGTCGCGTAAAAGTAGGAGTAGTAGTGCTACACATTTCCAGCAAAACACGCCTCAGCCAGAGCCGTTCTTTAACGACGGTATTATGTTGTCTTTACGTTAAAAGTTGCCAAGTTATGAAGATGGTTGTTGATCATTTACTTGTTTAATATTCTATTTTATCAAAAGGTAAACCACGTTGTTAACTTTAGTGCACAATAGGCCACAAGTAGTTATTAATGGGCAATAAGGGATCGCTACGAACGTGTGAACACTGTGATTACCTGATGTTTTGACAAGCAGAGCTTCAAGACAATGTGCTTTAACGAGCCCGTAAACATAAACATGGTTTATTACCTACTTCGCTCATCAAAATTTTATTATCTTCCAAAATGACAAACAAACTCCGGATGAGAGAAATATTATATCATGATTGTCTTTATGAATGTAGCAGAATATTTACTGACGGTTTTATTTATTTACTTAATAACAGGAACACAGCAATTTTCCTGGAGATTACTTAGCTTTGTTACAAAGTGCAACTAGGTAACGTTGTTTTATTTTTTCTACTTCTACTATCCTGAATATCTCGTTTACTTTCTAAATACAACGAACTGTTCAACAACAACAAAGAACTGTTCTTTTGTAAGCGGCCGAATAAAAATTACGTTGTCGTATCTATACCATCGACTGTCATAACATAAACCAATAAATAAATGTATTAGAGTTCTCGCTTCATTTATTTCTTCCATTAAAACAGTATTGAAAATATAAATTGATATTTTAAGATAATACTGAATAAGGAATTTTTTGGTAGAGTTTGTTTTGAGCAAACAGAATACATAAGAGGTTTTGTATCAGTAATAACAATTACGTAGTCTATGTTGTGCTATCCACCAAGGGGGTTTAGTGTAAAATATATTGTTTATTATATATAGGGTCGGTTTTTGGTTTTTTGGTAACAATCTACATTGATATAATTCAGTGAAGACGAGATTGACGTTAGAGCGTACAGTGCGTCTATTTTCTCAATGTCCCTCGGCAAACTTCGTGTTTCGGGTTTTCTTCAGTTGCCCTGTGCCTTTGGAACAGATCGGACGCTTTCAGACGACGTGGAAGTATATAGAGTTGCTATTACATTTTTTATTTATAGCTATGTCAGATGAAGAAATGCGTTCAAATATGGACTGAATTGAAATGATTAATAACCGGAAAAATATTCATTTTTAGTTATATAAAAGAAGCACACTTTATTTACTTGTTATTTTTGGTAACTTGCTTATTAATATGGCGTAAATATTATTAAAAATAGGGAATGGGAATTAATATTCGTGTGTATTCGGAAATCCGCTGATTGCCGACAGACATTGAGAAAATAGAAGCACTGTACTACCATAGATGTAGGAAATATATCTATGGTACTAACCAAGATATGTCTATTTATCCTATTCCTGAGAATGTCGGTTATATGCACACACAGTTAACATGTGCCATTCCCTGACTGTGTACATTAACATTTGCATCTCAGTGAACCGTTATCATGGGACCTGTAAAGGGCCCGAAACATTGGTTTGTTTTAAAAAACAAATATACGCCAATGAGATCCGAAAATGGAACAAATATCATTTCATATTTATTATAGTTCAATTTATCAGACAAGAATAACAAATTTTTCGTCCCCTTATTTACTTACAGGGTTACGAAGACGAACCAATATCGAAAATCTTGGCGCATATTGGTGAGAGCGACACAGTACTGCTGGACAGGTGGCAGCTGACGGTAGAACCCAACACATCAGCGTCTGGAGAGGATACCACCCATGCTAAACCCGAACTGCCTCTCAACGTCGTCAATAATTACTTCTCGTTTGGAGTTGACGCACACATAGCTCTTGAATTCCATGAAGCCAGAGGTAATTGTTTACATACCGTGTTACGTCTTAAATTTAACAGATTTATGTATCGCAGAACGACATTTTTTCCACGTGCACTTTTGTGCGTATTTCGTATTTGAAGGCCTATTAATTGCCTCAAACCGATAGAGCACTGTAAAGTTTTCGGTGCCTGAATAAAAACTATTGCTTATAAACAAATTCCCATCGGGAGCACATATTATAACTTGGAGAATAAAACAGTCCTTACTTTGGCCAATATGAAAATATGCGCTCCCGACGGAACCTTTATTCACTACAACCGACCTTCATTTTTTGTATTTTTTTCATATTTTCGTGCTTGTTTTTCGTAACTTTCAGAGCGCACCTTTTGGTATTACTTCTGACAATTCGCTGTTCTAATTAACTAACACGTACGCTAATTTTAAATGTGTGCGGTTGCTGAGTATTGTGTTAATTAAATAAAATGTATAACCATTATTCAGCCAACATAATATCTTAAATTAATACACATTAAGAGATTGTTTTTATTAGTATTAGTCAATAAGCTAAACTGCAAACAATAGCTTTAGGTATAATGGGTATATATTATAAATAAAGGTATAATGTGCGTCGTGTCCGCCAGTGTATTTATTGTATAGTATGTGGAAATCAGTATTAAGAAATTGGCTGCGGACAGTTTGTAAATGGAGCGATAAATGTGTCGTATTCCATTGGATTAGTTACGGCAGTTAATATCACGTTTGATATTATTAGAGATCGAAGTCTAGCTGTAAAAGCATAAAGAAGTGAACAGTTTTTTTCAACCTACATGATCCCCTATATCGATCCTTGAATGTAGCAGGTTATTCTAATCTGTACAAATGTAAATTATCTGTCATCACTCGATATTCTTCGTTATAAAATAGGGGAGAAGACCTTTGCGGGGACCTTTGAATAATCTTTACATACCTGGTTGTAAAATCCTAAATCATTATTATTTATTTGTTTTTTTTTTGCTGCTCTAGTTAGACCTCTTATTTGGCTCTCAAATCAAAAATATTTTTATCAAACTCATTATCAAAAATATTTTATAGTATATATAGTTCTTCAACCTATTTAGTCCAATCTATAGTCACAATAAATAAATAACGCGCACACTCAACATAGCCCCGCACTAGGGAAATCCTGTGTCGCGGGTGCCATGGACACACACATAGACAACCACAAATTACACCCATACTCACGAGAGAAATAATTGTAGGCCATACAACTATTTCTCCCGGCCCGGGAATCGAACCTGGGACCTCTACGTGGCAGTCCGGCATGGTAACCGTTCGGCCACCGAGGCAGTTATCAAGACTATTAAAAAAAGATTGGACGGAACCGAAAGTCAGTAAAGTTTGAATTATTAACTGCAATATAAAAAATAAATTAAAACTTAACTTATTCTTAAGTAATCAATTATAAAATCACATTACTATGTGATTTTGTACTCAAAACAGAAAAAAATAACTAAAAAAGTAAACAAAACCTCTTCTTATAAAAATATTAGCAGGGGAACTAATCAGAACCCCTTGATTTATTCAAATCTGTCCTAATAGGTACTCTACAAAACAATTAATTTTTTTCATGCGTAAAAACACTCAATGATTGCAAGTTTAATATTTTAGCATTACAACAATCCATATGACAAACAAAGTTAAATTTACCATTATCTACATTCTTCCAATAATTACAACTATTTTTGAGAATGTTTACTTTTCGACGCTGAAACTAAACACGACCTCTCATTTAGTTTTTGGCACGCGCACACTGACTGTTGCCACCATATTGTCACTAACTGGTGTGGGGCTCGGTGGTTCTTTATTATAAACATAATTCCTACTACATTTTCATTCAAAATGACTGCGCATTTGTTCTAAGCTCTCCCTGTTCAAATTTTATAAAAAAAAACGTGTTTTATTCGGAACTTGAAGCGGGAAATTCGTGGTTAATGTTGATTATAATATAAATTATATTCTTTGTACTACTGTTCTTTTTTTTTATCATACCAAGTGACGGGACGAACAAGTCGTTCGTCTGGTGATAAGCGACATGACTGTCCATAGCAGTTGCAGTGCCACTCAGAGTTTTTAAACGCAAAGATCTGAAGGGCACCAATACTGCGTCACCCTGAGTCATAAGTTGACAAATCTCATACGCCTATAATTTCACCAGCACCCCTACCCTTAAAAACCGGAACATAATAATACTCGCATTATTGCTTGGCGGCAGAAATAGGTGGGGTGGCAGTACTTCCCTGGACGAACTCTATCACAAAGAATTCTACTGTTACTAAAGATATCAAAGTTTGTGGTCAAAGTCTCCTAATAATAATTCTTCTTTATGACCCTAGTAATATAGGCCTGAGTGCAAAACTTAAATAGTATTTTTATTATTTAGACGTCGTAGGCCCAATTGTTAAATGTGTAAAAAATAAATTTCTCAACTTTCCAATGCAGAGGCCCATCCTGAGAAGTTTAACTCGCGTATTAGGAACAAATTATTCTACGGTACTGCGGGCGGAAAGGATCTGATGCAGCGCAAGTGGAAGGGGCTAGCAGATTTCGTTACCATGGAGTGCGACGGCAAAGACCTCACTCCCGTACTTCGGGAACATAAAGTGCATGCTATAGTTTTTCTAAACATTCCAAGGTAAGATAAAATTAGAATTCATTTATTTCTTTGTGGTAATATCGGCGTACAAATAAGAGCGGTTACACACGCGCGCGATTTTAAGCAGCGTTGCAAAGGCGATGCAAGCGCGCGACTGCATCCCGTCGCGCGTCAAAGTGGCCGTGTGTATGTTTGGTGTTCATTTAGAGTTGTCTAAATGAACGCCAAACACAGGTTTAATTTGGTGAACAAAAAGGTTCTGAGTATTTTTATAAAGCGCATACCCTTTGGCAAAAAGTGTGAAATGAATTGTTACGTAACATTTACAAATACAAAGTACCTGCTCTCGAAAATGGTAATTTTATTTAAAGTGTATTTATTATATCCAAATACAAAACATCATAACTCGTATAAGTTATATATTTTACATGTACCTCCATAATAAGAGGCGAATAGGCTATATTTATATTAATAAAAAAATGTATATTTCAACATGATTACTCCCTAGTTGGATGAGGATGTCCCGGGTGTGACGATGCTGACCTCCTTCATCGTCATCTCACCTTTTTATCACTCTTTACTGGTTCCTGGCCAGTTACTTTTAAAATTTTGAATCGTTCTCGAATTCCCTTTCCTTCCACTATTTAATTCCGTCATCACTTCCATATCTATTCTGAAAGCGAGAGGAGGTGTTCATGGAGAATCCTCATTAAACCTAACTTCACGTGATTTACTTGTTTTTCATCATTAGAATACGTATATAGGCCCTCTTGGGGTAAGTAGACAGTATTAGTATGGAGTGTTTTATACTGTTTGTACCTTATTTATATCATTTTATAATTTTTTGTTACAGATTTTTTCTTTATTAGACATAAATTTATTAAAGGTTTAATAAAATGTAGATAGAGCCCTTCTATTTTACTTTCATTGAGGCTAGGCCACACGCGTTCGATTCCCGTTAGAATCAATTTGGGAAATGAGCTTTTCTCAATTGGTTCTGTATTGAACGTTCTGGGTAGTGCCCCAGAGTGAATTTCGTTTCTGTGGTACTCCGAGCACAGGCCATACTTTAGTTTGAGACTAGACAAGTGGTGTGGTTATCAGGTGGTCACGCTATTATTACTTTTATATGTATTTATTATTATTAATTCAAACGTTTTGCTCGTAACAGAATTTATTATATATATATTTTTTACTTTTTATTTATTTAGGAAATTTGATCGTGATTGAATCTATCTTATAGAATTTGTTTACAGCTACGGGGGTGGGACTCATCCTTGGAACAAATCCGGAGGAGCCTACGAACCGTCAACCGAGGATGGCCTCATCGAAGTCGTTGGCCTCACCACATACCAATTGGTAAGTTGGTAATTGGTAGTCAATATGAGCTTTCGTAGAAAACAGTGTTATTTCTTATCAATTATACATTCACATGAACGCAACATACAAGCGATGACAACTACAACTCTAGCTTACTTACAACTTTCAATTGTAACGATGACTTGTTTTGCTATTGATTGCTTTGCTACATACATGTGACGTGACTTTGTCTCAATAACGCTTTTCGTAAAAAGCCTAGGAAAATATATTTATTGTAGGAGTTATTATTTCTGCTCAGATTTTAAGAAAAATCCAGCAATGTCGGACCAACAAAAAGCGGTTCGCCGGTACACTATGAAATTGCGAACAAGTGAACAAAGCCGAAACGGTGAATAAATTTAATTTAGGTCGTGTAGTAGATATCCAATTCAAATTTTCTCTGTGTTATTTTAATATAATAGAAAAAATAATTCTGTGTAAAGACACTCCCACGTAGACATTATGTTTGAGGAATATTCGAGCGATATGCCAATGCACCTCACATACTTTGAATACGATATTTTATGCAAACAAATAAATCAAGAAAAGCTTATGTACAATTCTGTAAAATTTTATACGCGACTTCGTTTCTTGTATTCAATAAAAATATCCGACAAGGAAATACAGTATAGAAGTTTTTGAATGAAATACGTAGGAACTCAGCGCTTTTGCAGTATTTGTAATCTATTATAACAACTGTAGAATAACAAAAGTTGTTCTTCGTAGCCGTTACTACAAGCAGGAGGGCACGGCACATGCATAACTCAATGCAAGACTGCAAAGATAGTGACCACGAAGGTGATCCCCATGCAGGTGGATGGCGAGGCGTGCAGGCTCGCTCCCTCCGTCATCACACTATCTAGGCTAAACCAGGCAATCATGCTCGCTAAGAGGAAACCTGGACGAGTCATTGCACCGTGAGTACTAGTTAAAAATATTATACAATCTGTAAATATCATCTGATATCGTCATCTGACTTTTGTTCTGTTTCTCCTTTATCTGTAATGCATATTAACATGTTTTTGGAGTTGAGTTTATTTTATCATTTACATTTCGGACTTTATCCAAAGACCTTCGATAATCCTCAGCTGAGTCGGGCTTCTTGTAATACTCTTATCCCAAACGTATTACTAGATGTGGACGCAAAATGCACTTTAAAATAGAAGATAAATAACTTACTATAGATCTTGTCACCAAATATCCTACCATTAGAGATCCCACGGTAACCATTAATCATCGAGATCATAACGAGTAGATTGATCGAGACATTACTCTTAATGATGTTTCTAATATAATAAATGTATGGACGTCTAATAAGATTGGTAGAGATGGATTGGAATAGCATAGGCTTCGTCTTAGCTTTTTTAACTTGTTATATTATACCTTATATATTAAGTAGATAAAACTGTTAAAAAATATCCTTGGAAATTATGAACACGTCCTGACTGTCATATTGGCTACAGAAACAAGTACTGACTAAAATATAGTTGAGCATATCAGCATATTACTTCCAACCACACAACAACAACTAACTTCCAACAAAGTTCAATATATGTAATTTGTCTAAGTTAGTCATGTAGCATTTGCATTTCAGACAAACGACTTTGGACAAACTTACACTCACTGTGAATCTCATTACAATGGCTGATTACGAGAGACATCATTATGACAAGGAACTCCTTGCGAAAACGGGTAAGTCTTAATATTATGTGAAACAAAAGCGTCCTCTTTTGGCATAAATTGACTATTATTATTGTAATAATAAGTTTATTGAATATCGCGACCTTTTACTACTATTATATTCAATTAAGTACTTATTTATTGTGAAGTTACTTCACTAGTTTTTATAATTACCAATTAATATAAAGCTCGAACACAAAGAAAAAATATTTGATCCGGCTGGACTCGAGCCAGCACCTTCACCATACCGTGGTTGACGCTCTCTCAACGGAGCTACGGAAGGAAATAGCAGACTGTAAGTCTCGATTACTATTCGAACCCCTGTCGCCAAAACTTACACGATTAAACTGCCTCTGTGGCCGTACGGTTACCATGCCGGACTGCCACGTAGAGGTCCCAGGCTCGATTCCCGGGCCGGGAGGAATATTGGGTGAGTTTGGGTGTAATTTGTGATTGTCTATGTATGATTGTCCATGACACCCGCCACTCAGGGTTTCCCTAGTGCAGGGCTATGTTGAGTTAAAAAAAATCATATCACAGTCTAATCAATTATTATCATATGTTAAAACTTTACAAAATCTTTATGATGATTCTATATTATGTTATTGACATCATGATATCATATTGATGATTGATATTATGATTGACAGAGGTCGTAGTTTCTAATTTAAAAAGATGTAAGTAATTCTGGAGTGTTAATATAATTTAAATTTTACGCACTTAGCATATCCTTGAAAGTTCAAACCTATTATTGCAAGTTACGACGTTTTGATTTTATATTGAAATTTCGTTCAATGTGCTGCCATCTACTGGAAATATTTGAAAGACGACAAACGGTTAACGCCTATTAACGTTCTCCAAAAAAAGTCAACCATATTGCAGCGGTTTAAGATTTATTTTCGTTTCATATAAGAAAAGTCTAAGCACTTCTACTGTATTTATTGTTATGTGGGTTTTAACGACTTTTTTGCCGTAGCGTCGCCGCTGTTATTTCTTGTTTTCGTTTTTAATTTATTATATATTTTCCCTGATCTTTTAAATACATTGTTATTTACCATCACTTAAAATTAAATTTACCTAGCGCTTATTATTACATATAATAAGGTTCCCATTCAAATTTAATAAGTGAAAACCTTAACACGCCTAAACACGAACGCTCGCTGATGTCAATGCATATTTAGAATATGCATTTCAAAGACATATAATTAATTAACTTTTCTTTTCTAAACTTAACTCCCTCGTAATTCTTCAATTTCGTAAAAAAAGAAAATTTCTCGCAAATGTTGTTTTAAAAGTTAGAGTAAGATTGTCCTTACTTAGGTCAACATATTCGAATCATTTTAACAATGCTTAGTAACAAGAGCGTATGGTTATAAATAGTTTAAGATTCGAGAAGGTTTGTTAAATATGAGTGCAATAGCATCAATTTATATTCAAAAATTCTTCGAGAACTTTACGTTATATAAGAGAAGCGGTTCGTTGAGCTAAAACTGCTGGTAAATATTCAGTGAGTTCCGCTTTTTGTCTATGCCTCTCTCGAATGAACTTGTAGCGAATTGAATCGATTTCTATTAAATCGACTTAATTTAGAACCAATGGGCAAATTATTTAAATAGCTCTAACCAAAATAATAATGGTGCTCTTTATGTAGACACAAACAAAACTTTATTTACCGCCGCTACTCGAGATAATATTCTAATAGAAATCACTTGAAAACATTTATTACAAGTAAGGCTTTGTGCTAAACGATACGAATGTAAGTCAAGGTTCTCAGTTCTGAAAGCCTCCAAAAATAATCATAGATAAAGCCTAACAAACTACCACTGTGTTTTTTTAAGTAATAAGGAAACAGTCAAAGTGTTTGTTTCAGCCGAACGTGTAGGAACTTTGGAAGTAAATCCAGCGACAGACTTGGAGCAGATGCGAACCCTCATTCAGAACATGATCAAAGAATCTCAAGCGTACTCAAATCTCGTGGATTGGTGGTTTGTCGATTGTGAGTCATGACGCACTTACCTACGTTTCCCTGATGGCTTTTGCCTTTCAGATGTTTGATAAAGTGCCCCGAAGCTGTCCCGATTTCATTCCAGTGTATGAAATCGGAACGTATATAAAGTTGGGAATTTACAAATTTCACAGATGTCAAAGAGACAGTCAGGTGAACATATTTTACAGGTAGACATTTTTCGATACAGGTATAAAGTAAAAATAAATCATTACCAGTTTAACCAAATGGAGTTGCTTATTACATTCTCTGACACAGCCCTTTGTAATGCGAATTTTAAAAGGCTTTCATAAAATCATCATGTATACGATAAAATAATAATATCAAAGAAATATGCTACTGTAATTTACTTAGATGCCGCTATATTCTAGAGATGGAAAGGTAAAGTGAATTATAATAAATTACTTGTGTATTACTATGAAGTTCCTTCACATTTGATATTTAATACAAACAAAGACAGCTTTAAGTAAGTTACTTTTTGATCAATTAAAAACGTATTATTAACTTTATGTATATAACTAACTTTGTAGCAGTAACAGCAGAGCGATTTTTCCGGATCGACAAAGCCCAAGAGAATTTACATTATTCGGCCGACATCGGGAATGAAAATATTTACATTCTGGACGCGGCACCTTTGACTCCCGACACGGAGTCGACGGCGCCCCCCGACACCACCGCTACGGCTTCATTAGACCGCACTGGGCCCTCGGTCTCTCTCGATACCACGACTGGTCTCTCCGTATCGTTGGACATTTCGCAAAGCGTCGATACACCTAGCGCTGGCGTCTCTCTTGACGTTCCCGAGTCACATGCTAGGTAAACAACTAGATTATATTAACTGTACTTACACAACATAGATAACAGCTAGCGTAATGCCATAATTAATCAATCAAAGATAACAAGACTTGACTAGTCCATTAATACGCCAGACTATCATTAATAAATCTCTTTGTCTGACATTGTCCGACAGCGAGTCTGGTTTCGGCAGCCCTGCCAGAACTTCGGAGGAATTGCTCACACCCCAAACGCCGCCCCCCTCCATCCCAGTTTCCCATGCCCCTAAACTTTCAGTACACTCTGCCCCGAAATTAGAAGCGCAACTAATGCCCAAGGTGACCATGGCTCTAACGCAAGATTCCAACTCGCCTCCGCTCTGCACCAGCCCACCTGCAAGGGATCATCAACCCACACACGACTCCATCGCCCGTTTTAAAACGTGAGTTTACAAAACAAACAGTTAGTTGGGTTTGCGTGAACAATTTTAGTGACATGGATTATTCGCTTTATATCTTACAAAATGCTCTAGAGCGCTAAAGCTTTACAGAATTGGAATAGTTAACCATTTTTGTTTTTAACGTGTGTTATTTTTAGTTTCTTAGCGATTTATAATATGTTTAAACTAGAAATTGTGACTTCGTTTACATACCAATTTTTTGAATTGCACGCTTTATAAAGTCATTTCTTATGATTCACAACAGATATATGCAGCGATCGATTAATCTGTTGTTAGGTTCTCTACACAAGTTTGACCCCCTAAGAGCACGACGCACGATTGTTTTGAAACCGACATCTGCACTCTATCTATTCTTCTATTGCATGCAGCATTCATGAAAAACTATTTGGACTTGATCAGGAAGTGTTTGGCTATAGGTGAGACTCACTATCGTGTCCTATTAATTAGTACTTAGCACAGAAAGATGAAGTAGTTTATACAAAGTTTCTTAAACGTTACGTACAATTGCTAAAAATCTCAATAAAAAAAAACTGTCTTTTAATTATCGACATTTAGCTATTCTTCTTGAAAACGAAATAATTTCTATAAAAAATTTCAAAGTAAAAGTTAAACATTGTTACAGAAATTTACTGGAAAAAACTTCTGACGCTCTGCTAAAAGCGGCCAAAGTGGGAGATTTAAAGCTGGTAAGTTATTTTGCTACCTTTCCCTAGACAACAGTTTTGGGCAATATGTCCTCTCCGTAGTACTTCTAATGTTGTATTTGTTTGGAGAGTTGTACGATTGTTCTATGATAAATTAGTTCATAATGTTTCTTAATCTATAACAAAATAATTTATAGCTTTATTTGCTTTTTACTTCTTTAAGTATACAACATGCCATAAAGGTTCCGATTGTAACGTTATAAAAATGCATGTTTTCTAGATGAAAGAACTGCATGCAGCCGGGTATTCCCTCTTGTCAATTGACGCTAGTGGGCAAACGGCTCTACATATAGCTGCGCGATACGGGAACAAAGAAATCGTGAAGTATTTGATCGCATGCGCACCAACCGCTATCTTGAATATGAGGGATAATGAACGCGGGCAGACGGCGTTGCACAAGGCAGCGGCTCATAAGAGGCGGGCCATTTGCTGCATGCTCGTGGCGGGAGGAGCCTCCCTCACGCGGCAGGATCATGCTGGCTTGACACCCCGCGCCTTAGCACTCAGAGCCGACGACCATGATCTCGCTGCTTATTTAGAGAGTAAGTATGTTTTTTCTCAAGCAGCACGTTTATAAAAAACTATACACTTGAAATATGAGAAACGAAAACAGGGTTGGATATCTATTAACTAATTAAAAACTTTCAATGTAAAAAAATACGTGTATCACCTTATCTTACTTATTATAAACTTTCGGGAAAGCTTTTCTGTTTCCGAGAATGAGTTCTTAATTATAGAATTACTGCAAGCAGAGGATTGGACTTCAATGATCAAAGGCTAATATTATGGAACCTAAAAAGTAATAAGTATTCTCGCCTAAATTCGACTCTTGAACCGGATTTCTCTTTTCAGGTCAAGAACATTTCCAATTAGTGTCAGAAGACTTAGAAACTGCTGTTTAAAAGAAATACTTTTCAAAACATAAAGAAGAAGTTGTGGAAATGAGCAGTACAAAAGCGTGATACTATCGTTGTCGTCGTGTCGTGAATTATTATGACATTAGATACGAGTTATTATTACTTTGTAGCTCCGAAGTGATACTCAGATTTTATAGTTTAAAGATAATCAATGCACTACCTACTTATTTTTAATTATATTTCAAGTGAGAGTAATTTTAATGTTAGGTATGTACCTTTACATTTCAATGAAATAATGTAATTAAGAAAAAAATTAGTAAAGAATATTATTATAAAAAACTGTTATTTATAGTATGCTACTGATGAGGTGATATTTGAATTTGTATAGGTTATTTGTTGACCAGCCAAATGTGGTAAAATCGCTGTCTGGCGTAGTCATTAGTAAATAAAAATGGCTGTTGACTAATTTAGTCAACAGTTGCTGTTTGACTTGTTTAAAAATTTCGCAAAAATCGAATTCATAATATAATGATTTATTGATTAGAGACACAAGCGGGTTTTTTCATGCAAAAGGTTTAGGAGTTTCGATCAAGATAGAGACGTGATCTGAAGGTTACAAAATTATGGTTATTCTAGAGAAAACTACAACTCTGTCAAGTTTTAAAACTCATTGGCCTTTGTACGATAAAAATATCTAATCAATTTACTATTAGTATTACATTGATATACCTAATACTTATATAATAAATAAGGGAAGTTGTATTAGTTTTCCTGAGTAGGTAAATATTACATGGGACTCAGAACATTAATTTTGACGCTCGGTTTATTACATCGTTGAAAATCTTTTCTTTGGAGACAAGACGGCTGTTTTGTGAAGCATAATAGTTTGCTAAAGATTTTTGTCAACCGACAGTTCTTTTGTACGAATATCCTTATATTAATATAACTTTAACCGTTTTTTTGGTTCAGGAGACGCGATTATTCACACTACCCGTAAAAAAATTCAAGACTCGAAATAATCTAATCTACCTATGATTAAATTTTGTCGCGCTCGAATTCCATCGCCGTCTTATGTTGTTGTTAACTAGCCTTTGCGCTACATGCATGCATATTAAGTGCATCAGTCTGTAATGACATCTTACACAAGGCAAGCAAGCATAGGTGGCGCGCGAACAGCACGCAAACAGAGACATGCAACACGTAATTCACATGTGCATCTGATCGCACCCTAGAGTACATTAAATTGTTCTACATTTTGCGTTTGGTTTAAAAATATCTCGGAACTATGTGAGCAATTAATCTTAACGTCTTAGACTAAACTGCGTATTAACACATTAATAATGTATATTACGGTATTGTATTGTTATGATCTCAAGATTCTACATATGGTTGTTTGCGACCTGTTGTATTTAATTCGATCTTGTGCATGTCTACCTAGCGGCCTTTTATAGATGAATCCTATGTAAATAACGTATTTCAATTTTTTCTGTAAGTATATTTCTAATAAGGAGGTAGAAATGTTATAGGTTTTCAAAGTACTACTACGATATCGAATATGTTAGAAAAAAGTATCATTCTTCGAAACTCGAATAATTTTCGTTATTTTTGAATAAAATCAAAAGAATTACAATGGAACTATTATGATAATTAAGAACACTATTTTTTTCGAAATTGTTTGCTAGAAATGTTGTCGAAATCGGGATTATTAGTGTAATTTATGATTGTAATTATATTGCCAATATCTTAACGTGTAGATAATTTGCTAACCTATGAAATAAAGATATTTTGATATATCTATACTTTAATATTTAACGAATTTACTCGTACTACTACTCGCTGCTAAGCGAACAATGAAAGACAAAGCTGTGAGAATTTTTGGACATAATGTACAGTGTAAGTTCATTTAATAGTAAGCGAGATCTATGTACACCAAACAAATTTTTGTGAATTTCCTTGTGACTGTGGATAGATATTTTAAGATTTATATTATTCGGTAGTTAATGCATTGTGTTAGATAATATTACTGCTTCTGTACTTACCGAGTTCAAAACAATATGTGCGAATGATTGTTAAAACGAGTTGTAATTGTATTGAAAGAATAAATATCTGTACTTTTTACACGCGGACGTATGTATTCAGGGTGATTCCGAAAGGTGTTTGAGATTTTTGAGAAGGTGATTATTCCTAAGATAACGAACTTTTGCTATGGTACCACTGTTTCCGCGGTTTCAGAAAGATTCCCATTAAAGTTGTTTCTATTGATGAATTATAGACCCTTAAAAATTTCGCATATCTTTAAGAGTCACCCGTAATACGGGATGAATCTTTAGATATGGTACAAATTTTAAAAGCCAATTGTATGTTCTTATGAAAACAATTGTGGAGAAAAAAAATTATGGACCATGCACTAAAAGGCGCTATTATTTTTCCTAATACTGTTTTTTATTGAGTAGAATGAACTCTCTATAGCTGATCCGTGTCTACACTTAGACCCTGTACATCTACTTTAGAGTTACGTACGTCTACGTACGTCCCTTTGTTCCGTAGTTTACCAATCCCACTAGAATATGTATAGGATAAATCTAGCCGTAAGGTGCCGTAGGAGTAAATTGTACTTAATCACATAACAATTAGTCAGCACGCCTAGCGTTCCAATTCAACTTAATAATATCAATGCAATTTATTCCTAACATAAAAAAATGTGAATATAATAATTTTATAAAAATTATTTAGTATAATAATACGGTCTCATGGGCCTTTTTTCTAGTCGAGTGAGCAAATTTTCCTATGTTGCCTCTATTTACCCTACTTAACATTAACTTTAGAATTTCTATACTGTTTTGACTTTTGTTTGCTTTCAAAACACACTATAAATTACGACTTTGGCACATTGACTTCTTTTTACTTTGACAGTGTGTCTATTCCGTAAAATATATCTTGATTTGCGTGACAGGTGCGCAAAATTAAGGCGACGTGAATTTTTAGTTACGTCCTACAAATTGTATTTTTTTGAATATCATAAAATAATAATTATTTTACTTATGTTACCAAGCTATATTTATGTAAGGTAATAGAAATCTACAAATCATTGAGACATCCTTACTGGAGTTAATTCACTAAGAAACTTTCACAACTTAACACGCATTAGTTACGTCCGAAGGAAAAAGTTTGTGTTGGGACATATCGGAAATATAGAGTCGATTAATTCTTGCAGCCGAGAAGTAGTTGTTCTGAGCTACTGTTACTGTTATTTTCGGTTAAATTATATAATACTTTTGGTGAATTTTCATCCAATGTCTATTAATATACTATTATTTATTATGTATATACTATTATTTATTATGTATGCTCTGTTACATCAACGGAAATTAAACTAAAAATTAACAAATAATGGCACCCCGCTTTTCGGCATGATTAACGTGGAGGACCTTATTAATGAATTATATTTGTTGATTTCAGTTTATTACCATGATATTAAAACACTGATTTAAATATGTCATAGGTCAGTCGATATATTTTAACATCGATTATTGATTTCACTGATCGTGTCCCATCACTGATTCATGAAGTTTGACATGTGTCATTCTAGTCATGCTACATTTTACGGATTTTAATGCCATGAAGTACTCTGTGTATAATGCTCATAATATCGTACGCCGGTGTCACTAGTAAAAAACATAATTTTCTTGGGTTTACGTTTCTTGCGTAATTAAATTCCTTTTTATTTGTAAAATATTGTAGCATTCTGCTCAGAGTAGAATTCTACTCAGTCTAAAGTAAGTTAGTGTCCTTTTGACGAGTGATAAGTAGGATATTTATTCGGAAACATAACTGTAACATTATTACTTGCCAAGTTTGTAATTTAATAATTGAAGAGTGTCGGAACCAAAAACGAAGGAATTACTTTTTTATTTGTTCTTCTTTTGCGATACCGGTGGTTTTGTACGTTTCTATGAATAATTTATCCAACCTAAAGAGCAACTGCTAAATTCTCCTTTAAAATACGTTTTAAATGCACGGATCTGAACACAATGCAAGAAATCCATTCAGTAAAACTAATTGAAATTACAATCGATTTTTTATCGATTTAGCGGTTTTTGTTCCGCAGCTCTTCAGTTGTGTCTGTGACATCGACTTCAACGGTGTGCGATACGTATACTCTCGTAAATTCCGGGAACAGACGGAAGTTATGTCTACCATTACTTATATACATCCGACAAGCCAATACAAATAAAAATAATTTATAGTGATACTATCCCATGAGATATTACTGTAATCTTTGTATATTCTATATCAGAGGCCTTCATTCGTATAGGTAACGTGTTAATATTAATATTTATTACCTTAGTATACTTCACGACCAAGTTCTATCTTGAAAGTTTTTAACGAACATAAATTATATCATTAGATATTAATTATCCAAGTACTGATTTTCGAATAATGCTACTTCGATCGAATATTTCGTAGTTTATATCTATTGTGTCCTAACCTAACTCAATTGTTGCTGTGCATTGCCTTCTACACATGTACGGTACTACGTACGTTACATTGACTTCTATCTATTACTTTTTGAAATGTGCAGCTATATTACTTAGTCATTTGTTTTCTATTCTCAGTGTGTTACAAATATTTGTGCGCTTTTAAAGCTGAATCTTTCGCAGATGAAAACAGAACCAATTATCTGTTTCGATTTTTAATGTAAGTTCGGTACGATTTGAACGCTTGTCTAGTAATTCTCCCACAATTTTCAGAATATTCAAAAAACAATGTTAATTGCTATAAGCACATAAATATATTTTTTACCAATTTTTATATTATTACACCTATACAGAGCTGCATAATCATACTTATAGGAAGGACCATGCGTTGATAACGCCATTGTTTGTTCAAAATAAGGAACATACATTATTGCATTCCATTCGTCAGTAACTAAACATCCATTTTATTATAGTAACTTTCGTAATTAACTATTTATGTTTATATAAATTTATCTCAACCTTATTACTTTTATATTTAATGTTTAGCTGAACTACGAAATAATATACATATTTCTCTACCACTGAGATTTTGTCTTACGCTTACCTTACTTATTACTTTTCTGGTACATGAATTTAGATTTAGAAAGTTAAATTCTGTATAAATAATATATAGTTTGTTTAAAATAGCGAAACGAAAAAAGGAAAAATACAAAATTGCATTTTTATGTAACACCTGTGATATAAATTCAGGCATGTCTCAGATTTTGACATCTGTATTTCATACAAAACCTTACTTAAATTATTACGTGGTTTTAAAATTTTCTTAAATTTGAAATTATATTTATTGAGAATGAGATTTTTGTGAAATAATTCCACTAGTTTTGTTATGTGTATTAAAAACAAAGGTCGAACACAGAAAAAATTTTGTCCCACCAGGTCGACGAACATTTTTTCTGTGTTAAAGGTCTTTGTATTCATAACCATAACAAAACTTCTGAAATTATATTTAGTATTACTTAGAAGTTCACTATGTATGTCTGTTGATTATTTTATGTGTTGTATTATGGTGAAGTTATGTGGAGCTTATGAAGTTCCCTAAAGTTATTTAAGTGACTAAGTATTTATTACTATTAATTTAGGAAGAATTATATTATTGAATTATATTAATACGCAGTGTGTATAATTTACGATTGTTGATTATGATTAAATTATAAGTCGATTGGTTTTCGAATTGTTTGCGATTTAGATATAAGAATGTCAACTTGGATTATGCAAAAAACACTGGAAAAATGATTGAAACTATTGATCTAGTTCTTAGGTTTCCGCGATTGCTCCACTTTGTAAATGAAGCTATTTTTTCGGATCCAAATGCGTCGTCTAAAATGTCATTAAAAATTCATCGTATAAAATGTCAGCCGTGACTAGGGGACCTGGATAGACCACGAAACATTTTGTTCCAAAAAAATACGCTAGGTATTTTCGTTCCGAAAAATAGTTTCAATTCCACTTTTGTTCAAGTTTATAATTTTTAAGCATCATTTTGTGTTACGTAATAATTATCATTTTAAACTCTGATGTCTTATTACTTTCAGATACAAAATGTTATTAAATAATTTTCCTAATCCTTTTTATCTTGATAACGTACTGTATTGTAAAAGACATATGAATTTTATAGTTAACAGTAATTTTAATCCCATTCAGTAGTATACTGTAGTCTATACCTATTAAATATAAAAGTTTAACTAATGTGAAAGTAATTTGATAGTATTTTGAGAGCACTCATTTCATTGTAAGTACATACTTATTTTTGCACTCAAGTCACTATTTTAAATAAAGTTATTAAAAGAAGTACACTGAAAGAACAATAAAGACTATAAACTTTAACATGTGTTTTGATTTTATACCTTCATATAATAGTAAAATCGTCGACGCGACCAATGACCAATATCGCATATATTCGTATTGATATAACATTTCCTTTATTTATTTAGGGTATGTTTTTATTTTATATGTACAACAATATACAGTAAATCACGTAGATTGAAATTTATTGGAAAAAAAGCTATATAGCAATATCGCTAAGACAATTTGGCTTGTGAGTGACACGGGATTCTCACGATAGTTTACACAAATACAGGAACGAGCGAAACACGTTACTGCCTTGTCTACCAAAGATTGTCTCGTGTAGCTACAATTGAAAAAAAATAACTTAGCCATTTTGACATTTTGGTTTAATAACAAGATCATCAGAAACTGATCAAACAAGAAACAAGTGGCCTTAACTTCCATATACCTAAAGTGACGACCTCGGTGGCCAACAGGTTACATTGTTGGATGCGGAGATCTCTGGCTCGATTTCCGGTAAGACCAATTTGGGAAATTAACTTTTCTAAATTGATTTTTGTCTCGGCGGCCTGGGAAGTGTCCCATAGTTAATTCCGTTGCTCAGGGACTCGTAGTGCAGGTAATTCCGTAGTTTGAGACCAGGCAGTTGTCTGGGTACATAAAATAATTATATTATATATAATAGTGTGTTAGGTACTTGTTACACTTATAGTTTTTTATTTACTAAAAACTTTAATTTAAAGGGAAATAAAATAAGTTATGTGAATTAAAAATGTAAATATAGTCTCTATCTGTATAGTACCTATACAGATAGAGATTAGAACTTTTGTACATTTGAATACTTACGGTACTTTTTAATATTAATGAATAAATGATTAAGTACTACAGAATTTGTGACTTGAACGTATACATTGGAGCAGGCAACCATCGTTATTTCTTTGATTGACATCGATTATTTTTTGTCTTACAGTTTCTACAAGAAAATAATCTGGGGCATAAATTTGTCGTGTGACACAAAAACTCTTCAAAATTACATGGCGAATGTCGATCGTAGTTTTTGGGATTGTACGAATTTCATTATATACGTAAATCAGCCCTTAGCGCTCGACAAAAAGGCATGCACTTAGGCAGTAGAGATCGGGGTGGATAAGTTTATTTATTCTATATCTCTACCTAAAGTTAACTTACAAAAATATTGCTATTTCATTTCATATTATTTATGAGGTTTTATCTGTTAAGTCACGTGCCAACTTTATTTTTACCTCAAGTATTTATCCTATCTGTCACTAACCCTACGGCACTGCATAGTACTTAAAGAGTACGCAACAGCGACGTCATGGATCTCTTTTTTGTTCACATGTATATCATGTAACTTGTCGTACAAGTAAACATTTACCTTTGAAAGCAAACATGCACAAATATGAAGTTTAAATCTGTAAACATTTCCGATCCCATCTATTTGTGGAGAGATTTTAGCGTTCTAAATAAGTTGTTAGTTGTTAAGGAAAACAAGATATAATCTCTTTGAATACTGTCAGGTAATGTTAAAAGAAATCAAATAATAATACGATCAAATCACATGTTATTAAATTAGCTAAGCCGATGAGAATATACGGAAAATGAGCCACGTTTTTTAATACGTACGTATATGAATTTGTACTATATAGTACTTTTTCTAATACTAAATTCTATCTTTCCATGTTCTCAGGATATCAATATGATTTGGTATGATTATTAAAAAAACATTACCTTACGGTAAATGTAGAATACCAATAAAATACATAACTAGGGGTGAATCAAATAAAAAAACTTTGATTCAGTTTAACTTTTGCGCCAAACAACAACGAGACTCGACTTATCCTTTTGGGCAAAGGACAAAGGTGTGAAAAACAGAATGAAACACCAAGGGAATGAGAATAAAGCGGCCGTGATACTTTCTTTTGTCATAAAAAAAGTCAATGAAACTTGGCAAAGTATGTAAATGCAGCCGCGAAACTTTATACCTTCCAAACCCTTCGTTCTGCGCTGAAAGGTAATCGCAGACCTTTTCACCCCAACCCAACTAACCTTATTATTGAAGATATTTCCGACAATCTAGTACGATCTTTACAATAACCTCACTATAGTTCTTCATATCTGTAAAAGCAAGTTTTGTATTAGAATTTAATTGAAGATTTGTGATACAAAGTGCAATAACACTAAAAAAACATAAGTAGAGCATTTGACTCAAAATGTTCACATACTTTCATAGTACAAACAAACGACGCGGGAAGTGTACGGTCGAGTGCTGCGAGGCTCGCTGTTAATAAAAAAAATTCAATCACAAGATATGTCTTTCAAGAAATATGACAAGAATAACCTGATACATATATAAAATAAGGAACATGGGCTACTTTAAAAATGCTACCGTTAACTGGACTGAATTAAAGCTAATCTTGTTAACTGCACGAAAGTGCTGCGGTTACGGTGTAGCATAGGGTGTCGATCGACGCTCTACTTTCTTAGGTCACTAAATTACAGCGTGTACTTTTAAAACTCCAGAATGCAACTTACACATGGTATTATATCTTAATAATGTGTAGTGTCTCTAATTAAGACGTGAAGTAAGGTATACATAGTTGCTCGCTTCTTTCGTGTGAAACCGAATGCTCGCATTCCCCTGAGCCTGTTTCATAAAGTAGATAATAAGTATATAAAGTTAAGCAACAATTTGAGTAGGTAGTTACTTAATATGTAACGTTGTGATCCTTGTCGCTCAACTTGAAGAGTAAATGAGATTTTACTTGTATGCTAAATTTGTTACACATCCGCAAACGAGGTTCCATGTCTGTGCTCTTTAACTCGGGAGGTTAATTACATTCAAAATTCCTTGAAACCTTCAATCAACTCTCGTTTTTGCCATTATTTGTTCTTAAAAACTTAACGATCAATTACACAATAGACTGTTTATGTTCACTCTAATAGCATGTTTATAATTTCGATTTACCATTTTAATTTTTCGTTTATTCGTTGAACAATCGGAACCAACACCAAAACTTATTGTTTGGTTAACAAAGTATTTAATTTCGTGTAGCGGAACAGAACGACAGTCTTGTAATTTTAGGTTTTACTACTTTTTTATTTGGCAAGTTATGAGCTGGTTATTGGATTGGGGGCAGATATAACACGACACTTGCGTTATACGAGACACGTGCCCGGAGACTCGGCTTTACCTGTTCCTTTATTATTAAATCTTCTCATTCTCTGTCACACACATCCTTATAAAACTTTGTCTTACGACGACTAAGTAGGGATTAAGTAAAGCGTACTGATTAGTTTTGTAACATCATAACGTTCCTTTATAATTATATCAAAGTACGCAACATGCGTCTAATAATTCGAAAGTTGTTGTAGGTAATTGTTTGAAATCTATTTCACGTGTTAACAATATCGATATTTCTGAAAGTAAATATTGTAGATATAATTTTTGGAACTAGGTACGGAAAGACAGGTAAGTATACAACGTCGTAATCAGTATGAAATTTTGTCTTCTGCCTACATCCTTACGCGTTCCAGTTTCAGATATTTTAAGTATCGGGTTACGACAACCACTATTTAATTTTATTAGTTTCTAATTCAATTTAAGCAGATGATGATGATTAATTCAAACATTGGAAAATAAAACGGTACAAATACTGCAGCCAAAACATGAACCCACGAAACCATGCTTGTCAAGTGGTTTCACATTATACTGAAGTTTGCTTTTTGAAAAGAAATTCAAAATTCAAAATTCGTAAGGATGAGGAAAGGGTTGAGCCGTAAATTATAACTAATACGGCTTTGTAACGGAGCACGGAGTTTCAATTGAGTTTGTGCGCGATTTAATAAATCAAACACTCGTACCTATAAGGGAGTCACCACATTTATTAACGTGGAATCGGCCTGATGCGATGGCATGTAACCACACTTGTCACATTAAGCTGATTCGCGTACCGACTCAACCGTTCGGGTGCCACCGTCAAAGGTTTTCCAGAATAGTAATTTTGTAAAATCGTAAAAATATAATGTATAAAAACATTAGATAGCTAATGCAAAAAATATCCCATAAAAGCCGCCGACAAAACACCGGCGGAGATTTTTTTGTGTTGCGTTTTGTTATTCCAAAGTCATGATATCGCGTATTGTTTAAACTACAGACATATATCTAGATAGACGCCGCAAGTACAGCAATTCAACTCATATTAAACATGGGCATGTTCATACCTCTAACTTTTATTCCAACTCTTTTACCGGTTTTTAAATTTTAAATTATGCTTTTAAATAAGTTATGCCATCAGATCAGAACTTTAAGAGAATGTGTCCCACCACCCATAAAACGGCTGCTTTCTGTAGCTGTTTTAAATATAACGCGTCGGAAATATGGAATGACATAGCACCGCCCATAAGAAATCTTCATAATCACTCTTTTAAACTCGCACTTAAAAAAACTTTTCTACAGAATATTTTGACGCATGTCTGATACAAATATTAAAAGTTCACAAATTACCTTTAATTTCCTTTATACTACCTGCCTACAAATTACTTTCCTTGCCATATAATACTTTATGTTTTATAGTTATATATAATCCACATATATACTCTACTCACTTATCACATACCTACACACCTAAACACGCACATCTATGCAAAACACATTAATCTACAATTATTATACAACCACACAACTCCTTACTCACACATATACATCTTTCACCTTTTTTCTTTTCTTTCCAGTTACCTTGTCCCTGTTTTATAGCTTATATAATAACTTATTCACCTATATAATTATTCTAAGTCCGTGTTGATTCTCTATTCTGAGTTACTTCTTTTTCACCGGCTCACCTTAAGGCCTGGCAGAGTCATCAGCGTCGTAGTTCGACCGAACGCTGAGTCAGGCCCTTTTTGCAGACACAGTACACTCAACTCTACACCTGACACAACATAACACTCCAGACCATACCCGCAAACCCAGTGTATCCTTTTTCTTTATAATTATCATTGTATCTATGTCATAAGCTTGTTTGTAATGTACTGTGGTACAGCAAATAAACGAGTTATCTATCTATCTAGATTGAGGAGTTTTCTCCCTGAATCGATTCGACGATCCCCTTCTCTTGATTCCTTCAAACAATATGTCAAAGATCACTTCCTCAACTCCTAAGTTTCAATTTTCTCCGCTATCCTTTCATTTATTACCTATATTTTATACTTAATTTTGTATAATATTTCTTTTTCCTGCAAAAGTATTTAAGTAAGTATTTGATATTATTATTTATTTATTGTTACGTATTTATATTATTTGTATGTATATCTATCTACGTATGTTTTATTAATATTTATTACAGTGTACTCATGATGATATTCTTTGGTGACCCCTTTTGTATATCCAGGTTGCCTGGAAGAAATTGCTACTTGCAATATGGCCGCCTTTTGCAAATTAAGTTATTTGTTACTGTTTTGACTTATAACTGTAATTTTATGTGCAATAATAGTACATTATGATATAAGTGCGGTAAGTTGAAAATTACAGCCGAAGCGATATTGCTATGATATAGAGGCGATATAAGAAAGCAGAGGCTGTAATTTTCAAAGCGCACGTATGTCATACGACGTTTTATAACATATTTGCGAGGAAATAAATAAGACTCTGACTTTCTTAAATGAAAAAATCTTTAATTACTTGTTAAAGCAGTTATAGAAATTTGAACAATTTTTAAAAGTGATTGTTACGTTGCCAGTTGGCATTTTTAATGTTGTCAAGTTATTATTATTAGTTACAATCTCCCCAGTCTCTCTCTCACTCTCCTGAGTGAAAGTAGGAGAAACGAGACCACAGAGTTCTGCAGTCGGTGGCGGCGGCGGAGGCGGTTGCGGCTGCGGCGACGATGGTGGTACGCGTGTGTGCTCGTAGATGGTTGAAAGTCAACAATTGATTACAAATTTATGTTCCTTGTAATGCGAGAGCTAATTTCTTCTTTATTTCTTATCGAGTCTTCTATGTATCCTTCGGCTACATTGCTTGACTTGAATAAGTCCGCACCTGAATCGGCGAGCAATGTAGCCGAGGACCTTCTGAAACTGTGCCCTGTGTATTCATGTGCTTGAGGCAAATTTAAGAAAGTGGCAATTTCTTTCGGCATTGCTCCCAATTTATTAATGCCAATGGGTTGGTTAGTGCATTTTCCATTTTGGTAATATTGAAAAAATCTGTTGAAATTAGCTTTTGTTGAACGAAGCGCTTCGTATTTCTTCACTACGTCGTAAAAAGGCCCCTGTATTGTGAACGACCTTGGAATTTTATTTTTTGTGTTTTTGACCTGGACAAGAAGAACCCGCCCATGGTTCTCGACATCATTAGTTGTTACGTTTACCAACTCTTGACGTCTACATGCACCATTTATATCGAATATTAATACAACCTGAAAAGAGATAAAAAGAACGTATAAACACCTATATTGTAAAGAAATACGAAAGTGAAAGAAAATTAATAACAATAATTTAGTTTCAACTGACCTTTGTTGCCAAATATCGCCAATCCGGAGCTTCTTTTAGGAACTTCTTGATATTATCAGCCGAAAATACTTTCGACTTTTTACTTACATGGCCATCTGAGCGTCTTTTTAGAAATGCTATCAAGTTGGAGTATGACTTTATATCAATACCATGGTTTGTTTTCAGTGCTTTTTAGCATTGAATAGTAGCACCACAATGAGCTTGACTTATATTTTTGAGAAAGTTCCATGAAATAGGCTAAAAACACATTTTCTGAAAATGAATTTGCATCTTTGCTTGTTTTCCATATGATGAAATTTTGATACGCTTGTAAGTATCTATCGGTCGATTTTTCAGGTAAGAGGCTTAGAGTAGCCTTTCTCGCTGCGTTTAAGACTTGTGGCGGTGTCAAATTAATAAATTCATCACTACTTGACGACATTTTCAAATAAAAACAATACAGCGAAAAGAAAAAAGCGCGCGAAATAATTTTTACTTGTCCACAAATTAGCCATGCGCGCGCAACAACGTTTTTTTTTAGGCAAAGGTATAAAAATAGCCAGTATTATATTTATAAGTATATAAAGTAAATTAATCTTTTTGTGTTTTTGTTACAGATAAATGGTTGTAATTTATTGTCAAAATTAATTAAATGAAAGAATTAAATGTTTATTTACTATATTTTATCTCCCAAAGTTTATTTTATTCATAAAATATTGACCACTTTTCTAACATAAAAACTCTTTGCAAAGATTTAAAAAAGTATCATTCATTTTTAGACGGAGCATCTTAAAAAACCGTGCATGTTACTTTATTAAAAAAAAAACTCATTCGTTTTACATTACAATAACGCACTTGTGCGTTTTACATTACAATAACGCACAAGTGCGTAATGAAATACATTACGATATTGAAATTGGTGTGATTTCAGCCACTTTACGAGCAAATATGTTATAAAGAATATTTCATTCATTCACTCATTCATTGAATGCAATAATTTTAAAATCTTATTGAAAAAAAAAATATTCGAGTTTCGAGACCTCGACACGGTCATTCGGGTGTTGATGTTATCGTTCTTGCGCCGACGCGGCCGTTTGGGTGACAACGCCACTGGTCAGCAGTCGGCGGCTACGTACGGACACGATCAGAAATTCGCAGGAAGCAGATTCGTCGCCGACATGTGTCGAGATGCGTCGTACGAACTGATGCGAAAAGCACAAGGTCTTTTTCCCACTTACGTTCATGAACATATTTTTTTTCTGACCTGCTTAATGCAATTGTGCGTTAATAAGTGTGGTGACACCCTAACGGCATTCACGACGAGGAGGGGTGGCTATTTTGGTTATATCAAACCGGGGGCTATGTAGGGACCAACTTCCGAACTCATGCAACTGGCATATCCAAATTTGATACTGTATCAAGTATACAGGCTCGTGCTATGCCATTAATAGCAAGTTTAACTATCATGAAACTAAATGTATACAAGTACATAACTTTCCAGATCAACATATAAAGTAACATTAGCTACTGTAATAATAATACTTTACTTTCAAAATAAGGGTATTCGTTTACCAGAGCACCTGCTATGCCCATTAAATAATTACATGAAACATTTGTTCCAGAAGCCCCAGGCGACGAAAGAAAACTATTTCTTTATTTGAGACTTCTCTTTTGTCAGCCCATTACGAAATAAAGCACCAAGTAAGTTCATAAATACAGTTTTTATATTTATTACGGAAAGTTTCCGTAACTAAATTGTGCTGTTGTTAGGAAAGTAATTTTGTTAGGTATCAACAATTGTGTTATGTATAGGTACATACAACATTTTATTTTATTTATTTAATAAGAAAACCAATGGTGCTTTTGCAATAAGGTATTTTACATAGTATATAGTTGGTGTAGACTAAGGGCTAATGACAAATTTCCCTCGTTTATAAATAAATAATTAAATAATATAAAACAAAATGCTATCGGTGAACAATATATCAATAATTTTAGATGCCAAAATCACAAACACATAGTCTCGTTAGTTGAGTAATGATAAAATAATAGGGGTTTAAAAAGGTTTAAATATGAAATTGCCGATTTATTGTATTGGCCACATTGAATTAATATTAAACCGGTATGGTATCAGAATTCAGAATGAAAGCTTTTTCACACGAAAACTAAAACATTCTTAATTTAAAAAAACAAAATATATTTCATTGTCAATGCTGTGTTTGGAGAGGATAAGGCTAACGAACGCAGCGTGCGTTTTACGACAATTTTCGATATTTCGAATTAAAGAATGCACCACGACAAAGATCAGTCACTAAGGTAAATAATGATGAATTGAGCTGTTGATTGAGATGGAAGCTGATCCGTATCAAGCTACCAAGGAATTAGCGGCATAATTTAATGTTAGCATACCCACAATATGACACATGGCATTTGAACAATGACGGCGAAACTCTCAGCAAAACAGCTTCACTGTTATTGTTCCATGATAACGCAAGACCTCACACTGCTCGAGAAACAGTTTTAACATTACAAGACCTGCAGTTACAAACCATCCGTCATCCTTCACAATGGCCGGACCTCGCCCCAACCGACTACCATTTTTTCCGCGATTTGTCTATTTTTTGCACGAAAAAAATATTCTCAGACAGCAGTACAAAATGCCTTCACACAGCTTGTGGAGTCCAGGTCCCCAGATTTCTACCGCAAAGGTTTAAGTCACCTTCCGATTAGATGGCAAAAATGTGTAGACAACGAGGGTATTGTAAATAATTTGAATAAACAAATATATTTTTCACCTTACTAGCTCGGAAAGGTTTTCTTTCTCATTGGAAATCTGCGCGCAAAAGTGTTTTTTGCACGCTAACATGGAAAAGGTTTTTGAGATTCGCTGGTGCACCTAACTTTTTCTTTCGATGAAAAAAAAAGATAATGGCACGTTCAATTAAGCGATTTATCGTATATTACTTATTTATGTAACATAAATCCGTTGGTATATTTTATTCTTATTATTGTTTACAGTAAATTGACAATGATAACTAATTGTATTTATTAAATTATTTTAATTCGTCGAAAAACTAAAATAATTTCAATAATCACTTAATCACCCAAAATAAAAGTACAAGCAAGAATAAAAATTCATGACGCGTGAATTCAAAACGCATCCGAAAATAAACTTTTTCTTTTCTATAAAAATCGTTTTATAGTTGGACTTACCGCATCTCATATTCGATATATTTATCTATACATATATATAGTATAGTTCAACTGTTTTTCTTTCATCTACAATTTCCTTCGGTATAGTGAAGTGAAACGTTGTGTGTTTCGCTCGGCAGCAAAGTTGTTTTGCGTCTCGTGCCTTGAAACCCTCGCTAATCTATATTTGACCCAATCTTAGCTTCCTTCGCTTGCTCATGTTTCAATACAAGCACTCGCTTCAAACAACAACTTTGCCGCCTTGTATAACAAATAACTATTATCTTACCAAAAAATTGTTTTACATATTCAATACGATACAGCAATTTCATAGTTTAACCCCTAATATTAATCCTAATAATGAGATGTAAATATAAACAACTTGTCGTTACGTAGAAAGAAAAAAAGTAAACCGAGTACTTATTTAGAAAGTAGTTTAATACGATTGAACCAAAGTTCTCAGAACAAAGGTCCTTCGGTGACATGTTGGCATTTGAGCTAGGACGAATAAACCAGAACTTAGAACTCTACGTTTTTTAGATCGAGCGTTGTATTGAACAAATAAAGAAATATTAAAACAAGATTAAGTTCCCTTTTCTTATCCTCCATAGTTAGATCTAAAGTGCCTCGACTTAATTTCATATTTAATTGAAATTAAAACCTCTTAAATAATTAAGAAATCTTTTGTTTACAAATAAGGAAATAATTTTATTTTCATAGTAATTTATCCCGTCGATGTAGATCTACCGTAATGTTATACAGTTAAATAAATAAATGTAAAGTAGTGCTACATCATCATCAACCCATTTACGCGTCCAACTACTGGCCACGGGTCTCCTCTCAGGTGAGGGTTTAGGCCATAGTCCGCCACTTTAACCTAACGCGGGTTATAGACTTCACACGTTTCCCGCGGGTTGTGAACGTTGTAAACCTTCTTCGACGTTCAGGTTTCATCTCGATGTTTCGCCGAAAAGCTCATAATAAATTTCAAATTGAATTTCGCACATAAATTTATGTGTAACTCAGAGGTGCGAGCCCGTATTCGAAAACACAATCTCTGCTTGAGAGGCGGTAGGTCCAACTATTAGGCTACCATGACTTTTTGGTGACTGTTGGTGGTTGGTACAGACTTTTACCAAAATAAAATTTTCTTTTCTCGTAAATTAAAGTAACTTTGTAAGTCGAATCACCTTCATACGCAATATTAAATCAAATCAAATAATTTTATTCGTCATCATGGGTGGGTGTACGATAAAGATGATAACATTTATCTACATTATTTTATGAACGCCATGACGTACGAAATGTAGGTAAATGTAATAGCTTCGTCCGCGTTTACGTTATTAATATGTATTTTATTCATTACTTTGTACATGTATTATTTTATAAACAAAGAATTATCTTTGTTTATTATAACATGACTCCGTAAAAATATATGTAATTATAACTTTTTTAGAAAAAACCAACCTCACAAGTTTTGTGGAATTATATCTATCTGCCAAGTTTTCTTTGAATTGGTTAATTGAAAATGGATGAAATCTAATAAATCGGATTCATCCTTCCAATTTGAATGAGACTACTACTGAGGTACCCCCCTTAAAAATTAAAAAGAATCATCGAAATCGGTTCACAAATGTCAGAGTAATCGCCTAAACATACACACAAAAAAGAAAGTCCAATTGAGAACCTCTTGCTTTTTTGAAGTTAGCTAAAAATTAAGACACTTTCTACTTTTTTAATTTTTTTTATTTTTTTTAGTTAAATTAATTTTTACAAAATTATATCCTCACGAAGAAACCCGAAGATTTTTATTTACGTACAGAGAATTTGTTGCGACACTCAAAATTTTATTATAAGGCAATTTGAACTACCCTCGTTGATAATTTACCGGAAGTTTTGACGCAGATATTCAAGTGGGTGGGTGGGGCACAATGTCTCTTCGAGAAAAGAAAAATTAATTCCTCGTTTTTAGTACATGCTTATTATTACAAAGAATGCTAGGAGTATTTACTGATAATAATAATAATAACGCACACACTCAACATAGCCCCGCACTAGGGAAACCCTGTGTCGCGGGTGCCATGGACACACATAGACAACCACAAATCACACCCAAACTCACGAGAGAAATAAATGTAGGCCATTCAAATATTTCTCCCGGCCCGGGAATCGAACCCGGGGACCTCTGCGTGGCAGTCCGGTATAGTAACCGTTCGGCCACGGAGGCAGTTGATATACCATGGATATACCTCATTCCATTTATATTCCGTCAAGGGAAATATTATAAGTGTTTATCACATTTGATAAGGAATCTCGGTGTTTCTGCGTATGGGCGGATGTCATAAAAATAAACGTTTGTCTACTATAATGACGGTACAGCGAACAGACATCCTAGGTACCTACGGCAAAAATACACCATATTAAGCAGCAAGGATAAACCGTTTACAGATAAGTAAACATAATAAGAAGTATCTTTGTAGCAGGAGAGCTCCTTGTCAAAGAGTTCGTCCATTGAAGTATTGCCACTTTACCTATTTCTGCTGCCAAGCAATAATGAGAGCATTACTATGTTTCGGTTTAGAAGGGTAAGGATACTGGTGAAATTACAGCCACATGAGACTTGTCAACTTCTGTCTCAGGGTGACAGACGCAGTGGTCGGTTTACCGTGCGGTGACGGATTAGAATACAATTCACCGCCCCTCTCTTCCCGTGGGTGTCGTAAGTGGCGACTAAGGGGTATTGAGCTACCAGCTGCTCCACTGGTGGTAGGGCTTGAAAACCCGGCTGGTTAGTGACCACCGTGCGCATGGTGGAAAACCCGCCAAGTGTTCGCTAGGCGGATGCGTTCCGGGATCAGTCAGCGTACAACCAGAGCCCGAGGCAATTCTGCCGCGACATTTGTGGTCTGTGGAGGCTTCCGCCGAACCAGTGCCAGGACAACTGCATTGACCCGCCGGCCAGGGAGACCCGTAGAAACGGTTGTTCCGCTGGCCGCCCGCGGTATAGTACAGGGGCCCAAGCGTGCTTAACCAGCTCGTGAGGCTGCCTCACCATACCGCGCATAATCTCGGTGTGGTTCGTCGTGCCGGTTGGTGACCGGAAGGTGGGGTCCCGGCGGCCATTCCCGGGGGGGTTCGGGGGCCCTTCCGTCCGGCGGATCAGCGCAACTCGTCTGTAGGCAAGTCTCTGGGGAAGCAGGCCCCGCGATTTGACCGCTTGTGTCGCGGCACTGTTTTCTCGCTTCACGCCTCTTTTTCCCTCCAACATGTTAGCGCAAAGTACAAATTTCGGTCGTACAGCGGTGCACACCCCCACCACTAAAGCGCTCTTTAAGGTGGAGTTCACGAACATTCGAGGACTCCACAGTAACATCCACGCCGTCCACCAACATCTTGAGACGGCTCGACCAGAAATGCTGTTCCTTACGGAGACGCAAATACTCTGCCCGGCTGACAGCAGCTTCTTGAATTACCCTGGCTATATGCTTGAAGAGTCCTTCAAAGCGAAAGCTGGGGTCTGCTTGTTTGTCCGGGCAGATGTTTGCTGTCGCCGTCTGCGTCATTTGGAGGACCCCTCCTTCTCCATCCTTGGGGTACATGTTGACCTGGGCAGTCATTGCCGTGTCTACATGTGCCTCTACAGATCCCACCACGGCGACATGGAGACAACTCGTCTCATAGACCACCTTACTCGGGCGGCAGATGACGCGCAGGCGCAGTTTCCTACAGCGGAATTGGTGTTTTTAGGGGACTTCAATGCTCACCATGAGTCGTGGTTAAGTTCCTCTAAAACTGACCATGCTGGAAGAACTGCCCACACATTCGCTCTCACACACGATTTAACCCAACTGGTAAACCAGCCCACCTGGATACCAGATAGGGTTGGTGACGCGCCCTCTTTGTTGGACCTTCTGCTGACGTCTCGCCCGGCTGGATATCGGGTGGAGGTCCAAGCCCCTCTGGGCACTTCGGATCACTGCTTGATATCCACTAAAGTGGCAACGTTACTGCCATCACCACCTACTGTGGCTAAACGCCGCATTTGGCATTATGCGTCGGCAGATTGGGACGGTATGCGAGACTATTTTGCATCCGTTCCTTGGCGGCAGCGCTGTTTTAGTGAGGTGGATCCAACAGCTAGCGCGACTGCCGTTGCTGATGAGATCTTAATCGGGATGGAATACTACATCCCGCATTCAGATGTCGTCAGTAAAGGGAGGCGCAACCGCTGGTTCAACCGCGAGTGTGCTGTGGCTGTTGAGAACAAACAGACTGCATACCGCGCTTGGATCAAGGGTCGAGCTTCAGACGATCCCAATACGAACTCACTTAAAACAGCCTACAATAATGCCACCAGGTCTTGCAAAAGAGCGTACATCAGAGCGGATGCTCAGCGCGTCACACGAGTTGGCCAAGAACTCCTGACGCATCCCACTGGTAGTCGTAGTTACTGGCGTCTGGCCAGAGCCGTTGCGTCGAACTTCTGCCAGCCCTCGCTGCCCCCGCTGAGATATTCTGATGGCAATATAGCCCACAAGCCGCAAGATAAAGCCGACCTCTTGGCAAATCTGTTTGCGGCTAACTCCTGTCTCGACGACTGTAACGCACAGCCACCAACTCTACCTCACTGTGGCTACACGATGTCTGATATTCGTATCAGACAATGCGATGTGCGTACGCAGCTGCAGTCTCTCGACGTCCGGACAGCTAGTGGTCCTGATGGTATCCCAGCGGTTGTACTTAGGAGCTGCGCAGCTGAGTTGACCCCCGTGCTAACGCGACTGTATCGTCTGTCACTCTCTTCAGGTCGTGTGCCGGACTCTTGGAGAGAGGCTAATGTGCAACCAGTTCCCAAAAAAGGCGACCGATCAGACCCGCATAATTACCGTCCCATAGCCATTACTTCCATAATATGCAAGGTTTTAGAGCGGATCCTTAACAAACAATTGACCCAATACCTAGAAGATCACTCCATAATTAATGATCGGCAGTATGGGTTTCGTCCGAAACGATCAACGGGTGACCTTCTAGCGTACTTATCGCATATTTGGGGTGAGGCTATAGACAAACGTGGCGAGTCGTTGGCTGTTAGCCTCGATATAGCCAAAGCGTTCGATCGGGTCTGGCACAAAGTTCTTCTCTCCAAGCTCCCGGCGTACGGTTTGCCAGCCCAGTTATGCAGCTGGATTGCCGATTTCCTTCGTGAGCGGAGAATTCGCGTCGTTTCTGACGGCAGCATTTCGAGGTTCGTGAATGTGAACGCCGGCGTACCGCAGGGATCCGTCCTATCTCCCACGCTTTTCCTTCTGCATATCAATGATATGCTTCCACTTGGGAATATTCATTGTTATGCAGATGATAGCACTGTTCATGGGGGATATCACGGATTCCCCGCAGCTGGGCGCGCCGATACTGACAGAGAGCGATCTAATCTTGTCGGTGAGCTCAATAGGATATTGGACCTCATCTCTGCATGGGGATCTAGAAATCTTGTTGAGTTCAACGCCAAGAAAACACAGGTTTGCGCGTTAACAACAAAATTGTCGCCGTTCCTTCCCATGCCTTCTCTGATGAGCACAGCACTCTCACCTCAGAGCAGTTTTACCTTGCTCGGTATGGAAATCTGCTGTGATTTGAATCCAAGGAGCTACATCGAATCTGTGATCAAAACAGCCTCACGGAAACTCGGAGTCCTCAACAAGGTGCGACGTTTTTTCACGCCGGACCAGTGATGCCTGCTGTACAAAACACAGGTCCGGTCTTGCGTTGAGTATTGTTCGCACTTGTGGGACGGCTCCGCCAAGTACCTACTCGATGCCTTGGATAAATTACAGCGTCGTGCTACTCGAATTATAGGCGACGAAGAGGTCTCATCACGCCTTGAACCTCTGCAACTGCGTAGAGATGTTGCATCGCTTAGCGCCTTTTACCGCATGTACCATGGTGAGTGCTCTGAAGAGCTGTTCAACCTCATCCCCCCTTCCCCGTTCCTGCTTAGAAGCACGCGTGCTGGCCTTCGTAGTCAACGTTTCACTACCTGCCGCATTCCATCGCGTACTAAAAGGTTTGGTGGCTCCTTTCTCTGCCGCACGGTTGACAAATGGAACTCCCTTCCGGCACATGTCTTCCCTCCCTCCTATGATATGGGGTCCTTCAAACGAAGCGTGAAGAGGCATATTGTAGGCAGGCAGGGTGGAGGTGGCTAGTGCAATGAGGGTTTCATCGCTGCACTAGGTTCCTTCGCGTTTGGATACCACTTTCCACTTAACATCAGGTGGAGTGGAGTCATTTGCCTGTCATGTATAAAAAAAAAAAAAAAATTGGTAGTGTCCCCCAGATTTGCGATTTAAAGCTCTGAGAGGCATTGCAATTGCTATGGACAGGCATTTCGCTTAACACCAGATGCACGATTTGATCATCCTGACACTTGGTATTTTAAAAAAAAAACAATGTTATTCCAATCCTAGAATAAGCAGACAAATATAATAAAAATTAATAATAAATTATAATATAATAAATAAATTATAATATAATAATTATAATTAATAAATAATTAATAAAAATAATAATAAAAATTCTATGGCTCACTCAGTTCCAAACAGAGAAGGCCAAAAGCGTAACTATGAAATTATATACCTATAACCCGCTGGTAAGATTCTGTGTCTTGTGCAGTTTAACATTCGCAAAGCATTTTTTTTCATTTTCATTATAGTTTAAAAAAGACTACAGATTGCCTCCGTAGCATTGATCCTAGTTTTGTATCAGAGAATCGTAACCGACTGAGGCACAAATAGTAGTTATAGTGGCGTAGCAGATTTATAGTGGGGTGCAGAGGGAGCCATGGCCCCGGGAGGCACAGCTAGAGCCCTGACTTGTCAAAGTTATTTTTGTTAACTTAAAATTAAAAAATAAATTCAACTATTTCAAACAACGATATCCTCATCAACACAAAGGTCGCGACGGCAGGCGAACATAAAAAAAAGAAGGAAAATTGAAATTAAAGGAGGCAACAAATTTAAAGGAGGCAACAAATTTAAGGTAGGTAGAAATCTCTGTGCCACTGGTATGGTATAATAATAATAATGTGTCAGACAACCACGCCAATTCCTCGGTCTCAAACTAGGAAATCCCCTATACTATGAGTACCAGAGCAACGGAATTCACCCTGGAACATGATTGGATTGGATTCCGTAAATACCCAAACCAGAATTTAGAAAAGTTCATGTCCCAGTTTGGTCCTACCGGGAATAGAATCCTTCTCATCCAGGGCCCACAGTATAAAACGGTTGGGCCACCGAGATCGTCAATGATTTCTTAGTAACGCAATAAACATGTGCACGCGTCTGTGACAACATAGTACCTACGGTTGAACATTTGTAACCCTTTTTATTCCCGGGAGTCGCTTCTAGGAGCGCTAGTACGCATGTAATTAAATATTCACCACTCGCCCAGTTTGCTTGTTAATGAGATTGTAGTCCCCTAGCTGACCAATAAATTGCCTTTTGCCGCAAAAAAAGGCCCACCCAACCTACCAAAATGCTTTCAAACAATATAAAGCAAGCGGGCGTATAAAACCATAATTACAATTTCACTAAATTAGAAAACGGTATACAGGATGTTGTGAGTGGGTATGTAAGGTATGTTATAGTAATATATTTTCAGTGGCAGTAGAGCTCCTTGTGGAAGAATTCATCCAGGAAAGTATCCTACCTATTCCTGTCGCCAAGCAGCAATGTGAGCATTACCGTGTTTTGGTTTTGAAGGGTGCTAGTAAAATTACAGGCACTTGGGACTTGTCAACTATGTCTCAGGGTGACGGGCGCAGTGGCAGTGCATCTTAGATTTAAAGCTCTTAGTGGCACTGCAACTGCTACGGATAGGCGTGTCGCTTACCACCAGGCGCACGACTTGTGTGTCCCGTCACTTGGTATTATAAAAAAAAACAAAATCCTCGTCCTAACATATTATTTTTTTATTTACGTCAGAACGTCTATTTTGTGAAATAATTAATGACTTGTAGTTGGCGCTTACATATTTATTTACATGTATTTCAAGTTGCTTCTCAACTAAATTCCGAATGTTGTACTAATATTGATGGTCATCTCCATGTCATTACTATAAATTCAACATAATTAAGAAATAATCTACTATCAGCTCATGACAATTTCATGTAATAACAATAGTAATAAGGTACGTTTTTCGAAAGCTACCTTTATCGAAATTAATTGTGTTAGTCACGTTTATTCACAAAGTGAACCAAATAGTACGTGTATATTCTAATCGTCAACAAAAGCTAATTGACATAATACGTTGACGTTTTATCTTTATCAGTATTTTATCCAATTTCGAGGTCTGTAATGTGAGATATACCAACACTAAAAGAAATTATAACACAGCATTCGTGTAGCTAGGTTGCTACCTCTGAATCTCAGATGCTCAATTTGTACGAGGCGAAGATAGCGACGTCCACAATAAACAAAAAGACAAACACACACACACACACACACACAAACACACACACACACACACACACACACACACACACACACACACACACA
>NW_020654422.1:11282492-11297039 GCF_003589595.1 Hyposmocoma kahamanoa
ACACACACACACACACACACACACACACACACACACACACACACACATAGACGCACGCACGCACACACGCGCCCACGCACACGCAAACGCACACACAAGAGAAGAGATAGATAATTTCTTATAAACTACGCTTAACTTAAAGTAAACAAACATTTATTTTTATAATACCAAGACCAAAACCAAGACCAAATGTACTGACGTGAGACCAAGACCAGAACTGGGTTAGTATCGTCTTGGTCTTGCATTGGGGAACACTAGTTACGGAAGCAGTTTTCAAACTCTTCCCTCCAGCGCAGCAGTGGCAGAGGCCTATAAACTCGTCAGAAAAACAGAAGTGCAGCCACGTTCGACGCAGGTGTTGACTCACCATTATCTACATATTTTAATTGCTTCAAATACAAATACAGTCTGTCATTACGTCTGTAATGAATCGTAACTTCAATAACAATACCGCACCTGTTCTTCGAGTGCCTAATGTAATAATAACAATAATACCGCCTCTCCCATTTGAAAATTCAAAATTAATCTTTAAGGCCTTGGGAGGGGCGAGAGTCTAAAATAGATATAATAATAATAATAAAGAACAAAAGTAAAGAAAGCCTTTACATAACCTTGCAAAAAGCTGTAATTTTAAATACATGCCGCGTCGTCAGAAAGTTCATGCAGATGGAAGAGGACGAAGTAGGATCTTTTTACACACCCACCACATACTCGTAGATACACGCTATACTGCATTTACTTGATTTAGGTCCGTAAATGTGGTTCAAACCAGCTAAGAAGCTGAGAAGACTAAAATAAATAATAATAATAATAATAATAATAATAATTTTTTAGGCCTTGGGAGAGGCGAGAGTTTCAAATAAATACGATAATAATAATAATATAAAAACAATTGTAACCTTAACATGTCATAATTGACACCAGGACATTTCATTATCGGTAGATCGCTCACTTCCTTGCCAAGCCAGGATTATTTAGATGTGTCAAACAATTGCTTGAATCGTTTCCAGCAAATTGCAAAGCTTGGACAACATTTTCGGTACAGATGGAGCAAAGAATATGCCTCAGAGCATCAACTGAAGACTAAATGGCGTACTTGTAAAGACACAAGACGCGAAGATGAACGCTCTAGCAGTTTTAAAGTAGGACAATCTACCACCGTTATAATGGAAATTGGGTCGAGTTGTAACTGTGTTTCCTGGCTCTGATGGCGTCAATAGTAAGAAAATGCTTTTCAAAAATTTGTCCCCTCCCTGAAGCCAGTATTACTGGAAAGGCTGTTAAAATAACTTGAGGCCAAGAACTGTGGAAGTTATGAGGCGTGACCGTGCAGAGAACAATGTTAGTCGTGCGGCTGAAATCAAATAGCGTCTTTGATGCTAATTTGTTTATTACCATTTGTTCCATACAAATGCTCACCAAATACAGTCAATATATATATCATCTTAGCAACGATCACTGTGTAAAATACAAGAAAATCTAAATTGTATTACGTAAAAGTGTTGAACGTGGCAGAGCGACAAAGAGAAGAGGAAGAGAGCGAACAGAGTGCCATAATCTAACATAGTCTAACAAAGGCAAGCCTTCAAGGGTCGGCGGAATGTTCACGCATGAAGACTTATTTTTATAAACAGCGCCTAAATTTTATAAGGAGCAATTATGTTAATAGTTGATTTTGCCATGCTCCAATTGAAGGTGTTTTTCTCTCATTATACTTTAAGCAGTGAGCACCGATTTTTATAATATCCTGTGTTAAGTCTCATATAGCGGCGAACTATACGAGATTGACGGAGTTGACGCCGGTTTTGCGCACTTTCCGGTAACCGATTTCAATAAAACTTGGCAAATAGATGTAATTACACGAACTTTTAAGGTCTGTTTTTTTAGTACTTTTTACTGAGATTACGTGACACATTTTAGTTCGTGTATAAAGCGTAGGTGAAATAGGACATTATCATTTAAATTTTTTCTACATGTGATTTCCAATCAATATGTGAATCAATTTCTATTCCTAGGAAACTATAACAATAAGGCACACACTCAACACAGCCCCGCACTAGGGAAACCCTGTGTCGCAGGTGCCATGGACACACACAGACAACCACAAATTACACCCAAACTCACGAGAGAAATAATTGTAGGCCATACAAATATTTCTCCCGCTCCAGGAACCGAACCTGGGACCTCTGCGTAACATTCCGGCATGGTAACCGCCACGGAGGCAGTTAGTAGGTACGCTGTTGCTGAATGTGAGCTTCTATCGGCCTCTAACAATTAGTTAACGCTCATACCATTAGAGGAAACAATGGCAGAAAAAGATTCCAGGCCGTACCTTGTAGCATTTTATATCTGTTATATCCCACTGGTGCCAGTCCTTATCAAAATTCAAAGCAGATCTATGCTTCTAGTGAGATATAGATATGGTGTAGGTGTTCATAATCCGTAAGTATACTGTCATAATTAGATGCTCCTCGTTAATAATAGAAGATTGATTTTATCACTACAGCTATTACTAAGTAGCTGTTAAGTGCGTACAATAATAATAATAATAATAACACACACACTCAACATAGCCCCGCACTAGGAAAACCCTGTGTCGCGGGTGCCATGGACACACATATAGATAACCACAATTTACACCCAAACTCACGAGAAAAACAAATTAGGTCATACAAATATTTCTCCCGACCCGGGAATCGAACCTGGGACCTCTGCGTGGCAGTCCGGCATGGTAACCGTTCGGCCACAGAGGCAGTTGAATACAGAGATAACTATCTAGAACTTTTCATTTATTTACGAGACGCAAACATTAACGCGAAATTGTACCTCGATACTTCATCACAGTAATGGCAGGAAAGTGGTTTTTATAATAAATTGTTATTTCTCATTAACTTGCGTTCATATTAAATTAGTCTTCGAAATGCCAGTATTATTTATAAAACTACATTTCAGTTGGTTGGTTGGTTAGGGAGAATAACATGAAAATCAATATGAAACTGCCAAGTTCAAGTGAATATCTATCAAAAGAAATACTAGAAAAGGATTTTATAAAAGTGTTTTCAACGTTCCATATGATACAAAAAATCATGGGCGTGAGCAGAATTGATGCTAGAGATCGCTTCGTTACGGCTCCTAGTATCCCTCAGAAAATCTACACCATAATATACTGTATTTTCATTATTTTCATCTTCTGCGTTATTTTCAAACTTAATTACTATACCCTAAATTCGAGATTGTATTATTTAGCTGTATCCGAGGCAATTTTAATAGTTTTTTGTTCTTTGTCTAACGCGATACACGCACGGTTTTTGAACAAGGATGACAACGTTGCATTTTATATTAAGATGCAGGAAATAGACAGATTAATGTACATAAATCACTGTAAGCCAATAAATACGACGTTGTTTAAAATACACATGTTCACAATTATATCTTTGGCAGGAGTGGCAATGTTACTGTTCATAATAATTCTCTGTATACGTAAAGAATTGGTTTTCGGACTACTTGCTCTGGTTATAACCTACGGCAATTTTATGCTTGAAATCGCATACGGTTCTAACCTTATAGTCTATTTCTATCTGAGAGTCCGGTTCATCAATGCAAGCATAGATAATCATATTCAGGCTCAGCCCATAAACGTTTACACAACACCGAATTCGGACTTAAAGTTTTTAGCTTCACAATCGTGTAATTTCAAAACAAGTGATACAGATGTTTATTTAAAGAGAATATTTGAATGTTTTTTAAAATATCAAGATCTGTACAGGTTCCAGGTAAACTTAAAGTAGATTGTATTACCTATATTACAAAAATGAATTCAATTCCTTCGATTTTAAGACAATTTAAAACCTTTTTTCAGGTATTCAACTTGTTCGCTGGTTTCATTGTATTTTGGGGACTTAGTGCGCAGATCGTGATCGATGGAATACAAACAAATGTAAGAAACATTTCCACAAATGGAATTTCATAGCAGTACTTTAAATAAAACTATATGTAACAAATATAACACGAAAATCCCTACATTTAGTTCTATCTCTTACCCTTGGATGACTTATTTGGACTTACCTGGATTAGCAGTACTTTGAAACGCTCAAGCTTTATAGTAGGGCGATAAACATACAAAATACATGATTTGATTTGGATGGTAAAAATACTATTCAACAAATCAGGTATTTTGTGTGGTTCTCGCCCATTTGTCAGGTGGCGTAATCAAGGCCTTCAGCGGGTGTAACTGCAAGATATCGTTTTAAAAATGTGTTTTTAATGCTATCTACTACTAGTAGCATTGACACTGAACGACACGTTTCAATCCTCATTCCGCTAGCTTCCGCTTCTGCACTAAACACTATGTTTTTACACCCGTGAAAAACCGTGTTGAAACCTTAGTATAGATTTTGGTATTTTTTTTCTACCCATGCAACTCGTCGAAATTTACATTTGGATCAATTGGCGTCTCAATTCATCTATCTACGCACCTTTCATGAAACATGTTCTTATTTCAGGTTCTTGGTTTGTTGGAGTGGTTAGTTATTTCAACAATGTGTCTAATTGCTTATTCCATGCTAATATTTCTGTGTGTCCGCCTACAAGTATTATATATGGATATAAAAGAAACTAAGAGGCTATGTGTATGTGTCATGTCAATATACTTTGATGGTAAGTTTTAAGATTTATATCACACGTTTTCAATTCAATTTAAATAGTGAAAAGCACATACCTAAGTTACATGACTTATTAATTAACTATCAATTTGATTCTTAATAATAAAAATTTGAATATGTGAGAAACTTTTCATGAGACTGCTGGTAAAAGTAATTACCGCCTTATAAGAACATAATGTAAGTGCCACATTACTTCTGAAACATAAATAGGTTGTCCTTAAAATTCTGCAACAGCGGCAGGTCTAAATAACTTGTCAAATTGTATACCACTGTTATTTGACTCTATCATATTTATCAAATAATTTTATCTCAGGACCAATAAGGGAAAAGGCTAAGAAAATGTACAAATTTATACAAGAGAACGCGTCACGCTTCTCCGTGTACGACATGTGGTACGTGGATGCGAGTATCATACTTAGGATTCTCGGTTTGATGACTAGTTTACTTGTCACTTTGTTGCAATTTGCATATTTGTAAATTTAGAAATAGTACTTTCAATAACTCACCGGAGCCTATACTACACAAAAAACAAGAGCACCCACTTTTAATTAATAAAATTAAACTTTTTAGAAGCAAACACCTGTAATGGTACCTACGCTTGTATTTTAGTAACACAACAATAAAATACATTAACGAATTTAAACTTCTAGTCCTAGTATTAATACTAGGACCAGAGATGGGGGTCCCCGCCCCGCAGGATGCCCAAATACAAAGAGATAACACTGCCAGTATCCAAGGCATCCTGCCTAGACATCGCACCCTTAGTGTAATAAGGCCACATCTGCAAAGGCATCCTTTCAGGTCAGAAGTTTAAAGATCCTACGAACGAAATTAGTCGATAACTTTTTATACATAATCTTTTTTTCTGGGTGTACCTGTAAATTTTATATTATACATACCCTGTGGCATCGTGCCCAGAAGGCTGGCAACATTTCCCCTTTGAATTGCTAAACTTATTCTTTGGCGGAAATAACTGCCAGTCTTCTGGTCACCGGAGGCTTCTACGAGACGATCCGACAGCTCGTTCGTTAGAAGTTTCGCCTGTGGCCCCGAGGGACCCAGAGCACTGAGCAATAAGATTGGTGTATTTGAACCTTTTGCGGTAAATAGAAGAGTTATATAATCTCAGTACAGTGTACAAAAAACCGACCTCAAAAGTTCGTGGAATTACATCTATTTGCCAAGTTTTATTGAAATCGGTAGCCGGAAAGTGTGCGAAACCGGAATCATCCCCTAGTTTGCCAATCTTAGAGAAAGAATATTTTCTTCAAATTTGTGTGTATGTCACGCGATGATGAGTATTTGTGAACCGATTTTGATGATTCTTTTTTTTCTTGGACAGAGGGTACCTCGGTATTGGTTCCATTTAAATTTGAAGAAAATATTTCACCTCCAAGGATGGCAAATAGGGGATGAATCCGGTTTCGCGCACTTTCCAGTAATCGATTTCAATAAAACTTGGCAAATAGATATCATTCCACGAACTTTTGGGATCGTATTTTTGTATAAAAAGTTATAATTATGACGTATTATCTAGCTTTATTATACCAAGGGTACATACAATATTTGCTAAGCCATACACAGTCACAGTCACCTTGCTCTAAGCATTAGTGGCAAGTTTTGCCCGCCCTTCAGTCTCCTGATATTCTTTGCCCGAGCGATCGAATAAGGAATTTAAATGGAGCTGGGTAGGACATATTGCGAAAAGTGGTGAAAACAGATAGAGTAAGGCGATAACGGAATGTTAGGCCAAGAAATTGTTGTAGAAACTTGGGACGTCCTGTAGCGAGATGAGTGAACGACATTGTCGTAAATGGGTGAGACTTGCAGAATCGTGGTGGATGCCACAAACTACGGGAGGTCTATACCCAGCAGTGGGTGAAGACGGGCTGTGGATGATGATGATGAATCTCCCGTGGTTTTAATTTTTTGGATACAATTTTAAAGAAAGAATGAACGTTGGATCCAAACGGATCATTATTTGTTTTTATCTTTAAGATAATAATATAACTCCTAATGAATGCAGTTAACGTTACGAGAAGCTCGAGGTGGACCCTATGTTTTGACACGCACCTTTGCATTCTTTTGTTAATGCAAGAGCTTATGATCTGAAATTATTCAAATGATTACAATTAGGTACCATATAAGTGTTCTGTCTTACTTAACGTGAAAGATGTTAATGCTGAAAAAATACTGTAATTTACTATAATCTGGTCAGCCTTTATTAGCAATATTTATATTTAAAATACCAACAATTCCGTAATAAGAACTGTAGATTATGAACGACGAACTGATGTGTAGCTACAGTATTGTTATTGTATAACTTTCTGCACAAAATGTTTCAGAAGATTAAATTTGAAAAATATGTATATTATATGGATAATATTGATAGGAAAGTCTATCTAATCTCACACATTCTCACGTTATGCACCTACTTATAATTATTAAAAAAAAATGTAAATAGAAGGAATGTGTTAAGCCGTACGTATAAACCGTATAATACATTGTACGTATAATACGTCTCTGTAACTCTATCATGAGCTTAAGCATGAAACACACAGAGCGCGTCTAATTCGCGTGCGTTGTATGTGGTGCGTCTAGTGTGTTGTCGTCCCTATGAATAAACGAAATTAGACCCGCTGCGCTCCCGACCCGACTCGCGCCCGACCCGCACCCGCTCTCTGTGTGTTTCTCACGCTTATGTGACAGTTGTAGCTCGCTAGCGATCGCGAACACGTTCGCTAGCGAGCGACAACACGACGCGACGCGACGACACTAGCACACCTCTAGTGATCCCAAGAAGAAGTAATATTCTACATATAAATTTTTTACGCGGTCGCTAGTGACAAATGTAACCGTAAGTTCATGGTAAAGGTAATGGTGGTATTAAAGGCCATGGTGCTTCATTTTAGTTTGGGCGTGATTTATAAATCGCATATTCGAGGCGACAACGGGTGATTTTTTACTTTGGCTCATCGTAGTCCACCGCCCTAGTGACGGACTTGACAATGTTGTAACAGTTATCGCGGAGGTCAGAGTTCAGATGACAAGCATTACTTTTGATTACGCTTCATCGTCATCTGAACCGGCCCTAATACTCCGTACCTATTACGGACTGACATTCGAACTTACGTAACTAGCATTTCAAAATTTGACCCTATTTTAGCTATGCATGTTCGAGCCGTACCAATATTTTTTTATGTTGAATTATACAAACTATAAGAAATATATATTAATAATTGATAACTGATTTTTATTGTGTATTATCCAAACTAATACAATGCGAAAGTAACTCTGTCTGTTACGTTTTCACGCTTAAACCGCTGAACCAAATTTGATACATTTTGGTATAGAGATCGATGGAACCTAGGAGAAGGACATGAGCTACTTTTTGTCAGAAAAATAAATCTTAAAAAGGGTGAAATAGAGGATGAGAGTTTGTATGGAAACCAATTATTTTTCAATTGTACCTATTGAAATTGGCAACTATTAAATACGCCGTGTGCATAGGCTGTCACTTGTATTGTTGTAATTATATTTGTGGTATTAAATAAATCATTATTATAGTATTATTATTATTTATTTAGTTCAATATTCCTAAAAGTTTAAAGGCCACATTGTTAATATTAACTCAAAAGAAGTTTTCAAGTTACCGCATAGATAGAGCTTACGTTTTTCGATTATGATTTGTTCGATTGTTTCATCGCTTATTCGACTATTTTTTATAGAAGAGAGGGATTAAGATGAAATAATTTATTAAATTTAAGCGTATGTTCGTAAATTGGCACCTAGAATTGTGAGATACATTACTCAGAGGTAGATAGACGGCATGAAGCTCCTGTCGCTACGGTACTCGAACTTCTTTCGCCTCCTCAACTCGCATCTTTCTTCATACATAAATATCCGTTCATTCTTGGTACTTGTCACCTTTCATAAATTTGAATGTTTGTGTGAGAATGAAGCAAAGTGAGCGGTGGGGAGAGGTTTCATTCCAATATTGCTTTCCTTTGACGACATTGAGACAAGGGCGAAAATAGATTGTTTTAATGACATGTTTATGTGGAGTCGTTGGTAGGGTGAAGTACTGCTGCCTATTATATCTAATAGTTATCTATATGCGAGTGAATGAAGTAGTCGAAGTAAATCCCGATATTCCTATAATTTGTGGCCAGAATTGATGTAAATGGATACCAAGTATAAATATAGTGGCAGTTGCAGTTCTAATATTAATTTATAGCCATTGAAGTTTGACTGAAGTACTACATTATAATGTTCATTCTTTTGTATGTTCGTGCATATGTATTGTCGGAAATCTCTTAATTACAGGAGTATACTAATATAAATATATGACATTTGTAAAATTTCTCAAATAATTAACAATAAATACAAATTTAAAAAAAATCACAATTAAAAAGTTTTTTTAGACATTGTATTCAGCGGGAGTTTATATAACACACTTGATCTCCTGAGAGCCACCACTCTTAAAAATCGGTTCGGCTCCCCTCTATTCTTTCCTCAATTATATTTGAAATAGAGCACCGCTGGAATGAATTTCTCCACATTGAGCTCTATAATTTCATTCAATTTGTCAATGGTACAATTGGTGGATAATTCCCCGATGGTGTCCCTAATATCGTCTGCTTAAAGGTAAAACCACATAAGTGACATTTTCCACAAAACATCTCCAAATTATGTACTAGTTGTAAAAAATTCACCATCTTTCTGCAGATAAAACTTGTTACCTTTATAGATTTTTTGTTATTAGTTTCACGTGCAGAAAGATAGTGATTTTCTTACCGTAGCTATATAAATTAAAGATTTTTTGTGGAAAATATCACTTATGTGCTTCTACCTTTAAACAGACGATATATGTTTTTTGACATAGGGAAAAGAAACAAAGTGTTTAAATTTTAATCGAGACGATGGCATTGTCTTGCCACACAGTTAGGGTAAAAATAATTCGTTAGAGGTAGGTATATAATGCCATTACATCTAATGAATTACCTTAGAATTTGGCTGATTTTTACTTTTCTGACGGAGCCATTTTAAATGTGAAATACGTTTTTGCAGTGTCATTTTCAGTTTGCAAAATATGCTGAGCATGAAGTTGAAGTATGTTATATTTTTTCACTGTGTAGTAAGTAATCTCACTGAGTTCTTGACGACATTAACTCACAATAATTGGGCGAAAAAGTGGGCACTTTTTCCGCTAAAGAATAGGCACTCTTTAAGCTGTACTCTTTTCGCACATTCTGCTGAAAAGTTTACAATCTGGTACTGGTACAATACGCAAGATGCGGGGTAAACATGCCTTGAAAGATCTTTAGATTTTCTGCTAACTGACGCAGACAAAGGGTTGTGTATAATTTGCGAAACAAAACACCACAGGTTTGTGGAATTCCCGACATTACTCAATTATCAGGTTGGTAACACTATATAAACACTAGTACACTAAGGTACACATGTAAGGTGTATGTGTAATATAATTGAACGCCTCAGTCTACAGATTTGCCGGTGACACACATCGTATTTCTAGGCCATTAGGTAAATATCTATTACCTAAAAGCAACATACATCTTAAGAAACGTCTAATGCAATAACATAGTCTATTCGAGCAGTCGTTATATCATTTAAATCAATAACTTTGTTAAAATCTGTCTTCCGTCACTGATCTACGTCACCGTCTACTTGATCACTGATGAAGTATCTTTAGATAATCTCATCGCATTCCTCCGGTACTTTAGAAACTTCAATTAGAAGCACAGTAATTATTGGTTTCCAGAATACACTTAGACTGTGGAAACAAATTACGTAAAGAAGCTGTAACTTTCAACTTCATAATCTTGCTCACATAAAGGGGAAATTTGAGTACCTACTCGGTATGTTGAAATCTTGTATGTATGCCGCAGTTTGTCGCGATTAACTTTAATCATAACGTTTGACTGGTTCTGATTGAATGTGCGAACTTTTGCTTACAAACATATTATATTCGTTCAATGTATTTTTGTTTCTAACGTACCTACTTACTTAATATATTATTTCTGAATTTTACCTAGCAGCACGGTTAAGTGAAATTCTGTACAAGGGGCTATAAATAAGAAACTAGTGTTTCTTTGTTTGTGTTATAATGTCATACACAAATAGGTGACCAGCATGTAGCAGTCCACAAAACAGTAACAGCATGCAGTTATTTGAAGGCGAATAAACTGCTTGCAGTTCACACCGTGCAATCTGTCAAATATAAGGACGTAATCTCCGAGTTCCAGTTCTATGTAATATAAACTTATTTACCTGACTGTGAGAGTGGAAATACGATTAAACTTAAACTAGTTCCACATAAAAGTAGTCCCTGATGACCACTTTAGCCATGTATAAACTTGTCACGTTCCAAACACTCATTGCTTCCATAATGTAGACTGTTTTAGTAGATCCCTTTCCGCACTGCCTTGTTTATTCTATGTATTTACACGGTAATCTCTAAGAGACACGGCCTGTAAATTATAAACTAAATTTGAACGAAAGGGTCTAAGAATTTAGAGCGTGACTAAAAGTCATTTAAGTATGGAATTTGTTATTCCTTGGAAAAGCAGGATCTACGCCACAAAAATCTGTATATAGTTCCGGACGCTCGGTATGATGTTTTCATTGTGACATTAAAGAATCGCAAATTGATATAATATTGCAGGCACTTACGTGAGATTTAGAAAAGAAATATTACGGACACGTAGATCTTTCTTTTCGTAGTGTTCTGTGGAAATATTGTACTGTATAATAAAAGAACTGGCGGGCCTTATTCCAGCGGCACCATAATTGAATATTTAAAATTTCACTAGGTAAAATGTCGTGTCGTTTCTGGTCACGAAATAGTAAGTACTTTTCATGTGATCCACAGTTTTAAAGTTAAAAAGCCGTTTTACTGTCCACTCTGGAATGACAGTCCAGCGGCAGCATTCTTTAATTTCGAGAACTGCAGCTCCAGTGCATAAAAGTCGCGATTTAAGCAGCTCATCGCGATTTATGTAACTATTCGAGTAGACTGAATGCACCCAGAAAAAGTAAATCCTGGTAGCGAAATTTTATAAATATTTTTTTTTATAATATCAAGTGACGGGACGAACAAGTCGTGCGCCTGATGGTAAGTTACACGCCAATCCATAACGGTTGCAGTGCCATTCAGAGTTTTAAATCGCAAAGATCTGAGGGGCACTGCCATTCTGCCCGTCACCCTGAGACATAAGTTGACAGGTCCCATATGCCTGTAATTTCACCAGGACCCTTACCCTTCTAAACCGGAACGCAGTAATGCTAACATACTGCTTGGCGGCAGAAATAGGTTGCAGTGCTTTCCTGTACGAACTCTTTACCTAGAGCTCCCTGTTCTACTGCTGCTATTTATGTATAGGGTGGCCCATTGACATTGGTACAAACATTTTTTTTTCGGTAGATCAAATCGTAATGACCCGTTTAAAATTAACATTAATTCGACGAACATCAATAGTTTACAAGTTATTATTTTTTTGTACTTTCTTACAATTATTTCTATTCTAGTCACCAAAACCACTTTAGTTTCCAAACGATTACACTAAATCAATTGAAATTGGGTATACAAGTAACACTACTAGGTACATGATATGACCACACGGTCATGTCATGGAGCTAGCATGCAATCAGGCATTTTTGTGTTTTTTCTTTAATCGCACCGTTATGTCACACCTTGGTATTTTTTTATTTGTTAACGAATGAAATGTTAAATTTAAAAAAGTCCATGACGCAAAACAATGTTCTACAAGAATTTGCTGATGGCCGTCAAAACTACCATATGATTAGTGATTATCTGGGAATAAAATTGTAGTGATATAAATTACAATGTGGACTAATGGGTCACTAAAAACCAAAACTGACAATTTCTATTATAATCGTTATTTGAAAATTTAACTTAATTTCTTAAAATAAAATTTTATTTAAATTAGTTCAACTAAAATTTGTCTTATTGCTTTCCAACAATACTATAATAGTTTGGGGACTGATGCGTGCCGATTTGAACAATTCTCATTATTATTCAATCAATATTATAGTTAATCCACATTTAATTAGAGAATCTAGCTGCCAAGAACGCTACGACATCAATTTGTCTCCACTGCCTCTCCAGGCATTATTAGCGAGAAGGTTCCTTTGATCTGACGGCGCAGCTGCATGCTAATGTTTACTTAAACTTTCTGCCTAATGAGCTGGCAAATCTTCGCCTGTTTCTGCTTCATGACGGATTTTGCACTAATAGTGAACGGTTGTCGTGGCACAATACCTTGACCTCCACGATCACCGGATATAAACTCGACTATTTTTTTCATTGGAAGTACTTTTAAAACGGTTACCCCGGGAAGTTACGCCAAAAAATCCAAGTGGCAACAATAAGAATAAGAGAATCGACAGACTTTTCACAGACTGAAAATAAACTTTTTACACTGGTGTCGTTGCGTTTGCTAGCCAAACGCAAAAAGTGGCTCACTGCATGTTGTAAGTCACATGGCCCCACTACTGTCACAACCAATTTCAATTGATTTAGTGGATTAGTTCTTAAACTAGTGGTTTCGGTGACTAGAGGAAAACAATTTTCAAAAAAGTAGCCACGAAAAAATCACATCCATTAAACTATTGATTTTCGCGGAACTAAAAAATGTTTAATTTAAAAGAGTCATTACAATCTACCTAAAAAAATTTTTGTACAACAGTAAATGGGCCAACCTGTATTATACAAATAACACAGTCGTTCTTAAACTTTTTTGAAAGAATGGAAATGTGTTGTACGTAAATTTAATGTAAATGGAGTTGGTACTTATTCCAAACATTTTTGTAAAATTGCACAGTTAAGCGATGTCAGAAAGAATAAAGTCAGGAATAATAATAATAATAATAATAATAATAATAATAATAATAATAATAATGATGAGTGCCTGACCCCGGCCGACTGCCATTGCCGGGAAATACCGCCTCTCCCATTTAAAAATTCAAAATTAATCTTTTAGGCCTTGGGAGAGGCGAGAGTTTAAAATAAATACAATAATAATAATAAAAATAACAATAACAATAAAAATAACAGTAACAATAACAACAATAGCTATATATAGGTACTTAATTATTAATAATTGAAATCCAATGTCGCAGTATGGATGACTCGCAACTACGAGCTATAGCAGCTATAATGCTATTAGTATTATCTAGCACTCTCTGTCTAAGAGAAGAAACCCTCTTTCTAAGTACAGCAGCAAACCCGTCCGAACGTGCTAACAAAAAAATATTCAGATGCACTACAGTATCTTGGCAATTTAAACATAGCTTAATTAATTTATACATCGTTATATTGAACGCGGATGGCATTGTACGCCTGTTTGGTACAGTTAACCCACAAACTACATGTATATAGTTTCTGTCGGTACGACTTAAAGAGCGTTACTTTAACTTGATCTGAACAGAGTGCAAATCTCCTGGCTAACATACTACCACGCATTGCCAATCCTTTCTCGCTCAAATATCATCATTATCACTAAGATTTTCAGTAACTATATGACCAAGATAATGGAATTTACCCACCCTAACCAACCTACTACCATTCAGACACAAATCAGGTAGAAAATCTGGTCCTTTTTTGTATTTGAAGACCATAAAAACTGTTTTCTTAATATTATAAACCAAGCCATGTAACTTGGCATATTCTTCACAGATGAAAAGTAGTTTCCTCAACCCTCTAATTGAAGGGCTGAGCAGCACCATATCATCTGCATAACTTAGATTACTAACATGGAGGCCTAATATATAAAAAAGTTTGCGATCAATAGCATGATCTCCTATAATTCTTTAAATTTAACTTTATCAAGAAAAAATCTATGTT
>NW_020654422.1:11297439-11303114 GCF_003589595.1 Hyposmocoma kahamanoa
TAGATTTTTTCTTGATAAAGTTAAATTTAAAGAATTATAGGAGCTTATGCTATTGATCGCAAACTTTTTTTGATGTATATTGCGTAGATAGGGATACACCCTTTTAACTTTAAAACGGCGCGCGGCAGACCGTCTAAATTTACTTTTTACGACTAGAACCGACTAAACCACGATTTTTTACGTTACGAGTAAAATGTTTTATATTAGGTTATGATAACGCTGGAATAAGATACACAACGAACAGCTTTAGTCGAGGTACAACTTTGGCCTGTAAATTAAAAAGGTAGCTACTAGGTTTGAATGATGATGGTGATATATACATATATATGTATAAACGCTATGTGTATTGAATGCTATATTTATTTATTAATATGTTGCCATTAATGTGCGATGTTATGTCATAAGTATAATATACATTATTATTATATGTCATATGCATACATATGGCATGTAATAATAACATCGCTCATAACGGTCTATCTACACATATCCGGGCCGTGCCCGGGACGTGGACGGGCCTGCTCCGTCAGGGGCTCAAAAAATATCGTTGCGTATATTTTGTATGAACTTGTTCACACATGTCCGTGTCCGGGCCGGGGCTGGGACGGGCCCGTAGTTCGTACAAACTAGCATGCTCCGGCCCTGATGTGTGTGGATAGTCCTTTAATCGCAACAATATTTTTTTAGAATTATATATAAATGAATATGTAATTCAATACACATAGAGTTTAAACAATATATTTATAATACACATATTGTATATAAGTACGAATGATTGTACTAAGTTCACTGAATTGACGGAGTACCTATTCAAGCTACAGTTCATGCTGTAAAGTAATGAATTCATGTAGATATTAATGTTATACCTACCAAGGTCTATATCAAATCACACAACAATACCATAAGGATTGCTTACCTCTTGACAGGTAAAAATATTTTTTCCGACAAATACATAACAAAAAAACATAACAGTCTCGCACAGACGGTGGAAAACTAGGTATTTCATATTTTGGAAGCAACGAATTTAGGTACAATCCGAGATCCTGACCAAAGTATAAACAGGTTATGTATACGACATGGTATATATATATATATGGCATGGTATAATTGGTATGATATACGGTAATATATTACGTTACGATCTCGCTTATGCACATATGCTGCTGTTTGGTTCCAATTGATCAATAATGTTAAGTTTTTAATAAAAAAGCCGACCTCAAAAGTTCGTGTAGTTACATCTATTTGCCAAGTTTTATTGAAATCGTTACCAGCAAGTGCGCGAAACCAGATTTATCCCCAAGTTTGCCACCCGTAGAGGTGGAATATTTTCTTCTAATATAAATGGGACCAACACTGAGGTCCTTCAAAAATACAATCATCAAAATCGATTTACAAATGCTTAAAACAAATTATCGCGTAACATAAATACAAATAAATATACAGTCGAATTGAGAACCTCCTTTTTTTGAAGTCCGTTAAAAAGTTCAATCGAAACCCTAAACTGGTTCACAGGGTCAAGAGCTTGGGATTGACAATAAGATTTAAATTCAATTCTATGCCATTTGTGATATGAGCAGTCTAAAGTCCAAAATGTCAACTTGTTCCTGGCAGCTCAACGTGTTCTTGACTGTTCATAGCAGACTAATTTTATTTGTGTTGAGTTGGTCATATTACGCTGTTATTTATTCAGTATTTTAAAACAATCATGGACACATAGGTAATTTATCGAATTTCCTCACATTTAGCTGATGAATTCAATAGGTGCGTTGACGAAGGTATTTTTTCCCGATTTGATGAAATACAGTAAGGTTATTCCTATATTCAAAAGCGGTAGGAAAGTTGATCCTAGTAACAATAGGCCCATTTCAATTCTATGAGCTTTAAATAAAATATTCGAAAAGGTTATGTTGACTCAACTACTGTCGTATTTCGGTAGGAATCATATTTTTCATACTGAACAATGTGGGTTTACTAGTGATAGATCGACTAGCGATGCGGGGGTACTACTAAAACATACCTTTGATGCTTGGGAAAGGTCTCAGAACGCTATTGGGGTTTCCTGTGACCTCTTCATATTATTCTTCATCATATTACTCTTATTCGGAAGCTGGAATATTACGGAGCAAGTGGCAAGGCGTTGGAACTGGTCAGTTAAGATATTAACGGTAGAATTCAGAAAGTAGACTTAAATGGAAAAACTTTTTTGGGTTCTCCGGTAAAAATGGGTGTTCCGCAGGGCTCAATACTTGGACCTTTCTTGTTTCTCATTTATATTAATGATCTACCATTCTTTGTTAAGGACCTTTGCGAAATATTATTATTGTTTGCTGACGACACAGCCTTAATTGTTAAAACAGACAGACATAACGTTGACTATGACAATATTAATGATACCCTTTCAAAGGTAGTTTATTAGTTTAATATTAATAATTTATTGCTCAACGCCAAGAAGACAAAGTGTGTTAAATTTGAATTACCTAATGTAAAATCGACTAGCCCAATCATAAATAAATGGAGAAAAGTTAGACCTGATTATAAAGCTGTCTTTTTGGGAGTGACCTTAGATAGTAAACTCCAATGGTTTCCACATATATCTTCCTTGGCCAGCAGATTAAGCTCTGCTGCATTCGCAGTCCTTAGAATACGTGAGCATACCGATGTTGCTACTGCTAGACTAGTTTTCCTTTAGTTACTTCCATAGTATAATATCCTACGGGATTCTCATGTGGGGTAAAGCGGCAGATATACAAACCATATTTGTGTAGCAAAAACGAGCGATTCGCTCTGTGTACCGTTTAGGCTCCCGATATCCTCTCAGAGAGAATTTAAGGAGACTGGTATCATAACTGTGGCATCACAGTACATTTACTCAAATATTTTGTATGCCCGTAAAAATATACATAATTTCGTTAAGAAAGAAGATACCCATAATATTAACCTTACAATTAAATCCAAACTCATGGTACCACGATTTCGTTTAACTAAGGTAAACGATTCCTTTATGGGGAACTGTCATTGACTTACAATTATATGGACGTCTGGTCCGCGCTAAAAAGTGTCCGAACTTATAGGGCGTTAAAATCGTATATAGAGCGTCATTCACGCTTTAGTCTTCGTTTGTTCGACTGACAGCGAAGCAAGCAAAATTAGACAGTATTGCGATGACATTACAATTTAAATTCAACGTTTTAGCTTTTTCATATACCTTTACATGTCACTACGTTTAAATAGGTTGACTTGGGACATTTTTTTCGTGGTTTGTGTATTAGACCCGTCGTCCATTTATTTGTAAGTCAATGGGAACTGTATACGTTTTTAGAATAAGATTCCGGAGCATATATTAAGTTTACCTTTTCCTAATTTAAAACTTATATTAAAAGTAGGTATTTTAATTGCAAATTCATATTACAATATTGTAGACTACGTTTTAGACAAAGACGTATGGAAAGACAACGTGAGTCTAGATTCCACATAGATGTGATTCAAAATGTGTTCTATAGCATTTAAGTTTAAATTTGAAAAGGGCAATCCCTAGAGTTTCTTGTTCGTTCTTCTCAAGGAGGTCAGCGTAGTGAACGAGCAGTAGCTTAAAAAATCAAGTTTTCAAGTGTAAAAATTTTACCAATGGAATTTCCCTTATTTTTTTCCCATGCTCTAAGAATGGAATAAATGATTATTTGACTTTGACTTGACACAAGAATTCTGCATTCTTGCCAAATAAAACTTCTTTCAGCAGTCAGAGCTTATATAATAAAAACAAAAAAATTCTCGGATGACAAGATTAAACACGGTCAAACCTGGCGTAAAAGACAGCTCTTCCAAAATGGTGAACATTTCTGAGCAGCTGCCTACGTATAAAAAGAGGCTCTTGTACCTAGCATCTCCGTTCAAAAATAATAAAATAAAATAAGAAAAAAATAGAAGTTAGTAGCAGTAGGGCTCTTTGAGAAAGAGTTCATCCAGGGAAGTACTGCCATCTTACCTATTTCTGCCGCCAAGCTACTGCTTGACGTTACCTACTAGTAATGTGAGCATTACTGCGTTCTGGTTTTGAAGGGTAAGGTGTTGGTGAAATTACAGGTCTTGTCAACTTATGACTCAGGATGAACGGCTACAACTTGATCGTCCCATCACTTAAAACGGTTGGACTGGCAAACATTATTAAAGTAAATTGGAAGCCGTTGTACTAAACATCACTTAGTAAAATTTGAATTTATGACACCTTCGAAAATTTTACTATATTTTTGTATTCCAGCCCTAAAAAATAAATATGCAAGGTGCCTCGAATTATGTATTCGGGGTTTAACTTGTAAGTCAGAAGTTCGTCATTTTATTCTTTGTATAAGTTTGTTTATTTTGTGTTTAGTTGAACGAACAAAACGACAATTTACCAAAACAAACAATAATGAAAGTCAACATGTGAATTGCAAAACATAATTATAAAAGTTTCAAAGGCAACAATAATTTCATATCAGGCCTGAGAGACCTTTGAGTTTAATTAATGTTTAAAGGCGACTTTCTTCTGCAATAATTTCTCTGTCGACACCAAATAAGTTCGCATAGTATGTAAAAATCTAGCGATGGCGAGGTCTGTTATGTACCCCTGTTAAGATAATTTCATAACACGTGATACAGGACTCATCCGTAGAACATACACCTATTGGTCGCTGTTCTTAGCTGTGGATGTTATATCAACTGTTGATCGATTTTACATTTCCGAAACAAAATAATACATAAAATTCTCAAAACACCTATAGTTAGGCCTTATTTTGAAAAACGAGATAATGTATTTATCCTCTTTTCTTTGTATAACCACATCGGACTATGTTCTTCCGATGAGTCGTATAATTCACTTATTATTCGATACTTTGGGAAAGAAAGGGAGTAAATGTAAAATTTATTACAAAAAATATTTTTGGTAGGTGTGTGCACAGCAAATACTCCAAGTAATAATGAAAAATGAAAACTTGAGGTTATGTTAGGTACTTTTACCTCGCGGAGCGGGTGCGCGAGGACGCGGCGGACGCAGTTCGCTGCTCGCCTGATCCCCTAGTGAGGCCAGCGGGCTCTGGACAGGGACTCTGGAGCCTGCATTGCACGGCCTCACTCGTCTGGAGGGCGGGTCGGAGGACAACCGACTCGCCCCTCCGTTGGCGCGGGAGCCCTGGCGCAAGCTAGGGCGGCCGGGCGGCGTCGTGGTGAATGTTCACCGATCCCACGACGCCGACTCAACCTGCGAGAGGGAAACCCGGGGGTTTTAGTGGGGTAGGCCCTCCAGTCTGGAGGGAGAGTCCCCACATAACCCCTGAGTCTCCCTGGGCTCAGGGGTATCCATAAAGATTTCCCCCCCGTAAAAAAAGGACTTTTACGCGCACGCACACGCACACACACACGCACACACGCACACAGGCACACACAGACGCACGCACGCAGACGCACGCACGCAGACGCACGCACGCACGCAGACGCACGCACGCAGAAGCACGCACGCAGACGCACGCACGCACGCACGCAAGCACGCACGCACTCACGCTCGCGCTCCCGCTCCCGCGCCAGCGCCCGCGCACACGCACACGCATACGCACACACACACACGCACACGCACACGCACACGCGCACACACACACGCACACACACACACACACACACACACACACACACACACACACACACAC
>NW_020654422.1:11303124-11316126 GCF_003589595.1 Hyposmocoma kahamanoa
CACACACACACACACACACACACACACACACACACACACACACACACGCGCGCGCGCGCGCGCGCGAATTCAATCCCTCAGAAGATGAAACAAGGTAAAAATATTTGTATGAAAAAACGATTTCCTTGCACTTACAAAGCTCAAACATAGTACAAATATTGACAGACTGACATAACATTTTTTTTTAACACATAATGATACTTTCAGTACAAAACAAATAAATACGTGTTTCAGTGTTTTCCAAAAGAACTCCTAATAGGGATACATTTAATTTACATTCCTTACATTGGCAAACTGGATTTTTTTTCATCTGTGTCTTAGTAGTATATATACAATATAAAGCATGTAGAAATTTTACACTGACGAAGTTGCGGGCAATAGCTAGTATAGTTATAAAAATTTAAAAATACATGAACCAAAACATTAATAGGTAGATTGAATGAGAGCATAAACTTTCATAAATTCTCACAGGTGGCGCTACGGCCAGAAAGCCAATACAAAGATCCACATAAAAGCACATACAAAAATTTGTAACATCTGCAGTCTCGATCGTAGCTCAGTTGGTTAGAGCGGTAGCCACGTTGGAGTGACAGACGCTGGTTCGAGTCCAGTCGGATCGAAGGAATTTTTCTTTGTCTTCGTTCGATCTTTGTGTCAATAATAATAACAAATTAGTGGACTTATTTCACAAAAGTAGATGAATATCATGGTAATAATAACTTTTTTATTTTTAAATCAACGCGCTAATCCATCATTATTGCCCATTTATTTCCCTCCAAATTGCACTCCCCATTAGTAACACTTTATGGATCAATTCGAAATAAATAATTGATCACTATTAGGTATTGCAATTAACTAAATAGCTTCTACTGATTGGGTACAATACAAAGATAACCATCTTTGTATTGTATCTCGTAGCTTTTCATCTATTTATATAAGGCAAACAATAGGATGCAATATCATAGTAATGACAAGAAAGCTTTTAATATATTAAATTGTTGATTCCCATTAACACCCGTTCATATTATTTTAGTCTACCAATGATTAGAAATGTTTATAAAATTTGAATTGAATGTGTTTTCAATATTCTTTTCGATACAAAAATGTACGGGTATGAGCAGTGTTGATGCCAGAGACCTAGTATCCCTCAGAAAATTTACACCTTAGTATACTGTATCTTCATTAGTTGCATCTTCTGTATTAACATCATGCCCTAAATACAAGAATGTATTATTTAGCCGCGGCTGGGGTAATATTACTCATTGTTACATTTCTGTATAACGCAATACACGTACGGTTTCTGAACAAGAATGACAACGTTGCTTTTTATATTAAGATGCAGGAAATATACAGAATATTGGATATAAGCCACTGCAAGCCTATAAATACAATTTTGTTTAAAATGCACGGGTTCGCAATCATAACAACAGCTGGAATAGCCATTCTAATACTTATCATAACACTGTTTACACACAAAGAATTAACTTTCGAATATATTACTCTCCTTTTGTCCTACGGCAACTTCATGCTTGAAATGTTCTACTGTACGAACGTTGTAGCTTATTTCTATCTGAGAGCACATGTCATCAATATAATCATGGAAAATCATATTCATGGTCAACCTACAAAGGTTCACACGGCATCGAATTCGGACTTAAAGTTTTTAGCTTTACAATCGCATAATTTCGTAACAAGTGATACAGATGCTTATTTAGAGAAAATTTTTGAATGCTTTTTGAAATATCAAGGCCTGTACAGGTTCCAGGTAAATTTAAATTACTTACTACCTACCTTATACATAGGTATAAAAAAATCTGGTCCGTTTCCGATACAATTTCCGAAATTTTTTCAGGTTCTTCTCCATTTCTTTGGTTTCGTCATATTTCGGGGACTCTGTGCGCAGTTTGCGATAAAAGGGATAAAAGCAAACGTAAGAAATTTTTCCAGGAGCCCCATAGTGTGGCATTCAATAAATAAATTATAAAAACAAAACATTAAATTAACGTAAGTAGTATATAGTCATAGAAAAGCCGTGGTAATCTAATGGTTTGACCAATCGCCTCTCAAGCAGAGCCCGCGGGTTCGAATCCGGGCTCGTACCTCTGAGTTTCTCGAACTTTAAGTGCGAAAGTTATTTTGAAATTTACCATGAACTTTTCGGTGAAGGAAAACATTGTTATGAACTTTGACGTGCTCAAAGAAGGTTCACAACCCTCGGAAAACGTGTGAAGTCCCCAACCCTCAATGAGCCAGCGTGGGGACGATGGCTTAAATTCTCGCCTAAGAAGAAACCCGTGACCAGCAGTGGGACGTACAAATGAGTTGATGATGAATATGTTGTAATAATAAAATATTTTCTTATTTCAGATCCTACAGTTGTTTGAGAGCATAGTTGTTTTAACAATGTTGCTAATTGGTTTTCTCGTCCTAATATTTCACTATATCCGCCTACAACTATTATATATGGCTATAAGAGAAAGTAAGAGACTCTGTGTACGTGTCATGTCGATGTACTTTGATGGTAAGTTTCTGCAATATATTAGCTACTTTACCTTACTACGTAAAATTCACCCGGGCCACCTCAGCCATTGTAGAATTATTATTAATAAAAAATCGACATAAATTAATAATAAAGCGATACCGCATCACTCTTTTCTCTTATTTTTACAAAGAACAATTATATTATAAGATTATGGCTTGAAATAAGAATACCTACCGCCTAACTTAAATTATTAGTTTTTTTTTATTTGAAAAAAAAACTGAGTTCTAAAGTTTGTGAACTCCAATAAATTGGATTCGTCCTCTAATTTGTCACCTTTATACATAGGGCGCACTATAAGTTTCCGGAACTGGCCACTTACATAAACAATATTTAAAAAGTAATTAGAACATTTGAAAATGGAACTCTGGCTGTAGAATACAGTTTGTTTCATCTGAGTGTCACTTGTTTTTACATTGTGGCGTCATTTCAGAAATTGGTAGTCTACATCACCACGGATTTAACTCGTGAAAATTTTCGTAGTATGATTTTCTACGATTTTAAGTGTAATGTAACAGCTCAGCGGAGCTTCGTTCGGCTGCAAACTGCTTTTGGCGATAAAGCACCATGCAGGGCGACTATTTATAGCTGGTTTGCAGAATTAATAATAAAATAAATAAATTAATAAATAAATTAAAACGCGGTCGGTGTGAATGGTCGCCCGTCCACTGCCGTGAACAACAAAGAAGTTGATGCCGTGCGCTGTATGATCAAAACTGACAGGCATGTGACATACCATGAGATTCAGGCATCTTTATAGGCATATATATTATAGGCATAAGTCAAATACAATCAATACTGCACAAACATTTGGGTGTGAAAAAGCTGTGCTCTCTGTAGATCCCACACAATTTGACTGAGGCTCAAAAAACGGATCGCGTCACTTGGTGCCATAGATTTAGTATATCCATAGATTGGCCCTGAAATATTGGAGACGAGACCAAAACAAAAATGCATCTGTGTGCGTATAATGTGCATGTGTGCAAGATGAATAGTGTTGCACTGATCGCCATTCACTGATTTAATTTTAATATCGATTAACATATTACACCGGATTCTAACAGCAAATATAGGTTTATTCGCACAATAGTGAGATTTAAGGACAGTTTCTGCATTTTTTTCAAAACTTTAGGCTCAGTAGTTTCGAAGATAAAGGGGAGAATGATCAATTTTCGTCTATTTTCTTAAACAATTTAAAAATATTATAAATATATACTTGAGAACCAGAACGTAACTTTACTCTTTGCTTGCCTCTAAAGGAAAAGCATTTATCCTCAAAGTGTTTGCTGCATATTTTTGAAAATTTTTTGGGAACCCAGTCTTTAGCATTATAAGCCATTTCTGTCGTACTTCAATGTTTTGAGAAAATTTGAATTAACAACAATAATTAACATAAAAAAATGGGCGCCTCAACTACGCTATTAAAATAAATTTTCGTTTTAATGTAGACAAAAAATAATGGACTAATGCAATATTAATTAAATATAAAGTACTAAAACCAGAAATTTCTGATTCGATAATATTAAGTATGAAGATGATTTCGGCTGTATGCAAGCCACGCCTTTGCCTTTCTTTTTTTCAGTTAATGACATCTCGATAACATATTACCGATTGCGTCAATCTCTATGAAAGTGGGGTTATGAATTTCAGAAATTCACGTATTTGATATATTTTTTTCATTGAATTCGTATACATTTGTGTTATTACTGCATTTGAATGGTATAAGTTTACGGATATATTTATGTAAAAAACTTTTGTGGTAGTGCTTTTAGACAGCTAAAAATTTAAATAGTACTTAAATGTGAAATGTACAATTCTGCGAGTTTTCCTATTTAAATGAGTTACATCCGGGCACTGAACATGTTACCATGACTAATAAAAGTCCGTTTAACACTATTTCACATTTTAAAACCAATTATTTTTCAAAAATAAACGAAATTTGTTTCGTTGTCAGCTGACCCTAGGTTCATTCAGGCTCATAGCGTATAATGAAGTGGTCTCGTCTACCCATCTCGCTCTAACATACGTGTATACTAACGCTCTTTCACTTGCATTGCCAATCTATGGGTACCTATATACTAAATCTATGCTTGGTGCAATGCCATGCTTACCAAATTCAACGAAGGGGCGTCAAATTTGGTGTGGGACATAGTAACAGGTGACGAAACATGAATTTATAGTTACAATCCCAAAACAAAGCAGCAATCGAGCGTATGGGTCTTTCGAGACAAGCCGAAATCTTATTCTAAGCCGAAACCAATCAAAGTGGCGCAAAGTCTCTCTCTAAGCGGATGATTGCTTCTTTTTTTAATAAAACTGCACACGGGGCAACTATTGCGTTGAAAGAATCGTCGTAGCGTGATTAGTGATTGGTACACGACCATTTGTTCTAAAACCACTTTTATTTACTTGTTTCAAGACCATTTGTTAAAAATAACTGTAAACGCCGTATCATCTTGCACCACGGTAATGCCAGTTCTCACACGGCCAGCCAGACAAATGAATTTTTGAAGGTGAACAACGTTGACCTTATGAGCCGTCTCGCGTACAGTCCCGACCTGGCACCTTGTGACTTTCATTTATTTCCAAAAATTAAGAACCCGTTACGCGGTCAACGATTTTCATCACCTGAAGAGGCTGTCGAAGAGTATGAAAAACATGAAAAATATGTTTCAGAGATTGTCAAGGAGGAGTGGCAGAAGTGTTTTCAAAATTGGTTCATTCGTATGAAAAAGTGCACTAACGCTAACGGAGAATATTGTGAGAAACAATAAATTCATTTCTGACCATTTACAGTATTTTTTTTCTTATTCAGTCCGGAAACTTTAGTGCGCCTCACGTAGTAGGAATATTTTATTAAAATAGTAACCAAAAAAAAAATCGTCGAAATCGGTTCACAAATGTCACAGCATAACACACACAAAATACAGTTGACTTGAGAAACTCCTCCTTATTGTGAAGTCGGTTATAAAGAGTGACACTTTTAGTAGCAATAGAGCTCCTTGTGAAAGAGTTCATCCAGGGAAGTACTGCCACCTTACCTATTTCCATCACCAAATAGTAATGTGAGCATTACTGCGTTCCGGTTTTGAAAGGTAAGGGTGCTGGTGAAAGTACAGGCACATGGGACTTTTCAACCTATGTCTCAGGGTAATAGGCGGGGAGGCAGTGCAACTCAAATCTTTGCGATTTAAAGCTCGGAGTGGCACTACATCTGTTATGGACAGGCGTGTCGTTTACCATCAGGTGCACGACTTGTTCGTCCCATCACTGTATCATGAAAAAAAAACGCTTTTGAATCCGGAAATGGTTGTGCTAGTGATGTTTCACACATCAATGTTCGTTTTGTCTATAGATTACGGTAATTCCTTCACATCTCGCAACACGTCTGGGGTTCAAATCTAACTAAATAGACTTTGTTTAGAACTTTTGACTGATCATATTAATTTTTATTACCTCAGGGCCCATAAGAGTAAAGGCTAAGAAAATGTACAAAGCAATACAAGAGAACGCGCCAAGTTTCTTTGTATACGACATGTAGTACATGGAAGGGAGTGTCGTACCTAGAAGTCTCAGTTTGATGACTAATATACTTGTCACACTATTACAGTTTGCATATTTATAAATGTAGAAGTATTATTTGCAACAGCTTAGCAACAACGCACTAGTCCGAACACAATAGCAGCCATATTGATTGAATAAATTTAATTCACCTGCAATGCCAAGCCTTTAAGAAATCAAACAATCATTAACATGGACTGGAATTTGGGTTCCCCATTTGCACGGCAAGTTAAAATTTTAGGCAAGGCCAGTTCTTGGATTCCCCATTCAATGTTTTATTTCTTTTGGATATGAATTTATGGAAAAATTGCGCACCTAATGTTCATTTTACACTGCGCATTAGGTGCGCAATCTTTCCATAAACAGTATTTTAAAGAAATTAAACCAACAAGTCTAGGTAGATTTTGTACTGACTAATATCTTTATACAGAGCTTTTCGTCGTTAATAATACCCTTATATCATCAAATTTATGTACGTATTTCATTTTCCTGTGAATGTTTTGAAGGCTGACAAGTTAATATTATTTAGCTTTTATAAGCAATGTAATAAAACATCAACATATCTTCATCAACTACAATGAAAGCTGTAGATTATGAAAGTAAAATATTTATTAAAATTCAGAAGTGTAAACTTACAACTAAAAACAAAACGTGAGATTCAATGTCGCATCTTTAAGATTTCTAGTAAAAAACTACTTACATGAAAATATTATGTATCTTACTGTTATGTATATTAGTTAGTGTTATATATCTTACTCGATCTTATATAAATGCCATATGTATTCTAACATAAGACATCGACAGTCTTGCTTGTCTGCGTTTCTTTAAAACTCATAAATGTATGTGTTGCACAGTATATTGGTATTGTTTCATTTTGATGTAATATTGCACGACTCAGGACATTAAACTTACATATAATAAAATTATATTGGACGGAATAAGTCTGCTTAAAACTATTTATAGCTTGAGTGTAAATGGAAGCTACGGCAAATTTTACGCTTTTTCGTAACCTTTGTCATTAACAATCATCGGAAAAAGGTATTACACATATATATTTAGATATAGCTACAAGGACCAACATACGACGAGTTGTTAAAATCACCAAATATTAATTAATTACTTTTTCCGGATTCCGGGTGAAAGAAACTCCTCTCTTTATTCTATTGATGAAGATAAATAACCGTACATGGGTAAGGCCGTCAAAAATGGCACTTTTTCGTCATAAGGGGTCTTTTTAATAAAAAGTTTAAAATAATCTAGTGTGAAGATTTTCCTTTTAAAATATGACATTCCTGCTAGTGGTTCGAACTTATGGACATCTGTTATACTGTGTTTTTGGATTGAAATTAAAATTTTTTTGAGCGCGATCACAAGGATTCTCATGCAAAATTAAAATGTCCTAAATTCCCCACGTAAATAAAATTTTAAATTATTTTTTCTTAAGTTCTACTAGCAAATATCGCCGTTCCGTTATTATGCGGTATCTCACACTAGGGAGGGCGGGAGAGCGATCATTCTCGTTACCTTTTTATTTTACGTTTTAATAAAAGGTCCGTTAACTACTGCATTTTTTACATGGCAACATTAGAATTACTTTAAAATCCTACTTCTACTTTCTAGGTCAGTAGTTTTGTCCCACGATGCAGTAAAACCAATTCCTCAAATCCGGAATTCGAAACAGTAATTTATTAATATTTGGTGGTTTCAACAACTCTATGTCGCTCCTTGTAGTTGTTTCTATACATGTATCTATATATATGTGGAACACGTTTTTCCGATGATTAAATACAAAATTTCTCACGCATGTCTAAGGACAACGTTTGGACTCATCATTATGTAAATATATGATTGTTAACAACAATCCAAGCAAGCAAGAGTCCAAACTTAAGGAGCTGCTTAAGGATGATATTGTAGTGGCGTCATTTATTGTGTTGTTGTATCTATGAGTATAATGTTATGAAACCAACAACAATTTGTCCGAAAGTGAACGAGGACTGTGTTTTATATTTTCGTTTACTTAATTTAACTAAAATCGCAGCCATCATTGAGTTTGCAAGCCACTCTTGTTTAAATGGCCCTACTAAAATCATCCATGTCACTATACTATTGTAATGGACTATAACATATCAAGGACGGTTTTAAGTCGCGACAGATGATCATCAGAACAATAGAAATTTGTATAGGACCGTTCCAGATATTAGCAACGCCATTGACGCTGACACCGCGGATGAACCATTACATCTGTGATCCAGGAAACAGAAACACCATATTGTCTCATCATACCAGTCCCTGTAATAAAGAATTAAGTATTGTAAGAACCAGTTCCAGGAACTTAAACATAATAAATAATAAACAAAAACAATATCCTCACAATTGAGCATATATGAATATGCGTGTCCTTCTGCTTATTCAAAATTATTATCAATAATCTCGATTTTTTTAAACTGTTTCACCTCGACGCCAATTTAAAGTAAAAAAATATTGAAATTGAAAATTGAAAAATTGAAAAAATATTTAGGAATAGGATGTAACATTAAATAATAAAATTTAATTTAAAAAATTTGCCGTAAGAGCAAAGCCAGGCGATATGTTTAGTATTGCTATTTTTGCTTCTCTTTATCGATACTATAATATTTAACTTAATAAAAAATTATGTATGGATCCAGTTTATTATCAAAATAATGTGTCACCTTAGTGGCTGTTTCTAATTGTTTACATAATAGTTAAAAGTAAAGCTTTAGCCCCTAGTTTCTAAAAATAGCACTTCATTACACTTACGCCTATACACGAATGGTCTGGAGCATTACATGAAAATATTGTTTTCAAGTACAATTCAGATTATTAAAGTGGAAATATATTATTATAATAATACGATAATTTATTGCAACATGTTTTTAACAGTCTGAATATAAATACATTATGCCAGCATAACTCTGACAGCTAATATTTTGCAAAAGTTTATATTAATACCAGCCATCGCTTTATATGGGATTTTGGTATACCTTGTTAGATAAAAAATTATTATATATCACAGGAGTTATGACGAAATATGATGAATATAAACAGGTACACTGTATAATATAATATCTAAAACTTACCTCTTAATATCCAATTCCTTTATAGAGTTATTAACATAGTTAGCGAGGTTAACATCTCTAGCAGCTGGTCGACAGCCTTCGTAAGTATCTGCTGGTATGTCTGTACGGAATGCTCGAAAGTTGCTCAAACAATCACGTATCACTACTTCTTGAGCTGGTAAATATTCATAAATATTATGTTAATTTACAAAAATTTATGTGAAATACTTACAAAGCAATTTTAAGCTGCTCTTCACAAAAATTATCATGTTATGAATTGCATGGTCAAAAAGGCATCAAGCTCGATTCTTTGGACTTTGAACAGTTCCTACAGGTTTCAGTAGCGGCACTGAATTAAAGATTATGGCCCATCTAACTATAAAAACATACCCCTGGCATACAGAAATGACATATTTATAGAAAAATATGTATACCTACTTTATAATAATACACGCACACACTCATAAGCCCCACACTACGGAATCCCTGAATCGCGGGTGCCATGGACTCACATACTGCCCTCAGAACGAAAAAGAGCACAACTGCTGTATAAAGTACGTATAGTTGTGCCTTTTTTCGTTACGAGGGCAGCATAGATAACCACAAATTACACCCAAACTCACGAGAAAAATAAATGTAAGTCATACATATTTTTTTCCGGCCCGGGAATCGAACACGGGACTTCAACTTGGCAAACCAGCATGGTAACTGTTGGGCCACAGGGGCAGTTTCTTGCAATAGTATGTGTCGCTATATAGTGGGTACTGGGTGGGTACATTATGAAATAAAATAAAGGTTTTTTTATATAAAAAATGTACATTTGTGCAAAGTATTTGTGCGTTTTGTATTTACTGTTGAATCACCCAGACAACGATTTTGATCTTACATTCCTACTTCAACTGACCATGCAGGATTCGCACACGAGCGTGATGATAAATGTTTTAATAGAGTGGCTGAACTACAATAATCTAATTAGGGTTTTCATACAGTTAAAAATATGTTTCATACTAAATCTTTATTGCACTGTTACAAGTAAAACCGGTAAATTTTCAATATTTTCTCTACATTAAATAAAAAGTCGTTTATAACTGAATAATTTGATACTAATGTGGTATGCAAACATCCATTAACTGGGATTATGGGCAATTTACAATAAATCTTAAATGTTAAGCTTGACATGCTCTTGACACTGTACATAAAATTAATGCAAATATTACCTCCTTTTCTTTCAATTAGTTTTACACAGATGTCCTCATTCTCGGGGCAGGGATTGCCTAAGTACCCCATGCCTCGCCAGTTAAACTCTGTGCAGCCAGGAGTAGCTGCTGTACACTGGTAGCACCATAAAGCAAAACCTGAAATATACAAAAATGTTAAGTACAATGTATGTAAATGTTAAGTAGCCTCCACACATTTAAATCTAATGTAATATGTACAGACAACACCACATCAAGCTACACATTGTTCCATTGCTCTGGAGGTGATATTCAAAAAAATAGAGTGGTTTGCATTAATATTAGACATAACTGGTTGATGACTGTACCACCTCAGCCAACCGTGACCATAGGACCTGTAAAGGGCCTGAAATGTTGGTTTGTTTGAAAAAACAAATATACGCAATTCAAATCCGGAAAACTAGTTTTATTTCTTATGCATAACAATCGCGAAAACCTAAGAACTCGAAAAGTGTACATAATTATGAATACAAAGATCGAATACACAGAAATTTTTTTTTGTTCAACCTGGTGGGTAGCTAGCTAGGGTAACTAGCACCCACAACCACGCTGCACCATAGCATTGCTTTAACCATCAGAGCCACGGGTCAAATTCTCCTATGTGTCTTGTTATAGATCTTTGTACTGAATTTTGGTAGTCATAACCAAAGTAATGGAGTTATTCCAAAAAAAATCTGAATTAAGAAAAGTGTAATAGCTTGTGAGCTGTTGACTGTAAATGTGTATGTGTAAAAAATTTTGAAATAAAAATTATTAAATTTATTATTTATTATATTATTATGATTAATTACATTTATTATAATTAAAGTTTTAAAACCCCAATACAAAACTGTGTACTCCAAAATGTGAATAAATCTATAAGCTAGCAAGTTATAGAGACCAATTGAATGAGCACAAATACATTAGTTCAACTATAAGTAAAAATAGAAATGTTTTTTATTCCAAAAAGAAACAACACAGCACACATACATTTAACAATTACAAAACATCATTATAAAGTGAAAAAATCCAAATAATAAATAAAAAAGGGGAAAAACATAACAATTAATAATACACACAAACAGAAAGTAAATAACTATTATGATAAGCCATTAAGTGTGCATGATGTGTTGTTACAGAATCCGTAATCCACTTACTTTGGTGTCGTCTCACTGCATGTGAAACTGTGATAGTCTTTTTACAGATTGTCTTTGAAAGCACATAAAAGGAAAGCTTTGTATTTAATTTATTGTACAAATAGGGTGCGAGGAAGCAGAGGAAATGCTGAGAAAAACTGGTATTAACAGTTTGGGTTTGCCAGACATTTGTGACATTCCCAATGTTCCCATTCCATGTTTATCCATAATTGTATTGGGATCATATACAAGTAGGGAGTGCTTTTTGAGGATTGTGCTAAGTGCAAATAATTGTGTAATGGTAAGAACATCTCATAGATTGTAAAGGTCACTAGTTGGGTAACGATAAGGAAGACAAGCCCCCCACCTTCAAAATAGCAGATTGAGATAATGTCTTGTGTCCTAAGAAACAGGTAACCTTATTATTATTTCAGAATTCCATACATATTTTGTAATTATGAACTTTTTTCAGCATACATTATTCAGTAATGTACGGAAAAAAGTGTTCCATTATTTAATAAGTATTGGATGTCGGACTCAACTACATAAACTATTATATTAAAATTCACTTCTAATTCACCTATAATTATTAATACTAAACGAGAACATTTTCAATAATTGAACTAATTTATTGTAATGCAGTAACAAGGGAGGTTTATTTCCTGTTCAAACTAAGCTACCACACCTTTTTTGTGTCGGAACAGTAGATGTAAGCATAGAAGGTATTTTAAACATGAACTTACTTTCACCGAGAGTCGATAAAATCACAACCGAAATAATGTAGAGCCTCATTTCAGAGTAAAGATGTAACAGCGGTACAACACTGATTTAATTGAACACTGTTTACCGGTCAACAACCAACAACAAATAACAACAGCCAAACAGTCAGTCAAGTCAAGTCAAGTCAAGTCAATCTACGCTTAACCGCGCCCGTCCGTACCCGACCATTCTATAAGCACAGCACCGCACCCGCCCAAGTAAACCGTCAACATGACATTGACATAATGTCAATGGTCATATTTTTTTTATTAATAGTTTTGGCTTGGGTACAGGTCTTTTGAGCCATGTCTTGGTTTAATTATCGTTGTAGTTCTAAATTCTAATACTTTTCACTTTCTCTTATATCACTTAGTTCACTTATTTGGATTTATTAAACAGATCTTGTAAGCGGTGGGAGTCAATATTTATGTTTTACTTTCACATAGATCACATTATCTTCTATCACTTTGAATAATTTGAATTTATATTAGTGGAATTTTCAGGATAAAGTCTTTTCTAATTTGGTTTAAAATAAGGATTATAGTTCTAACTTTCTTCATCACTAGTTCTTTCTTCATTTTTCTTCATACCATACTTAAAATAAAAATAATCTTTGTAAACTCTGTACTCGTAACTTCAAAATCCCGCCATCTGTGTTCAATACATGGGCATGCCAAAAAAGTTTTGACGTTGGCTCCGCCCAAATTTGTGAAACA
>NW_020654422.1:11316526-11364530 GCF_003589595.1 Hyposmocoma kahamanoa
ATATGCCTGAAGTTCGCGTGACACGCGACAGGACATAAATATGAAAATAAGATAAATCGAAAAAATGTGAAAATTAGAGGGCATTTCGTGATTTTTATCTATCGAGGAAACTTTATTGTTTTATGTTTCTAATTAATGTTTATGCTTGAATATATCGTGTAGTTACTCATACAATATTTTATTTTTAGCTTTAAAGTGATATACCCCTCTAAAATCAAATCAAAGATTAGGATTTTCTTCTCTGCTCCCTCTTAAATATGCTTCAATAGGTTATGTAGGGTAAACCGCTAGTATGGCTCAATTGCACAAATCGATTAATTCAATTAATTAGTCGATTTGTAGTTGGTATTACAATTGGCCGACACTAAACCGTCTATGGTCGGGTCAGTGACTTGTTTGTTTACATTTTGTTGAAAATGGGTTAAAATGAAGTATACAAACGGCCCAAAATCATGTCATGTGATTATTCTACACAGTAGAGGTATAGCGCTCGGTTTCTTAAGCACATTTCCACTACATCGGGAAGCATGCTTTACATTTTTACAATTGTGAGATCATGTACTCGTAATCTATTACGTCTCCGTATATTATCTCCATTTGATGGAGTGCGGACGCTTCGGGCTTCGCCCTCCTCGGACTTCGGCCTCCGGACTCGGCACTTATGGCTTTGTTAAAAAAAAATTGAAATAGCTCTTTAATGGCGGCAATATTTAAAAATTGCAAAAATATATTTTGACCACTAATTATTATCACACAATCTTCGAAATCTTTTCGTGTCAATTTTCAATCCGAGCAAAGCAATTTTTTTCAATTGCCATTTACATAAAAAAATACGGCTATATCGAAAAACGGCAGAAACAAAATTTTTACCCAAATTGTGATTGAAGTCATACCATTTTCAATCGAATTAGAAGAAATTTTTATCTACCGCCAAAAAAGTTTGTATGGCAGCCCTATTGAAAAATGGCGAAAAATCAATTTTGACCGCTAATTATTATTAAACACCCATAGAGACCCCGCCATGTCCACTTTCAATAGAATTAGAGCAAATTTTTATCTGGCGCTAAAAAAGTTTGTATGGCAGCCATATAGAAAAAAAAGTGAAAAATAAATTTCGACCGCAAATTATTATCAAACACTTATAGAGATTCCCAAATATCGATTTTCAGTTGAATTAGAGCTAACTTTTATTAGTTGTTGAATGGCGGCCATATTAAAAAATGGCGTAAAACCATTTTTGATCAACCTACCAACGTTGCTAGTCTTCTCATCTGGTTTAAACTTTGGTATTACTTCGGCTTCAGTAGGAGTAATTCGTCGCCTCTTGACGGGTAGGTCGCCACGTGGTTTTTCAAGAAAAAAATTTTCATTTTCTTCAGGAGGCGCACAGAACCGCTTATGATTCTTTCTTTTTCGCTGGCCAAGCCCCTCAATATATGGGCCAGACATTTTTTTGGTCCAGATACCACTTCTGAAGTATTGTTGGAGTGGCGAAAATTAAGAGTCGGACGGGCAGCGTAACGGCTTTTATTCAAATAAGCGCAGACATTGAAAAATATTCCTGCACTAAGACAGAGCACCTCTTATACGAAGGACACTCAATAAGTTTTGAGATGCTCGAAATTTAAAAATGGAACGCACCCGTATTATATGTTTTTAAAAAGCAAATTTATTTAAAAATAGATCACCAAAAGCAATTTAGCTAAATTTAAAAAAAAAATGACATTGTTAGTCATTTTACTACAACGCTTCCCGCGCTTTTTCTTTGCAATAATGGATCTTAACCGTGAACATTTGCGTGCTATGATCTTCTATGATTTTAAATGTGGTTTAACTGAACAATTGAGTTTGGAACGTTTGCAGTCAGCATTAGAGGACACTGCTCCTTCTCGTGCAACAGTTTTTAGGTGGTTTAAGGAATTTAAAAGAGGCAAAACTAACCTTGAAGATGACCTAAGAGGCGGACGCCCGGAATCAGCAGTTACTGCAGAAAATGTGTGGACATCTGAAATGTTGGTGCGAGAAGACCCACGAATCACGTACACGACAGTAAGAAGATCCTAGGCATTAGTTCGGGAAGCGTCAATACTATCCTGCATCAACGTCTTGGAGTGAGGAAGCTTTGTTGTCGATGGATCCCATGATTGCTCCCCGGTACTGAAAAACAGGCTGGAGTGGATTGGTGCCGAGAAATACTTATACGTTTCGAAAACGGGACATCGAGACGTGTTTCAGAAATCGTTACTGGTGATGAAACATGGATCTATCAATATGATCCAGAAAGCAAGAAGCAGTCGTCGGTGTGGGCCTTCGCAGAGGGACAATTGCCAACAAAGTTGCAAAGACCTCGAAACGTCGGCAAAAAAAATGGTAGCTAGTTTTTTTTCTCTGAGCGGACATTTGTCGACGTCAATGTTAGAAAATAGTAGGTCTGTTAATTCAGAATGGTACACAACAGTAGCATTGCCAAAAGTTTTCCAAGCTGTGCGGGAGAGGAGACCAAAGACCGGGCTTCGGGGAATCATGCTACATCACGATAACGCCTCTTCACATACGTCCCTCAGAACAAAGGCGTTTATTGAGGAATCTGGTATAGAAACCTTAAATCACCCGCCGTACAGCCCTGACTTGGCTCCCTGCGATTTCTTTTTGTTCCCAACAGTGAAGGATAAAATGAAAGGAAAATTTTTTTTGAGTGTCGAAGAAGCAGTGGCTGCCAACGAAATGACAATTTCAATGCTGACGGATCAAGACTGGCAAAAGTGTTTTCAGAGTTGGTTTAGACGAATGAAACTTTGTGTAGATAATCATGGAGAGTATTTTGAAAAAATGTAAAATAAATTATATTAATATGTTTGATATTTTTTCTTTATCTCAAAACTTATTGAGTGACCTACGTATAGACAATCAAATCAACCCTTTCTCTTAAACTAAACAGTGTTACAATTTTACAATTATAGTTGTTACTATTATCTTTACAATTATTATTCTAATTACTATTATCGTTACAACATTATTATATTTACTATATTCATCTATCAATATTAATTATTAATAATCATAAATAACGAAACCTAGTCGTCACCTATATTATTTACAAAGCAACGCTATCTAGTGGCAGGGTGATGTATTTAATTACACTGTTTTAACGGCCTGCCATAGTTGTAGGGACGGTGTCGGTAGATGGGGCCGCTAACACTTTACTAATGACCAAATTGTAAGTACTTTCCGTGGGTGCTGTCATTTATCGAAACTCCCTTAAATATTGATTATTTATTTATTTGTTGAGCATTGGCTATAGAGCCATCAGCTTAAACAAGCAACAAAGGATTAAGGAACTTAAAATGTAATAATATTTAAAATTAAAAATTAATTTGTGAAATAACCCTTAAAGATTAATACGCAGGTCAATGTTGATACAATACAAAAACTATTTAGAATTGATATCAAATATTGAATATTGCGAAAGAGACTGTTTACATATTTATTTATGGTCGTCGATGTTCCAAGTGTACGACAACGATTAGTTATTCATTAGTTTATTTATCGAAACTTTGTGGACATATTTACGAAATTATTGACGTTACTATATCTATTGAGATCTTGAGATTTTGTTTGACTATTATCTATGCATATTTTAGTCCTCGACTGTATTAGCTAAAATTACTAAAATACTTACTTAAATTACTAAACTTCTTTCTTGATATAAGTTATCACCAGATGCAGTGATGGCGGTGTGTCACGATTGGCTATTACTGCAATACGTGACGTATTATATAAGGCGGAGAATTTTAGATTGCATTTCCAGGCCACAAATATGCAGAATTGATATCTTATTAGTCTCAAACGGTGATACGATAAATAGAAAACGTCAAATTCGTCAAACTCTATTACCCTATTGATATAAGGATTTATAGTACTTGACGCCAAAAATATTGATTTAAAAGCAAACACTCTATAATTATTTCTCGCGGCAGGTAGCAGATATTAGACGCAGAAATGTTAAGAACATAAGTCTCCTACTCTACCTGAACCATATATTAAAAAACATTGATGAGAAAATAATCATTAGAGCAATTCGTAACAGTAGAGCTCCTTGTAAAAGAGTTCATCCAGTGTAGTACTGCTATCTTACCTATTTCTGTCGCCAAGCAATAATATCAGCATTACTATGTTCCGGTTATAAAGGGTAAGGGTGCTAGAGACATTATATAGGCACATGGGACTTGTCAACTTACGTCTCAGGGAGACTTGCCGCAGTGGCTGTGTTGCCCCTCAGATCTTTGCGATTTAAAGTTCTGAGTGGCACTCCAACTGTTATGGATAGGCGTGTAGCTTACCATCAGGTGCACGACTCGTTCGTCCCATCACTAATTATTATAAAAAAATCAGTTTTAAAGTTGTTTTTTATTGTTTTCATGATACTGAATTAATATTTTTTGTACATTTAATTATTTATGGTTACATGTTTCTTCAAACGATTGGCGATATTTCAGGTAGATAAATAATCACTATAGTGATACTATTGTTATATCTGTTAATAGGTATTGATATTATATTTTTAGTATTTCTATTTCTCTGTTATTGCGTCAACTTTTCTAACTTCTCCTCGTCTATCACCAAAGGAGGTGGGTTGATTTGATTCTGGAGCAAAATAATATCATCTCTATTTAAGTCAATGCACACAGTACCCACTACGTCCTCAATACCGATCGTGCCGTCGTTACTAACATCCACTTCTTTGACAAAGGTGTCCAACATTTTCGCATTCATCTTATACCCGTGTTCACCTAATACTTCCTTGAAGAACTCACGATCTATTATAGAATCCTTGTCCTTATCTAGTACTTGTAATGCGAGACGTATCTCTTCTTCAATGGGCATATCTCTCTGTCGTATAGTAACCATATGAAGAAAATGAGGATACTCTACATGATGTTCAGGATGCGGTGGTCTAGTACAAAATTCCATCAATTCGATCATCTGTTCCGGGGTATGAGTCTGGAGATTAAGACATTTTAACATGTACACCATTTCAACCTCGGTGACGTAATCTTTGAGTTCAGCATAAGCAGGAGTATAATCTTGATAGATATCCCATACCTCTTTTACCTCTTGTAATTGATCAGGCTGTAATTCAAACGGAGCTTTTAAAGCTTCTTTTGAGTCAGTTAAAGCATACGGTGCAGCAGGATCAATGACTTCTTCTTCAAATCCTCCTTCTTCTTCACCTAGCATTTCTTCTTCTTCAATTTCTTTCTTTTTTTGTGGTTCTTTTTCTTCTCCTTGAACTTCTTCGTGTTCTCCCATCATCTCTTCGCCTCCTTCAATGCCGTATTCAGTTTCAGTGCGTGTAGTGGCAGAAGTGCCTTCGACAGATTCTTCTTCATTTTCATCAAATTCTCCGTAGTTACCATAAAAATCAAAATCGTGTCCTTCAGAAATTCCTGTCGCAGAAAGAGAAATACCTTCATCTTCTTCCTCACTTTCGTCAATGGTTATCTCAACGGTATCTTGTTGCACTTCTTCCACAGCTTCAATAGGAGTTTCCCCTGGTGTTGCTTCTGCCATTATTGCTGTAACTATGGATATTCCTCACTAAGATTTAGACCGTAAAAGTAACTTAAAAAATTACACCAAAAATTTATCACCACTTCGAGGTATCTTGAATCTAGCCCTGAGAGTCACTATAAGATTTTCGGTTATTTTCTCGTATAAATTAAAACTTTCAAAGGATATGACATCTAAAATATTAATAAATTCGTTAAATATCTCTCCTTTCACATTATCTATAAAATCAAACATTGATATAAAACAATACAGTTATATGAAAATTGTATAAAATAAGCACCTCAAAACTTCAAACAAAGGAAAAAATAAAAATAAAATAAAACATTTCTTACTTGCGTTATTAGACAGACAAGTATGTCAAAATCTATACAATTACATGATTGAAACAAGTGTCCAGTGATAACAAAACTTAAATCTACAAAAAGTTCGAACACGTATGTAAATACATGTAACCAGCCCCATTAACTTTTTGAAATGTGAGGTGCAAATCGTAGCTGCTGCGTAGGTAGGTAGGTATTCATGAACGACGTGATTATATGTAGGAAATGTGCCAATTACCCTTACGTTAAGAAAACTTTCTTAACATTATACATAAGTAGGTATGGGTATTAGCAATTACTTACTACGAGGTCGAGACAGAGCTTTTCGAAACCATAGGTTTTAAAGTAGTTAAAGATATCACAACAAACTAGTTTTGACAGCTATGAAAGACGATAGAATGTAACTTGAATGAAATCAACGAAACAAATAAATTATGATTGGTAACGCCACACATGAATTATTTTTATTTTTAAATTTCCCATATAACTTTTATCGGCTATGTTTAACTTTCATATTCAAACCAATATCCGGTGATACTTTAATTTCATTAGTAAGGCACAGCATCGAGTCTTTCTCTCTCCCTTTTTTCACTGTGCCAAAATGCCTTTGAGTGAAGGGAATAGAAGATAAGAAATCGCTACTAGAGTGCGCTGGCTTCATATTTGCTGGCTCGCGGTACGGCAAGACAACCTCGCCGCGACCACTTCGAGAAAAAGGAAAAAGAAATAAAAGAAGATCGAGACGCTACGCTGCTCTTGCGGATGACGGATATTTTTTTCATTGAAAAACCGCATTATTGTAAGTGATTTGTTTGCGTGTGAATATTCCCCTGGCGACGTACACCTCCAGCGTATACGTCTCTAACGAGCACACGATAACGAGTACGGCACAGTTTTTCTTCATAATATTTCTTTCTATTTTTTATTCTTTATTTTCTCGATGCTATAGCCGTAAATTCGACTTTCCTTACCTTCTCCTAGAACCACGCCTTACAGTCCACACCACCATCAAATTTAATAGGTTGCAAAAGCTCCCAGGCGCTCCAATGATCTTAGTACGTTTAAAAAAAACATTAATTATATTGCCACACTATATTGCGTGAATTCCAAAATAAAATGCAGTTTTCAAAGACCAGTTCCAATCTATAGACTACAGACAGAAAGTATAATGTTCCAAACAAAACACTATCTTGGATTTTGTCAAAGAGTACCTACCTATCAGCATACCGTAGTACCCTGGACAGAGGCCACAGTCTATACCTGTTGGAAATGAGCTTGACAGGCAGATAATATTGAGTTATATAGAAAAAAGAAAAACAGATTAATCGCGTATCTATGAAAGGTTATTCCACAAAATGACAGAGTCGAGATATTGAGCATTAAAGATTTTTGGCAACTTTTTGTCATAAGGTAGGCTCATTTCAATAATATAGACGACAAATATATAGGTATCAAAAGATTTGTAACGAAGTAAGCATTACGATCGGTTTGTTATTTTTTAAAGTTAACAAACTTACAATTAGTAATTAACTAAAAATGGTTTATGCAAAATTCGATATATCAACGAAATTATTACTTTATGCGTCAAGGACGATAAACACATTTTTGTAAAATACGGAAAAGTATGTCTAAAGTGTCACTTAATCTTTGCAAACACTAAGAAATCACATTTTTATTGTGATCATATATTAAACGAAGGAAGAATAGTTTTATTTTTGTCACTCAATGTGTTTTGTTTTCAATAATCCATCACCCTTCTTCTTTGACCAGTAAATCTTAATAACCGAATAAACAAATACTGAGTTTTGACTCTACACTTTTATTAAACGATTGTGCACAATCGGGGGTGCACGAAAGGAGTTTCTCCCCACTACTTACCATTCCTTACTTTTACGAGTACATCCCCAATTTGATCGAGACATGTACATCGAGGGTCTACCTCTGCCCACGTCTAAATCTATTAAAATCCTTTCTTCATGACCACTTAATCTTTGAATACACGACGCTCTTTTATTACTCTGTTCGGCATTCTGTCTTAAAGACTAAGGGTGCCTTCAAATTAGACGCTTATAGAAGCTCTGCCGTGGCGCGACAGTGCCGCAAAAGCCGCTCCACTATTAATTTTCATACAATATTAATGCTAAAAAATAGAGCGTGCATGTCACGAAGTAGCGCTGCAGCTGCACTTCCAAATATTGTATGAATATTTAAATGTGGCGCTGCTGCAGCGCCTCTGTGACGCACAGTAGCGTTTCTACAAACGTCTAATTTGAAGGTGCTCTGATATTACTCAAACTGTATACTACTCAAGATTCACACCAAAAGCATTTACCCTACTTTCGTGCTTCTTCTGTTACACCCAATACTCGCTACCGTACGTCAGAGTTGGAACCCGCACTTCCTTGACACGTTCTGGCTACCAATAAAGACCATTTACCTGATTTCGACTATTACTTTCCGTTCAATATCATCTTCACACTAACCATCTCTTATAATACCCAGCCAGCTACACAAATTCTTTCACTTTTTGTACCCTCCGCTATCAACTTTGTCCCCATTTTTCCACCTTTATCCCTTTCAGTTACCATCGCCTTCGTCTTACCCAAATTCGCCTTCATTCCTTTTCTTTCAGATTGAAATAAACCAATTAGGTTTTAGTTTACGCAGAAAATATCTCGGAAGGTGCGCCATTACATTACAAGAAAAATCTTGTTTTTAGCCGTACAAATTCCCTTATTCTAATCGCCCAATCCTTTCAGAATCTATATATATATATCGTTTTCCAGTCTGTCCATGTCATTGACAAAATTTAAAGTATTTTTCAAAAAAGTTGTATAATGTGTAAAGCGTTTCAAACCACATTGAAAGATATGTGTTGTAATTCGCATTTATGGTTTAACCACATGTGCGAAATTCGCTTAGGAGACGAACCAGGTTTCGTGAAAACAATTTTTTGATTTAAGAATTACCACGATTTTTGTTAATGATATTATTGAAAAGAATATGAAACTTCATGTTACGAGGCATTTGTTGATTGCGTTCATAACTCATTTTATGATTTACTATGCAGAACACGGCCCTTATGTACTTTTATTTTACACGTAAGAGGTGAACCACGGAAAGAAATAATTGCCCGTGGTCCTTCCAGGTGAACCAGGAAGGTGGTTCACGCGCAAGAAACGTCATGTACACAGACATATCTAGATAGACGCCGCAAGTACAGCAATTTGTATGAAAACCAAGCGTGCCATATTTTTTGTACCCACTATGAGGACACAAGAACTATTTAGTGAAGGAAGTGAATACGCATAAACAAGAGTATTCCATTCCATAAATAATAAATATAATAATTTTTGTTTAAGTATTTGGTGATTACAAGTAGTTGTAATATTAAAATAGTAGAAAAATACTAGAATAAGATTGTTAAGTCCTTTATTTTACTTGTTTTTGTTTGGTTGGTTGATTACTCAAAAAAAAAAGAGTTTAATTTTTAATCGACTTCAAATATTAAAATTATTGTCCTTCCAATAAAATGAGCTTATTATAAAATATCTTTTTGTAATAGAAGATCTTACCGATTAACTTAAACAATGAAAACTCACGTCAATATATGAACTTGCGACTGCCTTAATTAATTTTACTAGATGATTTCCTGTTGGTAATTGATCAAATTGATGAATGGCAAGACAAATGAAAATGTTACTGCTGACAAAATATGGTAAAATCTTATTAATCAGAAGAGGTTTCCTTAATGACGGCCCCGTGTAAAATTTTTGTGATTTGTTTATTATTTCTCGGATTTCTAACTCTGCTACTCTGTATATTTGGATAGTATCTTAGGTGGGGTAAACTAGACCACCTTCGTCCTCGAAAGCAAAGAACTCATACGTATGAACAACTCCAGGTTATTGTAAAAACAGCACACTATTCATTCTTTGAATTATATATTTTTTTGTATTACTCGTACTACATATCCGGCGATGTATGTAATTATTTGCTTACTATATTCGGACATTCAAAGCAACGTGCTGCAAAAATTATCGAAATTGCTGATACTGCTGATAATAGATACTTCAAAATTGAAAAAAATACGAAACGTTATAACAAAAGAGTTAATAGAATATTTTTATAACATTGCTAAGGTCATAATAATTTTTGTCCCTTTGTTTTCAAAATCGATCAGAATTGAGAACAGTGTTGCCTAACGTATACATCACTAAATGTTAAATTTGGCCAAAGAAATGTACAAGCGGCCGTACCACGAAACTGAATGCATTACACAAAAGTGCGTTCGTTCGATATTCATGGCGTATCAACAAAGGATCACAAATGTATCGCACGAAGTAAAAGCCGCAATGTATTATGTATCAAATCATGAGGCATACACTCGGTTGCATATTTGTTTTTTCGAAATTCATACAAAACCAACATAATCGTTTTTAAAATAAATTATGCATCTTCTGATTATAAAATCACTTGCCCGTCCCTGTTTACCCGTTTACCCACACTTATGGTGCTTTTGCAGTTTATAATGGCACAATTATGCATTTCTCGCGTTTTCGGCTAGTGTTTATTTACGATAACGGTCAAGCGCGTTCTGAAGTGTAGCAGCAGCAACTTAAGTGATTTTCACTTACTTTGAGCACGCGAAGTACGTACACTTGCGGCGTCTATTTAGATATATATCTGTGGTTATGTACCTGTACCTACTTGCGGAAAGGCAAGATCTTTAGACCACGCAGCCTAGTCATTTTTATATATTTTTTTAATTTATATGGTAACCATAGTAACTGTTTTATTCATATTATACTTGTTTTTTATAATATCTGATGAAAGGACGAACAAGTCATGCGCCTGATGATAAGCTACACACCTGTCCAAGTGTTGCAGTGCCACTCAGAGCTTTAAATCGCAAAGATCTTAGGGGAACTGCCACTGCACCCGTCACCCTGAGACATAAGTTAACAAGTCCCATGTGCCTATAATTTCACCAGCATCCTTACTTCAAAACCGAAACACAGTAATGCTGACACTACTGCTTGGCGGCAGAAATAGGTAAAATGGCAATACCTGCTACCCCGGACGAACTCCTCCACAAGGAGGACTACTGCTACTAAAATACATAGGTACTAATACATACATAGGTACTCTGTTATTGTGTAGTCAGAACACTCTGTTGCTTATTAATCTATCATATTATTATGTTTTGTCTTATTTTAACACGCGTCATTATATGCTTGTGGAAACGTGATGGATAGTGTGAAATTTTGCTTAGTATTTCACGATTATTAAATATTGACTATATAATTAATCAATCAAAAACTACAACATTCCTTACCAAATCAATGTCAATAATTTAAAACTTTACATTTATGTTCATACAATTAGTCAAATAGCGAAATGCGAGCAGCACACCGATGTAAATTAATTTTCAAAGCGGAATGCGTCTGCGCCCACCATCAGTAAAAGACAGTGTGTGTATGGTATGCCGCATCTAGTTCGCTGGTATACTATAAATATCGTTGGTACTTTTGAATTAGAAACGTCTGATAAACAGTAACAGCCTCCTTCTTATTTTCTAGCGTGTGATTTGCAGTGGAGGCCATGACCCCGGGCGTCATGGCAATGGGGGCGGCGGCAAGCGCGACCTAGCAAATATTTTTTTTACTTAAAAATAGAAAATTCGCTGTTTGAGAAAACTGTACCTATATACTAAACAGTGTTCAAAATTCAGCGTCTATTATTAACAAATGAACCAAGTGATTTAAGTGAAAGTGCCGCCGCTTATAAGAGTATTTAAAAAATCGAAAGTTCTTTTTGTCATTGTACACGTACACTAAAAACACAATAGAAAATATTTAATAATGATCCCGAAAACGAAATGCCAAGACCTGGCTCAAACAACATGTATCCAAGCTAAAAATCAAGAAAAGGTATCAAATGGCCCTTTTTTACATATAAGGTCGTATTTCAGAACTCTACACAATGCTCAAGTCAGGACTTGAGTATGATTTCTAGTGCTTGAAACCATTCTCAAGTCCTGACTTGAGCATTATGTAGAGTTTTGGAATACGACCTTAGTAAAGTATGAGTATTACCAATTACACGATAGTCGAGACAAAACATGTTGAAGCTATAGGTTTTTTGGTTCATCAATTTTCCCTAATACAAGCGTACTTACCCAACACAAAGACAGAATCATACCAAAAATCAAACCAATATGCATATATCTATATACTTATCAAGCTTTCTATATACTAGGAATACGTGAAGCTAAGGTCTTATTATATAGATGGACTGAATCTGGAGTAACATTTTGTTTACATACTCTCATTATAGTATACGGATACGTTTTCCGTTTTAAATGATTATATTGGAGTCATAGAATATTAAGTTTATAAATATGTTACATTTACAATAGCTAAAGGAATTATCCTGGTGCGTGGTAACCCTAACCGTAGTAGCATCACGTGTTTTTTTCGAGAGAAAGACCCGATGATGGTGAGCGGTTCGCGGCGGCCGATGCGACCACGGCCAGAACGCACACTAGGACTCGCACGTTGTAGACGCGCATGCGTACCGGCTGTACCCTCCCATGCGTTGTTTTGACGGGAACTAAACGGTTAATTTCGAAATTTTAAATTAAAGTTAAAACTTTCTTCAAATATTTAAAGTCAATAATAATAAAAAAAGTGTGGTCAGTGATAGACAGGATTTAAAGATTTGGCGAAATTTGGTTTTACGAAATCTGTTATTTGAAATAATGGTAAGTTGTAAGTTTTTAATTCTGCCATAGTAGCTAACCTACTTCTTTACCTGAAAAAATATACCTAATAAAAATCTGAGAACAACAATATTCAACGTTTTTACACTACCAAGTGTTTAACTGTACATTTAAATATAACTAAACAAAATACAAACGTAATCTGACTAAGGTTAGGCTAGGTACTTGATATAGGATTCCACGTCGATAGTAAAAAATTTAGGGGTGCAAATGGATTCCGACCTAAGGTTTGAGAAGCATATTCAGGAAATAACAATGACCTGCTTCTATCGCTTGAAAGTGCTTTACTTGGTACGCCGGTTTCTAAGCATTGAACTCCGCATTAATCTAGTAGAGTCTCTGGTACTTTCCAAATTCAATTATGCAGACACCGTATATGGTCCACGACTTCTAGCCAAAACCAAAAACCTAGTGCAACGCGTACAGAATGCCTGCATAAGATTTTGTTTCGATGTTCCTCCAAGAGGTCATGTTACACCATTCATGAATAGTGCTAAATTGCTAAACATGTCATCTAGGCGATTGGTTCATTTTGCATCTCTACTCTTTAATGTTGTTAAAACATGTAGGCCTCTTTATCTATACAATAAACTCACCTGGTCCTCTAGAACACAAAAATTTGCTCGCCTTGCTCGTAATGTTGCTCTCATAGTCCATCCTCATAAAACATCTGCCTATAAGGGTAGTTTCAAATACATGGCCGCCAAAATATGGAATAATATTCCCCCTCCCTTGCGAATCCTCTCCTCCACTCAGTCTTTTAAAGTTAAGGTAAAACAATACTATCTAGGGCTCCAACTAAGCGGCTAGGTAAAAATAAATTTATTTCCACCCAACTGAATCTAACTCCATACTCGTACAATGTAAACAAATGTAAATGAAGCAAGGATAATATTTAAATGTAACTTTCTGCATACTTTTCTATATGTTATAGCATAATAACGAAATATATATCAAATTTAAAACTGGTCACTCTTTCACTGTTAAATATTGATTTGGCAGTGGAGGAGTGATTTGGTTGTGGATTAGTAAATTAGTAGGCAATTAAATTTATAAAAAAGGTGTAGCTGCAGTGTTTCATATAGTTCAATAATTAACTATGTAGCAATATCTTATGGTTAATAATTTTTAAATGTTCTTAGTATAAACGGTAAATTTTTGTTTGCTTTTTTTAAGTAATATCGTGCCATCTCATCCTTCAAAATGGTTCCAACTGAAAACCAGCGTTACGGCAATTGAGCTGTGACATATGCTGAGTTTGGTTCCATTTCAGCTCGTAACTGTAACTCTTTGTATACTTGCAATGTGTGATGCTGGCTGAATAAACGATTCTTTCTTTCTTTCTTTCTTTCAAACATTTTACATCAATCAATATATGGTTTTAATCAAACCTATATTTTTTTTAAAAATTCAATGGCCATCAAGTCCAACAAGAATCAAGCTTTTTTTAGTAAATAATGTTCGTCTATATCTTGCGGTTATGCTGTCGTAACGCCAGGGATCGACCGCTGAATTTTCATCAATATGTGGAATCCACAATAGTTTATTACCTACTGCATTTATTGCTCATGTTACGAACTGCGAACAATTTCGCAAATGCAATGTCACGCTGTACCCACATATACAACGACAAATAGATCTGTACTACTTTGCACTTTCATTTGCAGATATACAGGGTGTAAGAAAAATGTAGTAGCACAAAAAATTGTTGTCTTTATTTTATTATTACTATTCCCACCTAATGGTGAGCTTTTCTTGTACTTATACTTTCCCTCCACTTTGCTCTGTTGTTGGTGTCGTTTTCGAAAACTTGGCAGCTCCTTTAATCTTTGGCGATATGATCTGTCCACCTGATCTTCGGTCTTCCTCGTTTTCTGGACCCAGAGTTCTTCAGTAGTCAATATTATATATTAAATAATATATATTTTATTTCCCCAATATAATGTACAGACGGCAGAACATCAAGCTAGAAATTGACGGATCTTGTTCCGTTGCACTGGTGGCGATATTCGAACAAAAGCGTATAACATAATTTGTTACCTGCGCTCTGAATAAATAAACGCCTTATTACATGGCCACATAGTAGGGTCATGAGTTTGTTTCAAAAATATAAATGGATCACGAAAAATTGCCATCATCTAATGAAATTCACTTATACATCATCAAAAGATTTTGATAAAAGCCCTCTGCAGTTTTGATTTCCACCATTAACCAAAACATATGAAAAAGGGGCCTAGTTGAATATTATGATACAGTGGAAAACTTGCTACTACTTACTACTTACTAGACTTTGTATTTCTCAAGATATATGCGTGAAGAATAAATAAATTGGTATACATCTTATACAAAATTTTAATTCCTAGAATATTTAATCCTAAATGTGTAATTGTGTTACCCACCTGTTACTTTATATGAAGCTATAGATTGGTACACATATCAGAAAGATCTAAAACCAAGAAACCTTTGACGATCGATCGAGCAAAAAAAGAGATTGTCTGTAACGTTGATTACTTTCGTTCGGCTTTTACTGAGGTACCAGAGAGCGATTGGTATTTCTTATTTAGCACTACACAATCGTTATGCAATGGCATAGATAAGACTCTAGGTACGGACACCAAGAAGATCGCAACTCATATTACCCGTTTCTGATTTGACGTCCTTAAAAGTTCATAATAAACTTTCAAAAATTGTCTATGTACATAATATACTACACGAAATAATAAAGGTTCCGAAAAACAAATGAATTTGCACGAAACTGAACTGTATCGATTACTATACTAAACTTAAGAAAGTAATGCTAACTTACTGATGTATGTCTTCGTTGTCACTTGTAATAGTATGCTAATAGTATTTCCGTATAATCAGAACAGTTTAAGAATTACCAATGTTTCTGAAGTGTATGCGGTCATTTTGAAACTTATAAATGGGGATATAAATTAAAATTACTATTTTCGGTGAGATATAGTTGGTAGAGTAGTATTAAGGCAGGAAGATGCTTCGGAACTTTGAGTATTTCATTCGGTTATATTCGGTATATATTTTCGGTAGCTTAGTAAATATTCAATAACTATAACAATGACAACAGTAATATTCATAATTTGAATAAGCTCATTTTTAATAAGTGGTGACCAAAATTTTTTTTAGAAATCCAATTTCAATATCATCATCATATATATATGTATATCTCACATACAAAAGACAGTTTTAGTTTAGCTATGCGAAGATCAAATTGATAATGTGTTTTTCAATAAATGTACACTTTCGATATAACTAATAATTACGTTAAAACATAATCTGGATACCTATGTCTCGACTGGACGAATTTCAGAAAATAATATGACGGTCACTAGTGAACGTCATATTATTATTATAATATATATTATATTACATATATTAAAATAAAATATATTAAATTTATAGTTTCTCTAGACGATCTTCTAACATAACCAAACAAAAAATTGGTAAGCAATGAATCGTCACGCAATACGAAAAAGCCACGGTATGGCGAGGTCGCAGGATCGCGTCCAGCCGGGTCGAAGGAATCTTTGTGTTAGATCTTTGCATTAATAATAATAACAAACTAATGTAGTTATTTCACAGAAAACATCGTGACATTTAATAAACTTTTTTTCAATCTTTTATTCTTATTTAGGGGCTTTGATCGTTATTGAACATGTCAGCTCGATTAGAAAAGCAGTACATCAAGGAAATACTTAATAAAATCCAGACAGATAAAACAAAATACTATCTACCTAAACATGTATACAAAATCTCCATGTTAGCTCCGACAAAACAGATTGAAACCATCCAACATTAAATGTACGGAACCGCGCCCTTATAGGCTCCGTGCGAACACACTCCAAGAGCAAATGATGTACATCCTCAGGAATCCCACACACTTGCAACTCCGTGAGTTCGCCCTCCGCATCAAATACAAAAATTTGTTTAATGGAACGTGTCCGGATCGAAGCCTACGCGCGCTGGCAATTTGATCCCTGCTTAACTTAACATGGTCAAACCAAAGGATACGAGGAGACTCACTCTGCATTGTCTTGTACCAGATTCCTTTTTCCTGGGACCTCATATCGAAATATTCCTTCCAACGAGAATGGAACTTGCTCTTATAGTTTGCAATCACTTCAGAGAAGTCAGGCCCAGTGTTAAGCAGTGTGCCCAGGTTAACCTCAGGCCCATCTGAAACAGCCGAAGTGGTTAACCGGTCCGCTCAAGCTTCCCTAAACTAAATAAACTACATATTACAAGTAATGAAAGTCAACTCCTTAGTTCACATTTCAAAGCATAAATTTTACTGACGAAACACACCAACACCACACCACTTTAGGGACTGCGGTGATGACATCGTGAGAACACACTAATCACTACATCAGAATACAATTGTAAGTTATTAATTATGAATCACGCTGGTTATGCGTATGTGGTAACAGTGAATGCGTCAATGCGTGGAAAATGAAACGTATAAGACAAAATATGTCGTCGTTCATTGTTAAAGCCATCTCCAATAAGCACAAGAACACAGTACATACACAGTTGAAATTTCTGCCAGTTTGGCAGGTTTTTATTCTGTTAAGCTACACTAGTATTCGAGGAGGCCAAAGGGAATCGAAACAAATTTACGATTTTTCTTTCTACAGAACATTCTATAAACGCAAATCTTGCGAGATTATATCGAGTAGCAGTAGTACCTAGCAGCAGTATCAAGTATCGATTTAGAAGCAGTAGAGCTCCTTGTGAAAGAGTTCGTCCAGTGCAGTATTGCCACCTTACCTATTTCTGCCGCCAAGCAGTAATGTCAGCGTGACAGTGTTCCGGTTTTGAAGGGTTAAGGGTGCTGGTGAAATTACAGGCACATGTGACTTGTCAATTTATGTCTCGGGGTATCGGGCGCAGTGGAAGTGCCCCTCTGATCTTTGCGATTTGAAGCTCTGAGTGGCACTGCAACTGTTAAGGACAGGCGTGTAGTTTACCACCAGGCGCACGATCTTGTTCGTCCCGTCACTTGATATTGTAAAAAAATATCGATCTATAGTTCGTTTCTTGCACTTTCAGATAATTGACAGAAATAAAGTGGAAATATGAGTTCTGGAACGAAAATTCAACTTAAACGCAATAAGTCACTTTGCTTTAACTTTCCTAATACATACCGAGGTGAGTTAAAACAGGGGTTCGAGGTTGGTTATAGTTGAGGTTCAAAAAGTACAAACAATAACATCATTTGACGAAATTTTTAACAATAAGTAGTTTTATTAGTTTTTTTTAACATATTTTTACATAAAGACACTTTTCGTGTATATATATATATATATATATACAGGTAAGGTAAAAAAGACAATAAAAGCTTAACTACTGGAAAGTAAATATAGGATTTTTAAATTATATGAAATTAAATTATTATTTTTTTAATTAATCATGCTCGTAAGAATGGTACTCATGATATCTTAACTTATTCATAAAACATGAATTAATAAACAAACTAACATCCAAACAAACACTTAAAATTAACGATATACTAGTATAATTCTCCACAGTATGTAAAATATTCAAAACATTTTACTTTTAAAATAATCAATTTCAAAACCATCTTCAATCTGGTTGAGGTATTTCTATGTTATAGATAAGTACGTAAGTAGTAAAATAAGATTGTCAAATCAGTCAGACTTCAATATCAGGAATCAGAACTTTACCCGACTTCATAAATACATAGATATTTGGTGGGTAAAGTACCTACCTAATCTTTTAAACTAGGTCTCTCTTTGAAATGTATGTTTCACGTTGATATTGGTTAGAGTAGGTGCCATTTTAGATGTAAAATCCTTAATGGAGTAACCGAATATACCTATTTACAATAATGGTAAGTAAATAACATAGCTCACATCCAATGCAATGCAAGTTATTTTGTAACTATCAGTAAACTTCTAAATATAGCGTGCGTTCGCAAATAAATGCCTACATTCATAGAAGGTTTATGTCATCGAACAACACCCTTCACCAGAATTTCAAATCATCACGATTAGCACAATCGTTGTATTCTATAGGTACTTACATCACGGTTGAAAGGAGTCTCTGCATGAGTGATCCGTATGGGAAAATGATTATTTTATTTTTAAAGAAAATCTTATAATAATAACAACAACGTATTAACTAAGTATTACAGAAAAAGAAAGTTAAAAAATTATACACCAGAAGATGTTCGTTAGTGAAAATTAAATAGCAAAAATCTTTTTTCATACAACAGCCAGTATTTAAAAAAATTTAGCCTTTAAAATTGCACCAGATACGCTTCCCACAGCAAAGAATTTTTTCAAATGGAACCCTAATCACAAATTATTTAGCAAACATGGTTGATCAAATGAAAATCACAGCACATACATTAAAAACACCAATATGCCATTAGCGTTATTGGTTGTTTGCTTAATTGCGAGAGAAGTCGCAACTTCGCTTAATAAATCGAGCTTTTCATTAATTTATTTACATATGTATGTCAGCGAATTTTATGTAATTTGATAAATATCTAACAAAAATACATAGAAAAAGAATTTTTCTTATCTAATATGTCTTAATAACATTATACCTATACCTAGTGCCACGTAAATTTATATGTATTTTTTTTATTTTGATAATATACAGGTAAGGTAAAAAGACAAGAAAAGCTTAAGTACTAGAAAGTGAAACTAGGATTTTTAAATTGTATGAATAAAATTGGATCCCCGTGGCAAGGTGCCCAAGATGCTGTGCAGCGTTCCTCCTTTGTATAGCTATGTTAACGCGTTGGGCAAGGTAGCTGCCGGCCCCTTGGTTTCCCAGACGGTCTATTAATTTTTTGTAAATCTGCGATGACCGATGCGATTAATTTATTTATCCTTCAGTGGAATATTATATTTACTCTATTGTTCTTTAAACGATGAAATCGATACTTGATCATTTGTGAATAAGTTAACCAACTCTATATCACGGGGTTTCCTGACCTAACTGCAGGCAAATATTGTGTGATACAATCATACAATGTGATGAAGTCGTGCTTACAATCGTGTTTTAATTGGTGATCGTACCTATATGATACCAATATTAAGAGAAAATATTATAAAAATTTTAAATTTCCTTTTAAAAATTATACTGCATATATTTTTACGGTCGATTTTGTTGCTCTTTGTGTCCAAAAAACATAATTACACGTTAATAAGCGGTATTGTTATTCGTACCCTTGTAATAAAGCCACATGTGATTATACGCCAAAAGTGCGTTTAGCATTTGAAAATCATAAAACGAATACGAACTACATCAAACAAATTATATATATTATGTGAAATTGTATAACTCCCCATTTAAGCTTAAGTAAGTTATCAACTAATTTTGTAGGTAGAATCTTTAAATATCTGCTGCCTAATTATGCTTTTTATCTTATAGTAATGATAAAGGGAATCATATGTATTTTACTACAACTGTTTTTACACTTTAAACTAATTTCTCATTTACAAATTTATTTAAATTATTATGATCGGAATACATTAAATGTTGTAAATTAAATTTCATATCATAATTGACATAAATTAATAGATACGAAGGGACAACAAAATAATATTGTAAGTGTTGAATAATAACGACTGCTAATAATAATATTGTAAAATGTCATGCATGTCACAAATGGCGCAACACGCTTGTACTTATACCAAGTATTATGTACTTTTACCATCACCAATACCATGTTTGCTTGCAAATAAACTATTTTCATTTACAAAATAAACACTATGAATTCTGTCGCCGTTCATTGAAAAAGCGCATGTGAGATTTAAAAAAAAATGTAATGTATACCGCCGTGATAAACATTGTTTTTATTAAAACATTTTACATGCATCTAAAATGAAGCGAATAATGTTTTATAAAAAAGCAGCGGTAGCCATTTGACTACCACGTAGCCATTAGACCCTCTTGAGAGGGTCATGTTTACCCTGTCAAGAGAGTAGTGGATTCAAATCCGGGCTTGCACCTCTGAGTTTTTCGGAATAATCTGCGAAATTTAATTTGAAATTTACCATGAGCTTTTCGATGAAGGAAAACGTCATGTGGAAACCTGCACACAGTACATCTGCAAATAAATTTAATGATATGTGTGATGTTCCCGATCCACATAGGGCCTGCGTGGGAACTATAAGCCCAAGCTCTATCATTGTGAGAGGAGGCCTGTGCCCGGCAGTGAGACTATATATTTACCTTTTTATTAAAAATTTTACAAAAAGAATACTTATTAATCTAAACATGGCGGCATGACACAACAAAAACCTGAGTAGGTTTATCTGTGCACCGCAATACAGGCTACCTGTCACTACCTATAATTATATTATTATTAGTGTTTAATAATAATAATCATTTATTCTCTCCCATTCACATATAATTTTAAAAATACATTCAAGTAAGAACTTAACGGGAGACTGGTGCTCGAACTAGGTAGACCCTGTGTCTTGCGACACCAGGAAGTTTCATATTTTAATTGTTTGGTAGTCCGATATACCCCGACCTTCGGTACATAAAAAGTGCCGCCATAAGTTCTTAGTGGGTCATAAATATATCAGCATGATTAGAAATACTACATTAAATTTACAAAGAACACGTTCAACTCAACTCTATGCTGCTTGGGATAAGAAGGGTCCAAAGTCGGAAGTCATTTCGATGTCCTTTTTACTGTACAACCAAATACTATAGACACGCTTAATACGATAGCAATTAACTAGTAACGTTCTTTAAATCTTTTATTGTTATTGTTGAAGTACGACACGAGGCACATATTACAATTAAAAATAATCTTACTTAGGAACACATTTTAGTTAACAATACTGCAAGTAACCATAAAGTATAATTTTTTAAGAGTTACGTTAATTTAACGGTAGTAAGTACTTTCACCTAACAATGATAATAATGTAATTAAAACTTCTGATGTTTTATTACAAAACTTCAAAAGTTTATAGCAATTAAATATTTTTATCAAGTCTTCCTTTTCTAGTGAAATTTCGCAGTATAAGAATGCTTAAAAACAAAAAAGTATTCTCAAAATTATCTTAGACAGAGGAGATTATAACTAATAGTGATATTAATTTACTTTTTGAGACGGAATCACAAAAGCCGTTACTCCTCTTTTACACATTAGATAAAGTTTACGAACTAATTATTATAGGATATAACAAAATATAGCTTATTAAAATAAAATGCCAGAAAACACAGTTAGGTCAATGGTAGGTTAGGAAAATGGCACAACCACCACAACAACGTCGTAGCACGGGGAGGCAACTGCCTCCAGCAGCAGGTGTTCTCCGCCCCTTGGGCAAGCTGGGCTCAACTGACTGGAAAGTCGTTTTTAAATTGAATTTGAATTATAGTCCCTCTCCAGTTACACAACGATGCCGGCAATATAGCTAATTACTTAAAATCCATGTCGCATATGAAATTTTAATAGTTTTGAAGTTTTCGAAGAATTATTGGGTAACTTTTCGAAATTTTTGTACTTACGTCATTGTCGTTCTATAGGTGCGAATATAATGGCGACGTACTTCCAATACATTTATGATATAATAGTTTATGAACGTAAAAACTTGAGCATTTATAAACGACGTACAGGCGGAGGTCGAACATTGTGAAACGCGGGAAAACTAAAATCCGTTACCCACTGTACCGAACTCGCAACGAGAAATCCGCGGGTAATAGGTCCCTTACTCACAAGCCTGATAAGTGTTACAAGCGACGCGACGTTTTATACCCGACTAAAACTCCTTTTATTGGATAATTAATTCTACAGTGTCGATGAGTTCATTTTGAAACAATTGTAATTTTGTTTTACTTAACTCCGTTGTATTTCGACAGGTAGTAGTTGTACTACTTCATTTTATATTCATTATTATGTCTACGTTAGTGCCGATAATATTATAGATTCACATTGTATTCTGAATTGTAATATTGTGACATTGATAATGTGAAAAAAATAGGAATATACATCGACTACTGTGCTTGTAAATATCATCTAGTAAATAATTATAACATCTAATTTTATGTTTTTTTTCTGTCGTCATCAACTCTATTATTATGTCTCACTGCTTCGGGACACGGGTCTCCTCTCAGGGGAGGGTAAGGCCAGACAGGTTGGGGACTTCACGCGTTTTCCGAGAATTGTAACTTTCTTCGGTTGCAGATTTCATCACGATGTTTTTCTTCACCGAAAAGCTCTTGGTAAATTTCAAATTACATTTAGCATATAAATTTCGAGATTTTAAATGTACGGTCCGGTACGAGCTTTGTTTTTCGAACCCACTGCCTCTGCATGAAAGGCGGTTAGTTAAACCATTAAGCTGCCACGGCTTTTCTCTATTGTGTACTTACTAGAAAACTTTATTTTAAATTAATATTTTGTAACTCGGCAATAGCGTGACACATATAAATTTCTATACGCCACTAAACTTTTTCAGTGAGGAGTCGTAGCTCAAAAGGACGCCAAACTTAGCACAACCTTTTTTTAATAGTATCTTTTATTTGGTCTGTGGTAACTTGTGATAGGGCGTGCACCTGCCAAACAAGTCGTGCGCCTGATGGTACGCTACTCTCCTGTCCATAACAGTTGCAGTGCCACTCAAAGATTTAAATCGCAATGATCTGAGGGGCACTGTCACTGCGCCAGTGACCCTGAGACTTATGTTGATGATGAAGCCCCATATGCCTGTAATTTCACCAGCACCCTACAAAACCTGAACACAGTAATGCTGAAATTACTGCTTGGCTGCAGATATAGGTAAGGTGGCAGTACTATCTGGACGAACTCTTTCAAAAGGAGCTCTACTGCTACTAAACCCTACCTACATGAGGCACATACGTTTTGACGGTGAAATATACGCGAAACTTGAACTTTTTATGAAATAAAAACCAATTAATCAAAATAAAATCTTTTCTTATCAGACAACACAACAAGTGCGTAGTTTATTAGTAGAAGCACAGTGATATTTGAGAGAGTTTACAATTGCGTATGTAATGGTGTGACGTTCGCATAAAAACTACAAATACATAATCACAAGTACAACCAAAATTCCTTCCGTGAATACGCGAATACCACTATATATGCAATTCCGAGGTCTCGCTAATATCACACCTGTATTTTATATTAGAAATAAGTATATCTTTGATTATTCAGACATAAATACTTTGGAAAATAAATTTAAATGTTTAAAAATGTCAGAACTTAATATTCTTCAAAACACATTATTGAAATCAAACAAATTAAAAATTATATATACATTAAAATCAAAACAAACAAAATAAAATCAAATGATAATTCAAATTAATAAATAAACAATAAACAAATATTATGTACGTAATTTGTTTATTAAATATTAAGTCCTGTGAATTACAAACTATTAAGTAATACATATGTAAATATAATAATTACCTGACGAAGCCTTCGTTGCGGATTGACATTCGTAATGAATTTAGTTTTTGAATGAATAAAGTTTGATTCAAGTTAAATAATACCTTCCAGACACATAATTCAGTTCGTTCAAAAACAAATCAGTATCAAGTGCCTAAGCTTAATAAATGTTTGATTGATCAAAAACCATTATGCAATTTTGAAACTAGTATACTAAACGTCTTTTCCATTAGTTCTTGTTGGGAATTTGGATTTGCAAAACAGGGGAAAACATTTTCTTCGATGATAACACTATTTTTGTATTCTAGCCCTGTACGACAAAAAAGCGAGGTGGCTCGAATTATGTGTCCGGGAGTATATTAATGTATTTTTTTACTATAAAATTTTCGATGAAAGAAAGCATCATGACGAAACCTGCACCTCGACGAAGATCCACAACCCTCGGAAAAGGTGTAAACTCCTCATTGGGCTAGAGCGTGGCGGCCTAAACCCTCGCCTGTGAGGAGACATGTGGCCAGCTGTGGGGCGTATAAATGAGTCGATTATAACGATGATTTATTCGCCACGGGTGTCCACAAATTATATTTCTAATAAATATTTATAATATACTTTAAATGGCACTCGACTTGTTCATCACGTCACTGAAAAAAGTTAGGTGTAAGCTAAAATCAACACTATAGTCCTTGCAGGATCCTCTAGTCACATAGTTACTATCAATCCGGACGTTGCATCTTATCCGAAAAGAGACAATATGAAGCGGGACTATAAAACGGTGCGAAGGTCGGATTTCACAACGGATGATCGAAACGACTCGCGAATCACATTGTACGGCGTGACGCAGATCACGATCCATCAGTGCTCCAGTGCTCTGATATATTTCGAATACTATGTCTATGAAACACCATCAATTACCACGTTAACCGATTTCGACATTACGCTTTATTTCAACCCAGGATGTACCGTGAGAAATTGGTTTGGAATGTTAATCAGTGCAAAACGGAAATTAAATTTCTATTGTCCGTTTGTAATAAAAGCATTAATGAAAAATAAATAAATTTTATTTAAGCATTTCATTACTTATGATTTTTTACGATATTTACCGTCGTGATATTAAATATTTTTGTTAAATAACTCCACTGGTTTTGTTATAATTATTAATACAAAGATCAAACACAAATAAATTTTCCTTGGACCCGTCCCGTAGAGTCGAAATTTTTATTTGTGTTCTTTGTATTTTATGACTTTGTTAATTATTATTGCATTGAAAAAGCAAGTTTACTTTAATACTTCCTACGTACATCAGCATTTTTCAGGAACCTACTAACTCTGCTATTGTTAACCGCGATTAAGAATATGGTGGGCATATAATAAGAAAAACATAACATTAATCATTAAGTTGATTTCTTAAATTTTTTTTCCTAAAACAACAAAATAATTATAATAATAGTTACAGGTAGGTACCTACAGTGTTTATTACGACAATACAATAAAAAAAATAAAAAATAGCATGTCAAATGATCGACCCATTTGACATGTTTTTTTCTTAGCTCAACTACAGAGTACAATGGAGTTGCCCGTGTAACTACCAGCAGTTCCACGGGAAATAACAATCTCCTGTGGAACTACCAGAACTACTAGTATAGTTACACGGGCAATAATAATCTCCCGTGTAACTACCGACAGGCCTAGTAGTATCATGGGTAGGTAATTGTTTTTGTCCGTGGTACTACCACCACTAATACGGGCGATAATACTTTCCCGTATTACTACTACCAAGATAAGAAGCGTTTTATTAATTTCATAAAACAAACGAACCAACCTCAGTACAGAGTACTAAAAAAACCGACCTCAAAAGTCATTCATCCCCTAGTTTACCACTCTTAGAGGACGAATATTTTCTTCATACTTAAATGGGACCACACATGCTTGCCATTATAGAGCACGCCATCGACACGATAAGAAAGAAAGAAAGAATCGTCTCTTCGTGTATTTCACTATTACCGAGAACCGGTAATAATGAAATACACTAGAACCGGTATTTCACTCTATAGTTGTATTGTAAATCCATTGAATTTGGTAAACATACCAAGTTACTCAACAATGTAGACACAATTTTGTGAAATACATTGTAATTTTCTATAATAATATCAAATATAGGTACTCGTACCACGGAAGAAAGAATAGAATTTATGTGGTCTGTGACGAGTACCCTCATTGGACTCGGAGCCTTCTTCTAGCTCTACTACAATTATTCCGCTCTAATAACCGTTATAGTACGTTTATCTGAAAATAAATCTCGCATATCATGATTTGTGGCCGTACGACTGATGAAAATAATCTTCGTTGAGCCTAATTTTCGAAAAACATTATAAACAGGAAATGAACAGGCACTATTTGGAAATGAAGAAAGTACAAACACTTGAAACTTCCTCGAAGTTCTTTTATAACTATACTTACAACAACGGCGATTGCGTCATGAAGTTTATTGAGCAGCGTTGATCATAGTAGGTAAGCAAAGATGGACAAGGATGAACAGGTCAAGTATACGATATCACTTGAAATTGTGTCAAATGCGAGCTATAGGCACAAGAGACGACACACATAACAAATAATGGTGTGGAATTTTTAAGATTAATAACTCCACCCACCCGAAAATGCTGTTTCGATTGTTTCAATCAATCAACAAACAAACTCTACCCGTTTACATTGTCTTTAAGTTGTTAAAACAAATTATACTCTAGCAATTTGCTTTTATTAATAATTAATTTGTAGATACTAATTCCAATTATGTCAATAATATGACTTTTTTGTCAAAACCTGGTTAATGCTGTTCATGAACGGGTTTTTTTGTAGGTAACTGAATGATTTAAAATTATAACGAATCTAAATAAACCGGTTCAACTCTCGCTCGTCACCGCCATTGTTAAATTTTCTCTCACTCAATCTCACTTGACCTATAATTGATTGAGAGTAGATGAATTCTTTCTTATCGTTATATTGCTGAAAGAATCGTACAAGCGCCGCAATTACTTTTTAAGTAAATCTTCCATAAACCCGTACATTTAGGTAAACCTGAGAATTGTTCAGCTTCTCGTTTTAAGTCAGTTATTTATCCAAGACATTATTAATTTCTACTATGACATATAAAAAAGTTTTACTGTTCATGTGCATCCATGTATTTTATATAAGATTTTAAATTTTATTACGAGGGTATTATTTTTTATTCTATGTGTTATAAGGTTTTCACCGACCTTAACCTAAAAGTATCGAATGACAAAAGACATTAAAATTAATCGATTTATGTGGTTCACTACGTGCAAAACTTGCAAAACCCTGGCAAATGCCAGTAACTGAAACCTACACTACTACTTAATGATTTCGTTGATGATCGTTGACCCCAAACCAGTTCAGAAATTATATAAGTTTCCTAGCCTTATGAAAAGAAACATTTTCAGCAAAAATAAACACTTATAATCACACAAAACATTTTACTTTCCAAGAAATGTGCGTAGCCACTCGGATATAATTTATGTAAGGCATTTAATTTTTTATTTTAAGTTCACAAAACGCTATTAGGTTTTTTGTGCAAATTCCCAGGTAAACAAAATATTTCCAAGAATGTTAAAATGTTTTTGTCCACATAACCTGAGGATTTTAACCTCACGTCTCACCGTACCAGGAAACAGAAATAGTGGAGTCGGTCGAGATAACGTCCTGCGGACTACAATAATCATAAAGAAAAATCATATAGGAAGACAGATGTAAGAAATAGCCATGAGAATTTATATAAAAAATCTGTAGACACTTCTTTAAGTGTCAAAACACGCGCGTGACTACGAAATGTGCAAATAGATACGTGTTACTGTCATGCGCCAAAACAAGTACATCCTAAACCTAATTAGGCTTAGCTTTAGTTTTTTAAATAATACGCTTATTTTGAAAAGTATTTTATTGTATGTAAATATCATTCTTTAGTGTTTCGTAAACGAACACTCTGCTCGGGTCAGGAATTAGGAAAGGGAAACTTTTGTAATTGTATGGTTGAAGTACCATACGTTCTTGTTATACTGACGAATATTGTGTATGTATGTGTAAATAATTTTTAATTCAAGAATATTTACTCGTGAACAAAATTAAATAAAATCTTTTCTACACAAACTCTTAAAAAAGTCTTACACAATTTATAATTGTTCAGAAGAAAATTAAATCACTTTAAACTTTCCAATGGAGAACATCAATGAAAAACATAGTAATTAAATATTTTTTGTACATAAAAATAGCACCCAAATATAAAACAATTATGTACTTTAGTATCTTTTAAAATGGTATTGTAGAAAAAAAATTAATGTGGGTTACATCAGTATTGCGCTGATAGCCACAATTAAGGATTCTTAGTAGCTGATGGGTACATACAAGCATAAATAGCAAAACGTCCGTAAGTTCAAATTAATTGGATAACGTACATATTTCAATAAATTATAAATTACTACGCATTTCTAGGCGTAAATACCTAACGATTCCTAGAAAGTAGGGCGTGGCTATGACTGTGTTGGCCATCTTACGACCAATTATGTAGGTACTTTGAGTGGATTTCGTTACGAATACATATAGCCAATAAGCGGAAATTGAGCGGAAAAATGAAACCTGAACTATTTAAAAACTTGTATTATACTTAGAAAAAAATAATGGTGGCACCTGATTAGTTCTTGACATTGAAATGTTATGAAAATCGAATTATGAAGTTACAATTTTGAATGAAGGCAATTAAAGAATAACTGCATACTACTTTCGGAAGTTTTTTATGATTTTTTTATGATATCAAGTGACGGGACGAACAAGCTGGGCCGCTAGTGCTAAGCGACACTCCTACAAATTACAGTTGCAGTGCCACTTAAAGCCTTAAATCGCAAAGATCTGAGGGGCACTGCCAGTAGGCCCGTCACCATAGACATATGTAGGCAAGCCCCATGTGCCTGTAATTGCACCAGCACCCTTACCCTTTAAAACTGGAACGCAGTCATTACTGCTTAGAAGTGGCGAGGCGTCCATATAACTCGATTTCCACTGGCTTGCCTAAAATTTTCCACGTATTATCAAATATTATAAATATTTAAAAGTAATTTACTACATTTTCTGTTCAATTGTACGTACGTTTAGAATAATTAACCAGTAAAATAAAGTGTACTAGTATCTTGTGTGGTAATAAATGCTATGTTTAATTGTCGCCAAGGCGCCACTTGTTAAGGCAAGTGTTTTTTGGTTTTGCTCCGGCTTTACTAAAGACACTTTTCACGCCTCGCCACTGCTACTTAGCAGAAATGGGTAAGGTACTTCACTGGACGAACTCTTTCAGAGGGAGTTCTACTGCTACTAAAAGCTTAACTTTGGGAAGTTTTGAATTATATTTGTAGGTTATTTTCAACGAATAATTTGGAGTAGATAAGCTTACTTGATTTTTATAGCCAACTGGCTATCTCCAATTGCAAAAGTTCGTAATAATCAACCATTACTGCTGCAGCTTTAAGTATCAAACCTCGGGTTAATGATTTTTAAATGGAAATATACTAAAACACGGGTCTCTGATTTTTTTTTAAATCTGCTACAGTACCCATATGTTTTATATGGGTATTAATAGGTATATTACAGACATACAAATTGTTTAAAATGCCAGGGACAAAATGGCTCAGATTTATTCCAAGCTAAATCCCTAACTGTTCTATAAAATACATAACATTATTCGGTCATTCTCGGACTAGTGATCACTACCTAATTTCTGTGGCAATTATTATTATTTAAATATTCGATTTTTTTATTGTGCAATATTATTTAATATTGAAGTATTGTATCGTGAAATATTATTTAATAATTACACGGAATATTTAAATAATAAAAGTGGCCACGGAAATTAGGTAGTGAACACTAGTCCGAGAATGACGGTATTAACCAAAATAGTTTTGGTTTTCACGCCCACATGACGCCGCCATAGAACTTAACACTATACACTATATAGAACTAATCACTACAACATTTAAACCTTGCATTATTTGCCAATTTTCACTTTACACATCGTTTAAAAGGCTCCTATTGTAACCGACGCAGTGTACTTCTGTATAATAGAATATCATCATCTATATAAATGCATAGTGTTTCGTAAATTTTGTTAACAAAAAAGTTGACCTTGCATTAACTTTTGTTAGTGAATACACCTCTACTCTACATTTTGAAGGTGAAAACCATTTTGGATATTATTTTGTAAACTGTTAACGCATTGCCATATTCATTTCCCAGGAACCTAAGTTGTAATACTGTCTGTTTATACGTAACGTGGCAATGTATTTGTATTCCTCCTACTACTGGATATAGGTTCCCTCTTAAAATGTAGTTCTAAGCTTTTTTATGATGCCATAAGTGACGGTACGTACAAGTTGTAAGCGATATCTATGCCTATCCATAGCAGTTGTGCCTCTTAGAATGTTAAATCGCAAAGATCTAATGAACACTGCCACTGCCCGTCATCCTGAGGCATAAGTTAATAAGTCCCAATTGCCTGTAATTTCACCAGCACCCCTGTCCTTAAAAATTGAAACGCAATAATGCTCACGTTACTGCTTGGCGGCAGAAATAGCTAAGGAGGCAGTACTTCTCTGGGCGAACTCTTTCACAAGGAGCTCTACTGCTTCTATTTATAGCTACTTTGCCAATCTAACTTAGGTATCCTTTCCATTCAAAGTATCACGTGCACAGATAAACTATAAATCTATTGAAGACCAAAATAATAAGTTAATATTGTTAGAGAAGAAAGGTCTCCATTCCACAATCACAGGTTTCACATTACCATTCTAACTATTAAAATCTCTCAGAGTTAAAATATACTTGTACTAAATTATACCCGTTCCGTACAATGGAGAAAAAATAAGCCTCTAGTGCTTTTTCATAGGAATTCTCGTCATCATGTATACCGAAATACAAATTGTAAGTTTTTAATTAATGAAAAACTCGTTAATGTAGATTATTTCTGACAATACGTACCTCGGCTACCTTAATCCATTTTTGATAACGTCGTTATAATCTACAACTTCATGTACAAAAGCTCACTTAAAGTACCTTCTTGTATGTAAGATCCTTATTCACCCATCATACCCTCCTATGTACTATTTTTGTATCGATATTGTAAATATGCGCTGACTCTAGTAGAAATTAAAGCAAATATTCTTAAGGTATATTTGTTAATCGTTCTCAGGCAGACTTGTTAAATTATATAGAATATACTCAGTCGTAGATCAAGCTATACAAAGAGTCGTTTTTATCAAATTGGAACGCTGTATTGTATTTACATGTTTTTTTTTATTGTAATGGTATTAATTACAGAAAATAGATTACAATATTATTTTTAAACAAATTCGATTTTTTTTAAATCAGTAAATTTGCATTCCAATTATAAACTGTACACAGCATAAAGAAAACTATAAATTTAATCTTTTAAAGAAAAAGTTAAGAAAATGTTAAATAAAAAGGTCTTAGAATAGTCTAAACGAGTTTTTTAATGTCAGACTTTTTGAATGCGGGAAGACTATCATGAAATACATATCGTGGTTACAACAAATATTATATGTAGAACGTACATTTTGACTATTTACAGAAAGTTTTTTATTATCTATAAAAGCTTGATTAAAACATAATTGAGGTCGGCGAATTAAACCGTTGACACTCTTATGCAGATGACGTAAGGTACATTTATATATTTAGATGTACAATATTATGAACTTATACGTTCGTAACTATAAAATAGATACAAATGTTTTCATCAGTTCCATTTTATTTACATTCACGCATTGCGTATTTATTTCCTTTAATGCAAATTAATAATATGGGATTTTGCAACTAAACCAAGTCGTGACAGGAACCCGTGATTTATGTTTCATTGAAATAGATCTCCAAGTAGAGTAGGTACTTTAGTACCATCTGTAAATGGTATGTGCATGGATAATACTTATGGCAAATGGAGAAACTTTCAAATGTGGTAACTTTTATGTAAGTTGATGCTGCTTTAAAGAGTATTTGTGCTACTTATTATCTGGTCATAACTTAAACTTCGAAAGACCAAATTTCAATCTAGGTGCAATTTAAGGCTATAGGCCATTTACACTAACTAATAAAAAATTAACAACAGATTTGTTCAGTTTCATGTTGGCTTGTCAGTTGTTCATAAATTTTGTCTATGTGATCCATTTTTTTAAATCACGCAAAGAGCTTCTTTAATATTAAAGATATATGCGATAGGGCAATAGCGCATTGTGTAATGTTACACATTCGATTCGTTGATATCGATATGCGTATCGAGTGACAGGTTCCGCTCTAATCCTTGTATGAGTCGGAATACAAACAATCACCTCAGGAGAGGTATGCGTACTAAGTACTACTTATACTCAAATATTAAACGGGGTTTGATAAAGATGGCTTCGACTACAATTGTACATATTTTATATAATCTTCGCTAATCGCTACTGCAAAACACTGAATGAGAATTTATTGTTATTACAAACTTAATTGTGATTTTGTAATTGTGCGTTGCCACAACTTCTGAAAGATCAGATGTGACTAATGCAGAGTTGCACCCCTTGTGCAATAAGGCTATTAGACCATTAGACCAAAAGATTTAAAGAGTCTGCGAACGAAATTAGTCGATAATTTTTTTATGATTAAATAGAAGAATTATAAAATCTCACTTGCACATGATTTGTTTCATGTAGTTCGTATTATTTTTATAACATTTATGTGTGGTCACATGTCGCTTTATTATACCAGGGGTACGAGTTGATAAAATAATAGAAATTTGTTTTAAATCGGGTAATGTACGTAAATATGTGGACTGCCCGAGCAATACCAGCTCCGCACACTCTATAAACGTCGCTAATAACAAATACAATGAAAAATCTACATATATAACGAAATGACATAGTCTGCTGACGAAAGATTGAAGCTAGATAATAATTATTTACAGCCCCGCGGTAACAAAGGTCCGTTAAGCTTTTTCTTCACTATTGTTGCGGTATGTGAGAGATACTTAAGTAAATTACCAGCTTCGAATGCTTTTATGATCGCTGTATACACGTAAAAAATAATAGCAGGTTTGTGATGTTATAAACAAAATTGAACAATAATAAAATTCGTTATAACTTCGTGTTGAGAATTAGTGATGCAACCGACCACTGATTCTGCTTCCGTAACAGCGGAAGTTCCGCACGCTTTTTCACATCTTTTTCCGTTTCTGTGTCCGCAACTTTTATAACTGAACTTAATCGGAAGTTTATAATGTTCGCGAGACGCGCGTGCATATAGGCGGTGGGGCGCATGTTTTTTTAGCAGTTAAGTGCAATTATGAAACGAAAAACAATTCTATTGTCTAATCTATATTCAAAATTTATTGTGTAATCTATTTTCAAAAATAGTCCTATTTGAAACTATTTCGTTGATATCTTTGGTATAAAATACTAATAAATACTATTATTTACACTACTGTTTCCGCAACCGCTTCCGTTTCTGTTAAGATTTACTTTTGATATCTGTTTCCTATTGTGAATCGATTGGAAAGTTACTTTGTAAATACCAGTATTGTACATATACATAAAGATATTACGCTTATCCGCTCTCTTGACCAAGCTCAATTCGATCAAGTTGTATTACATAAGAATACTGGTCTGGCCCTCTGTCAATATAATCGTAAGTTATGTGAACTTTATGGGAAATCATATTCGTCGATTTTTTTATATAATTATATGTTAGATTTAATGTGAGTTACATTCGACCATTTTTTATCGCGTTCAAACTAGTAAGCGTTTTGTAGATACTAGTTTCTGGCAAAGATGGACAAAGGCCTGGGTTTAAATCGGGTTAAAAATTCATTAACGAGACGAAGTTATTTAGATCAGATAAAGGAAAAAGTGAATGTCGTGTCGTATCAGGAAATCAAGGCTAAAGCGCTAAACAGAGATGATTGGCGAGTACTCCACCGACAAGAGCCTAGCTCTTAAACAAGAAGAAGAATGTGCATGCCTAGCAGTAAGTGACAGTCCTCTGGATCGCAAGCTGGGTATTTTGTGGAGTTCTCTCTCTCTCTCCTCTCATTCGTCTAAAACGATTTTTACATCGAAATTTTTAAGAAATGTAAAATTATATGAAATTCCGTATTACTTTACGCGTAAAATAGATATAAAAAAAAATATTTCCACTCACGATTTTGGGCAGAAATGGGTTAATACCAGCTTTAGGTAAAAACCCGGTAAAGAAACCGGACGCGTTGATTGGGGTTTAACCCACTGCCCTTAACTGGTTTCTGGCCATGTGACATATAAGGTTCGTGTTCCTGTGATTGCGCTGCCTTCCCTCAACCTCCAATCCGCAACAGTGAAAACGGAGAACCCTACCACCAGTAAACGGCTCGTATATACGACATCATCATCCATTACCACTTATTACACGTTCCTCTGCTGGGCACAGGTCTCCTTTAAGGAAAATGCTGGAAGGAAGGAGGTCTTTAGACATTTTCCAAAAGATGTAAACCCTCTTCGAAGTGCAGGTTTCATCACGATGTTTTCTTTTATAGTTAGCGAGAGGTGGCGCTACTAAACATTTACTATGTTCTCTATACACAATTTTTGTAAGCAACCGTTATTCCACTAGGCCACCATTGCTCGCTCATGTTTTTAGAACAGACCGGAGGAATGTCAATTTTGCTCTTGCTTTAGAATACCTACCGCATACATACATAGGTAGTGTGTGTAGTACAGGTAATTAACTATGAAATATATTTATATACGTTAAAACGCTCTGGGGACCTACTATGTGCTTATAAGCAGCCAGCCAAGTTCCATGCAATTCACTTGACGTGGTAAAACTGAATTGCTTTAATTCGTATCATGACCTACACAAAGTTGAACGGGAATGGCATGACAGGACGATGAGTTTTACTATAAGAAAGTGACTGGCAAGATGACATCTAACAAGAGCGATGGACCTACATACTAAATCATAATATGAAAGAAATAGACAGATGTACTATCCTGGAAGCGTTCAAGCACTATTAACCAATTGTGTTCAAAAAGAGAATAATTATATTGTATTTGTTGTTTTGTAATATCGGCAACTTTTCAATCATATTTACAATTTGTCGTACGACAAAATTGCATGTCATGTCTAGTCATTGTCATGTCATATCATTGAAATTAATAAGGTGAGTTTGTAATTTGATAACATAATTCGAACGTATATTAAAATTATTAAAATTCCATTTAACAATTTCAATAATATTCATGCCAATAATTTATCAACAATACTTTAAAGATTGGAAAAAACTAAAATTTTCAAAAAACGCTCTATAGTTAATAAATTGACAATTGACTATATAGCCTATAAACATAATAAATAATTATGAAACTGAAAATACAATAAAACTTAACCGAAATTTGTTAAAAATGTAACAAAGTCTAAAGTAAATTATACATGGCGTAACTGTTTTTGAATTGCTTATTTTTACAGACTTACATGTAAGTCAATGGCTGATACAAATCAATTAACTTGTCAATGGCTGATACAAATCAATTAACTTTATGTGCTTTAGTCGCCCGACCTTACTATTGTTACTTCAATCAAAATTACTGCTTACTTATGTAGGTACCTATCAAATTACCTACACCTACATCCTGTACGATTCAACAATCCACGTCATTTTGTCGTAATCTCTGAAGCGAACGTCATATTCACCCACGTAGTTCTCGTCCTTGTTTGCCTTGATTTCATTACTAGAATTTAGTATCGTTCACAATTATAATAATATACTTGTAACATATCTTGTATTTAATAAATTTATTTCCTGTCTTTCTTTCTAATAATAATAATAATAATAATAATGACCTGCCTCCGTGGCAATTTTAATTGAAGAAATATTATTTGCACCGATGAATGTTATCTCTTGGAACGGCTTATCCTTTCTGTTACAATAAAGTAATAAAACCATTATTAACACTTCTTTTACTCAAAGCGTAAATGGAATTAATGATCTTGGTCCATCGTAAGAGCCATGGGTGCGCTAAATGCTTTTTCTCAACTCTAGTTTTGAATTATTTCTTTACTCATCTAGCCGTTTTTTTAAACGTGTAAGTACTTTGTAAAATACCGACTGTCGACACTTTTCTTACTAATTCAAAAAAGTTAGTTCCGCATAAAGATTACTAAGTTTTGAATTAAGTGCCAATGCGTAAAAGTGTTTAAGCTAGTTTTTTGCACTATACAGAGGGCACGTGCGTTACCAAGACGGCTCACTCTTTTGTCCTATTGTACTCTAAAGAAAGAGAGATAGAAGCGATAACACGAACCGGTGCAAATAAAATTTCGCCAAGTACGCCATGCTAGTTTGCCACGCAGAGGTCCCGGGTTCGATTCCCGATATCTCGTGAGTTTGGGTATAATTTGTGATTGTCTGTGAGTGGCCATGGCGTGCGGGCTATGTTGAGTGTGTGCGTTATTTATTTATTTATTTAGGTTTACGCGATTCTTACGTATAAGAAATTAAACTATTCAATTAATTTTAATTTAAAAATTAAAATGATCAAAAACCCAACATTTTGGGGTCCTATACAGGTCATTACAGGTACCATGGTCAACCGTGAAACCGGATTTAGATCCGAAAAGAAACAAGTAAAATTTCCGATAAATGAGTTCTTAGGTTTTCGCGATTGTTACACATAGGAAATGAAACTATTTTTCCGGATTTAAATCGCGTATATTTGTTTTTTCAAACAAATATACGCGACCATGACCATGGGACCTGTAAAGGGCCCGAAACGTCGGTTTGTTTGAAAAAACAAATATACGCGATTTAAATCCGGAAAAATAGTTTCATTTAAATGACTTAAATTACTTTCTCACAAGTAAATACTTTTAATTATTTATATCGTTGGGAAAATGCAATTATAAATACGTAACTGGCATTGGACTCATTTCTGTTATACGAGTATATTGGCCAAATCAAAACCGAATTAGCGTGATTTACGGGGATCTATTGTTATCAGTCCGTAGACAACGTAAATTAAGCTTACTGTACAAAAAAAGGGACCATTGAAATAACAAAATAATAACTGAGCTATAATCCGTGTCAGCATTAATTTCTCTGTGTTTGTTACAGATTTTTGTATAGGGTTTAAACAGTTTTTTTACTAAGTAAATAATAATAATATAGTTTATTTCCTTCACACACAACTCTATTACACTATGTTGTAAACCAAAACATCTGTTGTCAGTAAAGACTGGAGCCTAAACTAGGATACCTTATGCTATAGGTATTCAGGCCTCCACCTACTCTACCTAAAATATTCTGAAAACAATGACTACGATAAGAATTATTCACATGAGAGATAAGCAAAAATTTCATTTTTACTTTTATTTAAATTTTGCAAACTAATCAAAATTAAAAAAAACGTAAAAATTTCATTTAAACAAAGCAAAATTTAAAATACTCAGTGCTTTTAATCATGTTGTCGTGAATGTTACAAAAGTTTATTCTTAGGAATAAGGACCTCTGTTATGTTCATAATGAGTGGGTAGACATCCTAGGTCCCTACCTACTCTATTTCAATGAAGAAGAATAACGAACTTGAAACTGGTATTATATTCAGTGTTACACACAAACATAAATTCAATTAAATATAGTGCAAAAAATGAAAAGTAAATGTACCTACTTGAATTTTACAGATACTGGTAAAGCTTTGACTCTAGGTATATTTAGGAGTTTACAAAGTAAACTGCAGTTTAGGGTATATCACGGAGAATGTGCGGTAGAATTGCATAATTTAATTCCGCCTTCCCCTTACCATCATCGGGGGACCTAGACGTTGGCTGGGATTCCGCCCGTTTCTTATAGATATTCCAAGGATTAATATGAAGAGTTTCGCTTCCGCATTCATATGGCGAGCAGCTAGGGAGTGGAATTCCCAGCCCGCGGACGTATTCCCCGAACGCAATAACTTGGAACTTTTCAAGGCGAATTTAAATAGGCATTATTCAGGCGTACACGCTACATCGTCGTTACTTATCGTCCGGTGAGATGGAGGTGAAATGCGCACTTGAAGAAAAAAGTTGTTACTATTTTGTAAAGGTGTTTTTTGGCGAACTCAACGACTTTCTTATTTTGTTTTAAGGGGTAATAGCAATTTTTATGGAGTACTTCCTTAGTAACGTGCTTATTTTATCCGTAACTCACGTACACAAGGACAATACTGGTGGTCGTTGTCTCTGGTTACTTCTGCCTGTCTTTATAGGGTTTTGTTTTGCATGTTTTTACTGATACGACGTTCTGTTGCAAAATTGTCTTGTGCTTCTTTCTCGTGTCTGGTGATGTTTATATAAAAGAAATTAAGCTGTTGTAAGAAATCGGTAATTAATGAACAACCATTATGTTCCATGTCTTATAATCTTTAGTTTGTAAATACGCTCAGACACTCTCAAAGACTTTTCCTTATTTTTAACATTACTTATTATTTAAATCAATTAAATATTTTTGTTGTTTAATGTTTGAATTATTCTTTTAGTTTTGTTTATTAATTTGCTTGTTTCTCATATTTAAGTTTTTAATTAACCGTAACAGGTACATGTAGTTTAAATTTTATTATGTACGTAATTGTGTTGTGTATATGTGTATATGTTTGCTGATAAATAAATACCGATACACATTTGGCAGGTTACTTAAAATAAGCCTTACAAAAAAACAGTTCAAAGGAACTTAAATTTTAATTATTCTTTACCTTGCCAACCAGGGTTAAACTGTCGTAGTAAGCAAAATAATAACACTTACTTTTTTGTACTACCCAACTTAAAATACCTGAGTTGTAGAATTGTAATGTACGTAAAACCACAAAGTTTGTCGACCTCATGACAATGATCGCTCCGGTCGCCAGATCTTGACCTTAATGGCATTGGTGTTGTTTTGTGTAATGACCCGTAGTGATGCCAATATATGTAATTATAACTTATTTATTCTTTTATTATCGTTTGTCATCGAGTATATAACCAGAAATAGAGACGAAATAAGGGCCATATATTCCTGGTAACACATTACCGATACAGCTCTTATAAATATCAACTCTCGTTTGCACTGAAATATAGATAGGCCAACTACTGACCTATGTGTACGTCTCCGTATATTCCAAAAAATATTTTGTATTTATTGTAATAAAGATAATATCTCTAACAATGCCGTGCTGTTCTATTCGGTGGTGTGGGAAATACATCAAAACATCTAATTACAAAATAAACGGAATCACATTTCATCGGTAATTAAATATGAAATATGTAATTTTTCAATTTTCGTCCATTATAGCAAAGCTCAAGTTAACTGGTCGATTTGAAGTGAAACAATGGATTTGACGACACCCGTCAATTGTTTCGAACTCAGGCTAACAATCGAAGCGCAGTTGTCACAGTAATGATACGGCAGCATAGTTTTCAAATAAATTAAATGACATTTCGTCTCTATTTCTGTTTATATACTCGATGTCGTTTGTAAACTACAAATTGGTAAAGTACTTGATACTTGGTGCAACGGGCTGGTATCCGCAACTCGACGACAAAGCACCTATTTTGCGTGTGGAATTGGTAATGTATCAAATTAATGCTAATATTCTGTTGGTAAAATTTATTTTGCATTCATAGTGAATTTAAACTAACGCGATTTAAAATCGCGTACATTACGGTTGAGTGAGATGATGTCAACGGTCTCTATAAAGAGACCGAAAAGTGATTTGTTTAAAAAAATTGTTTCATTTTCAATGTACAGGAATTCTGAAAACCTAAGGACTCGATCTGTACTCATTGCTTTATCCATTATGAAATAATATAACTATGGTAGCTGTAAAGGTACATGGTTGAGTGAAGAAAAACTCCTATATTTCTCACAGGCTACGGCAAAAAAGCCCTTAAAACAAAAAAACAAAGATCTGTAACAAACGCATAGAAAAATTCCTAAGGTCTGCTGTAACTCATTTGATAGAGTGGTTGACCTGGATTGGCAAAAACAGACACAGGTTCAAGTCCTGTCAAATCATAGGAATTTTTATTTATGTTCGTTCGATCTTTGTATTAATAATTAAATAATACCATTTTCCTCATATAATTATAGAAAAAAGGTGGTCAGTTCCACCTAGTGTATCCACTGTACCTACATACCAGACCTCATTATTTGCACCTGTACAATAATGTTTAATGTATTCAGTATGCAACTTATTAGGTACATACTAGAGTACATTTTTTTATGACACTCAAAAATCGAGTATAGCAAATTAAGTTGTAACAAATAACCGACACAACATGTATTTAATGCCTTTATCAGAGCTAACGATTCGAAACTACTTATGTACTTAGTTTATTTGCAATTTTTTGTCATACAATCTATGTATTACGCTTTTTGTACGATTAATCGTAGAGCTGTAAATCAACATCAACGACTAAGCACTGTCCTTGGTTGTTTCGTGACCGCTCTAGAGAACAGGTGCTGGCAAAGGAATCGTGAAATTTCCAGCATTGAAAATGGAGGTGTTACTATGAAAATAATTATCTACGCCAAATAAATGCCATTTGTTTTAAACACAAACTGAAAATACTGTTGCTGCGGTTGTTTTGTCCTTAAAAGAAACCATGAGAGCAACTTGAATATTTAAAAATAAGACTTGTTAAAGAGCGTTTACTAAACGTGAACATTTTTTTTACAGAATTTTTTATAGCATTGTTTTTGAGTTCCGAAACGCTTTAAGTTTTGTAAAATAAAATACAATACAATGTTTGAAATTTTAACACAGACGCTGACATGGAACATATAACTTTGGAATTTCATTAATTTCAAGAGGTACATTGTACATACATGTACGTACTTACCTATATAATTCGGCTCGTCTGCTCTACGAATAGCTTTTCTTAATCCATGGCAAAACAATCTTCGTGAATGAGATTTGCACCGGCTCCGCTTGACAATAGTTTAATCTGGCGATGACAATGCCTTGATTATAGAGTCTCTCGCTATCGCGAATTATATTTTGCAATACCAAAACGCCGGTTGAATTACCGAATCGATAATTAGGAAGCTACGTTCAAAGTCACGTTTGCAAACTCTATTACTATACTTTGGTGAACGCTTTTGACAACTGATAGATTGATTGTACGGCAATGGTTTAGCACAATTAATATAATTTACCTGATAATAATCCTTATTCAATTTTCCGTTCTGGAGATATCAACTGCCTTGTGTTTGTGTGTCTTCATATCCTGAATCGCCGAGATAGCATTGATTTTTTTGGCATCAATTCGTTTTGTTCAGAGCTCATCCGTGTGCTTTGTTTTCAGGGTTATTGCAGTATTGTGATGATGATGCCGGTCCTAGTCTCACCTTGGTGTAGGTAATGTCGGGTAATGTTCAGCTCATACGACGTCATTAGTACGTGGCGTATGAACAGTCTGTTGTACATTGCTGTCATTAAGAGAACTATTTGTTATACGTCTTTTCTAAGGTCACGGCCACAGTACAGGGGTTTCGACAACTACGCATTAAGCCATTGATGAGTTAAAATGAGAGCAAGTCAACAATGATGTGTCGTCGAAAAAATCAATGGCCCATGCAAAAAGACAAATATTTACGACTGTTTTGAATGCCAAGCGTAGGTATTTCTTTCAAATTTTTTTACATTATACCAAAGAAACACTTTAGTGTAAGTTACAATTCCTTCTTGAAATAAATTAAGCAACGAAACTACGCTCAACAAATTGTAAAAAAAACTTCAATTATAATGATCTGATGACATAAGTTTTAGTTACTGCAGTAAGTTAACAAGGTCCTTTTGTCTCGGAGCTCCTTTCTTAAGACAGCCTTATGGCCAATTACAAGCTTAATGTCCTTTGTGGCCTTAAGATTTGTAATTACATCACAAAACCTGCAACTAACCTAGTTTTATAATTATTGAGTTGTGCTAGAAAATTTGTGCATATTGGTGTTTTAAAGAAGCTTTAGAAAAGCTACGTAAACTGTTTTGTTACACCTAAACAGACCTTTCTATACAGTATTTGCAATACAGCTGCGATTCATACCTATATGGCAAAACACACCTAGATTTTCCCTTGTAATTAGTCGCGTTCTAAGGCAACGTTAAGTTATAAATAATTTGCTGCTTACATACGTAGGTACTGTCCTCCAAAACTGAAATTGAGTTGATAAAGTTAACCAAATACTAACATAATATTGTTATTGTTGGCGACAGATCTTCTTTCTTATACTCTTTTTTTATGTAATTTTCATATTTGGAATTAGTTTTGTTTTACTGTCCGCTGTGAATTGCTAACATTGTGTTTAAGATTATAAAATTTTCGCCAAAAATAAGTGCTTTCCCTCCGCCGCTGCCTGCTGCTCATTCCTGCCGCTCGCCTGCTATCGCTTTTAGTTATCAAGTTATAACAAACCAATGTTTCGGGTCCTTCACAGATCCCACGGTCACGGCCGACCGTTTGTATGAAACAAACAAAAATAAAGGTATACACGATTTTAGATCTAAAAAAATAGTTTCATTGATAATAATATTATCTACATTAAATAAATGTATTATTTTGCAAGAATACTTTAAAATACGCTGGTTACGTATTGGGGAGATAATAATATTGTACTCTTCTTTTTTACTTTAGGAAGTGTGATACGTTTTCTGCCTTTCTATTTCAAAGTCAGTTGAACGACGGCTTATCAATAACAAATTGACTATATTATAATTGCTTTGAGATCACTATCACATTAGTGACTTACAATAGAATAACACAAACTTGTTTTTATAACTATCGTTTTGTGTTTCTCAGTCGATTACGACCCTATCATTACGTCTTTCGGTCTTTCACATTTCATTTTTAATTAATAAAGTAATTGTGGTCAAAATGTTACCAATCGCTTTTAGTGATAGTGGAAAATCGTGATTATAAACTTTTGGTCGTTTGATAGTATTGTACTTAGATAAAAGGCAAACAAAATGCAGTCACGTAAAACTCGAGTTTAGCACAAAAATGTACCGTGATGTTCAAACGGTTGTTACAAAACGTTACAAACAAATTTTAAAGAGCAGTTGAAAGTAGTAGTACCAACTCCTTGTGAAAGAGTTCATCTAAGAAAGTACTCCCATACTTGTTTCTACCGTCAAGCAGTAGGTAATATGTTCATTACAGAGTTCCGGTTTTGAAGCGCAAGGGTACCTACTAGTGAAACTGCGGTCACACGGGCAGTACCCCTCAGATCTTTGCGTAGGTGTTTTGCTTACCACACCTTCTTCGTTCCTCGTCCCGTTACTGAATAATCATAATACTTATTATATATACAGGACCCCTTGAAGGGGTGGTTCTTCTCTGATTAACCTTCAATGTAAAGAACTTTTATTATAAAGACCCCCAATTAAATCGTAAAAAAAATGGAAAATATCAACTTTGGGCCGGTTTGATACCAACATTTAAACAGTACAAAGATTTCTTTTCACGGCTTCAGAGAATTCCCCCGTAATAAAACGTTGAACAACTACCTACACGGTTATATAGGATTTTATTATATATATTGACTTTTATTAACTGCCTCTGTGGCATTCAGCCACAGAGGCTATTATGACGGACTGCCACGCAAAGGTTCGATTCCCGGGCGGGAGAAATATTTCTATGGCCTACATTTATTTCTCTCGTGAGTTTGGGTGTAATTTGTGATTGTCAATGTGTGTGTCCATGGCACCCGCGACACAGGGTTTGCCTAGTGCGGGGCTATGTTGAGTATGTGCGTTATTATTATTATATTATTGATGTGTAAAGGCACTCTTTAAAAACGTTTCAAACATTTCGAGATAACTCTGTAAACCTAATCTGCTGTCTTAGTTTACTTGTAGGTATAGGTTCTAATAATGTATTTCACAAGAGTATAATAAATACTCCTCACGACGACTTGATTATATCTAAACTAAAGATAGTCTAGTAATCTGTAGGTAATAGGATTAGTCAATTCGTATCACTGGCATGGAGTGACTAGTCCAATATGCTCCAACGCATCGTTTCGCCACAGCGAATGCTTTGACACTGGATTTAATTCTAAATAGCTCTTAAAATGGATATAAACAAAATGACATATACGGTCTGAAATTGACGATCAAAATCCCACCTACAAGATACGGTAAGGTGAGTTTAGTAGAGTAGGTATGTACAGCATAAAAATATCAATAGTTTCTTGAATCTGCACAACGGCGGCTCATTTTGTTCATCGCAAGTAGGCAACGCAATATTAACTATCACTATCAAACAACCGCTATAAATAAAATAAAAAATACACTAAACATACGATTGTTTGTATATTTTTTAAGCAAACAATTTTAGAACCACTCTCTCATGATCGCAGTGCGCAAGTCTAATTCAGACGACATCGTGTCGCAAGTCTCTGCGTGAGAGCACGCTGCTCTGGTAGGTCTAAAGCTTATAGACCGATGGTTACTTAGGCACAGCGCACACTATTGTTACACACGCAGACTCATCACTGCTGTCAGTCGCTAATGCCATGGTTGAACAAGTTAATTATAATGTGCTAGACTTATATTGCCTAAGGTTTTACGAGCACGTTCCTGTAAATATTTACTCTTCTATGAAGATACATGTTTCTTTTGGATATTACTTTGTTCTATTTATTATACGCTACTCATATTAGGTACGTCTTAGAACGCTCCTTGCGCTTTTCATAGGCATACCAACTGCGTTCAAAATTACATTATGGTTCATAGAGACCACAATAAAGACAACTTTAAGGGATATATTTGGTACTTTATGTGAGTATATTTATTAAGAACGTACAGCAGAATTCCAAAAATGTTACTTAAGACCTAGTATTTCACTTATTTTACATTATTTGTATTCTTGGAAGTTATGAATACCCTCCATCCCTGTCTTTTATTAGATACCATTTATTTGCAAGGTAGGTAACACCTGTTGTTGAGAGTGTGCGTTGAGAGTGTGCGTTACCTTAGAATAATAACGCATTATTCTAAGGGTAACACATAGTTTTCTCTACGTGTTGTGTGAGAAATCTATTTCTTTTTTTTCTATTTCGCGCTCGGACACTTCTATTGCCATATCCAACAAAAACGTAAATATGTGTGGGTAGGTATCACGTAGGAATACTTATTTTAATTTTGGATATGTTTCGGATCAACAGTATCATTTGTATTCTTGGAAGCTATGAACTTGCCCTCCATCTCTCTTATTTATTTCAATAGTATTACATAATGAATAAGTAATGTGCCAGACAACCACACCAATTAGGTACCTGGTCTCTAACTAGGGAATTTCCTGTATTATGAGTAGTTACCTGAGATTTCACTCCGGGACACTACCCAGAACACCCAAACCAGAACCAATTCACAAAAGTTCATTTCCCCAAATTGGTCCTACCGGGAATCAAACCCGGGACCTCCTCGTCTGGTGTTTACAGTGCAAACCGTTGGATGACCAAGGTACTCAATTGTATTTTTATACTGTCCCACATGCAACCCTATAATTAGTGACACCACATTAACATTAAAAAAAATGTGACGTATATACGAATAAGTAAAAACTTTTGTAAAGAAACAGAACCATTTAAATACTTTTCAAATTTAATTTTATTATATCATTTCTTCCAATATATTATAACTGGATGACTACTTTTTTTTTATGAGACAAACTGACGGGACGAACAAGGCGTCCACCTGGTGGTAAGTGACACGCCTGTCCATATCAGTTGCAGTACCACTCAGTGCTTTAAATTGCAAAGATCTGAGGGGCACTACCACTCCACCCGACACCCAGAGACATCAGTTGTAATTGCACCAGCACCCTTACCCTTCATAACTGGAACGCAGTAATGCTCACATTACTGCATGACGACAGAAATAGGTAAGATGGCAGTACTTCCCTGGACGAACTCTTTCACAAGGAGTTCTACTTATTAACACGGGCTCTCTCTAGACCAGTGTCAGTGTTACTTTTTTATTCTCTACTAGTTTAGAGCACTATTTAGAGCGTCACAGGTCCATACAATAGTAACCACGGAAGAATATGTGGTCTGTGGTAGTAGTAACCTTGTATGTTATTCGATGCGGTCATTAATATGAAAGAACACGCGAATTTGAAATTAAAACACACATTATTACGTGTCAAGTAAGCGATTATTTGTGTATCCATATCATTTGTAGAGATGAATTTTGGTTTTTGAAATATGACTTTGTAGAAAAAATATGTAACCTTACAGCAGGATTTTTTATAGAGAATTTAATGATCGTGTTTGTATAAATATATAATTGACAAATGCATGCAATTAGCTTAAACCCCACTATGTGATTCCTTTGTATGGGAATGACACATAAATCATAAGCAGTTTTCCTTTTAACCAAATAGAAATAATGAAGAATTTTGTTTAAACAAAACTATCGTCTAATACCTACGTAGATCTAAGAAAGGGCTGAATACAATGATCTTGAAAAAATATGTTTAGGATATTACTATTTTAAACCAACTTAAAAAACAGCAGGAAGAGCTGCTCAATTCGACTGTGTTCTTTTTTTGTATGTATGTTACGCGACAAGTCGATAATTTGTGAACCGATTTTGATGATTTTTTTTTATGTTGGAAAAAGAGTACTTCGGTGATGGTCCCATATAAATTTGAAGAACCTATTCCACCTCTAAGAGTGGCTAACTAGGGGATTAATCCGGTTTCGCGCACTTTTCGGTGACCGTTTTCAATAAAACTTGGCAAATAGATGTAATACCACGAACTTTTGAGGTGGGTTTTTTTATTACTCTGTACTAAGATTATTCAAACACCAAAATTAACAAACTGTACAGAAAGGAACTGGTACCTAAATAAACTTAATATGTTATATGTTCATACCGAAAGGTTCCACTTAAACCAAAAACTTATCAAAGATTTTTTTTATTTTCCAGAAACCATCAAGCAAGCAATACAGAAGCCTGTGTAGTCTTTTAATCCTGGTGGTTCACATGTCTGCGCATGCGTCAGCCGGCTCACAATTCTCGTCGCATATTTCCGTAAATACGCCAGCGAGAAGTTACACACATGGCGTCGGAGACCCGTTACCTGTTGGGAGAGGAGCCACCTACCACCAGAAGCCTAACCAGAATAAGCCTTCTTTTAGAACTTTAAGACGTTAGTTTAGCTTTTCGTACGCTTGAGGTATCTTTTCTGTAACTTATTCACAACTCATATACGACCCATTATTGGACAAGGAGCAGATTTTGTATGTATTAAAACAATAAAACAAAGGACAAAGAAGTTAAAGGAGAATTAGCGAGGAAAGAATTAAGGGTCGTATTCTAGAACTCTACTCAATGCTCAAGTCAGGACTTGAGTATGATTCAAAGCACTAGAAATCATACTCAAGTCCTTGCCATTAGGGTCGTATTTCCAGTGCTTGAAATCATACTCAAGTCTGCTGAAATCCTGATTTGAGCATTGAGTAGAGTTGTGAAATACGACCCTAAGAGTTGAATTATCGATTATAATTAAGGTACCGTATAACGCCTAGTTAAAAGTGCCTACAGATATAATCTACATTGTCGATCGACAACGAGACGATTTGATTTTATAGACGTTTTGGAGTTGTTTGGGAGTGCTTATTGAGAATGTGGCATTAATCTGTAAATCCAAGATAGTTGCCAAGAATTTTCAAAAATTTATTTTTGGTAATCCTTATGGAAATGGCATTTATATCTGAATACATGATGGCTGACACGATTTTTCAAATAATGGCAAGTTGGGTATCGTTTTCGAGATATTAGGGTGTGCTCATTACGTATGTGACTCTCATTTCTAAATCCAAGATGG
>NW_020654422.1:11364540-11387249 GCF_003589595.1 Hyposmocoma kahamanoa
ACAAATGTAATATGGGTATCAGTTTCGAGGTATTTGGGGGTGCTCATTACGAATATAGCACTTATTTCTAAATCGAAGATGGCGGACATGACTTTTCAAATTTTCCACAGACCATAATGCACGTTTGGGTGGCATTATGGTCGTAGACACTAAAATCAAAGCACAAAAAAGAAAATAAATTGCAAATATAAAACATTTATTCAGTATTTGCATAGATAATACGCTAAAACCAATAAAATTTGGTATTATAAAACAAACAAAAAATAAGAGGCTAATAAGGGCTATGATCAAATTGGATAGGTTTTAATATCAGCCAGACACGAAAGTAAAAACATTCAATATATAGTATTTAGCCCTATATTACTTAATTTAGCTTTTTAGAGATAAAAAAAAGCATGAACTGATCAACAAATAGAGCAACAGTTTACTTATTCAACTGTAAATTTATTAAAAATACTTACGATTGATTCGTGTGACGCAGCCTCTCCACACAAAATCTGGCACACACAGTAACACAGGCGACGGGAAGCGGGGGACCGCGCGTTTGGAATCATAAAGCGACTCGACTGTGTATGTGTTGTGTGCGTGTCGTTTGAGCGCGAGCGCCAACGTTAAATACGATGTATGTTACTTAGGCCTTATAAGCCGACAGGCCTTATTCCCTGCGGGTACCTTAGTTGGTAAATTGTTGTAAACACATGGAGGCTGAATCATTAAATTAGAAAGTGACCAAAGTTGGCAATTAGGTATCAATAATTAGTTTGTTCCTTACGGGTACTTTTGGAGAAATAAATTTACTGTGATTCTATGAATTACCAAACCACACAATGTCAACTAACTACACATGTGAGACGATCGATTTGATAGTCATTCAATTAATCTATTCTTTCACAGGTTTCACGTCACAAAACCATAAGGGGGGAGGGTACCCCCGAGTGCGACCAACGGTACCTTTCAACAACGAAGAAAGGCCTTACATTAACAATTTCAAGACCTCCACTTGGCATCTTAACGATTTTCAGGGTAGGTACGTTGAAGACCTGTGTCCGCCGTTCAATATTAGTTTAATATATTTATTTCAATTGCTAGGTGTTTTCCCAGAAGATTACGCGTTTACTATATAGGTCTGATACCGGCACAATAACATTAAGAGATCAAATAGTTAATATTCAAATAGTTTCTATTAAATGGTCGCAAATTAAGTGTTAAAAAAATGCATTTAATACAAGTTTATTTTTTACAAAACTCAAAGTCAAATGTTACGTTTTTTAACAGAAATCAACATTCCGATTTTGCCACCATCGCCGTACAAAGTGGATTCTCCCGACCCTGAATCGTTGTGGCCTGAAGGTCTGTTCCTTCCGCCGATTAAGCCATTAAACTTCGGGTCTAACTACGGACAGCGTTCTGATGATGAAGCAGGTACGTAGATATATCAGTTATTTCTGGAAGTCAGGTATCTAATAAAATTTATCTTTACTTTATTGACTTTTTGTTTAGTGGTATTTTTTTTGGTGCGTTATTAATTTTTTTAAATGTCTGTACAGCATTACTTTATATTGATTTCAGGATCTCAGCTCCATTACAACTATAGTTATTTTAAACTTTGCAGACGATCCTCGATACCTTGAGTGAACACTACGTTAACTTTATTTTTTAATCATTTTCTGTTATTTTTGTAAACAGCCATATTTATTTACTAATATGTATTATGCACCTCGAATTTTGTAAAAAAAATAACAAATTTCGAAAAAAAAAACAAAGGACAAATTATGTGTAAAAAAATGAAGGAATAAAAAACAAAATAAAAACAGAACAAATCCAAAAATTAAGCTGGCGTAGTTCATTGGAAGTATCGTCTTGTTGTGTTAGTTAACGGTTTAATTGCACTTGAGAGAGTTTGTTAATATTTTTTGTTATTGATTTCCGTACTTGTTATACATAAACTTAAGCAAAAACTTGTGATATTTTATTACTAAACGCAATCACAACAGCTAACGATTTTATATCACGTCAACGAAACATCACTTTAGTATTTCCAACAATACATTATATTCCCCAACGTCGAAATATTCAGTGCTCATATTCTTTGCGATTCTTACTACTATAAACTATTTTTTCAGAATTAGACCTGGATCCTTATCTAATAGAAGGTACAGAAGCTATCGCCGCAGTGAAGAGAGCTAAAGGTCACGGACATCTGTACTTCCACGAGATTCCTCACATCAACTCTTTACTAGCTAATCAAGAACTTCGACAGAAAAACAACTTGAAACCACATCGCTTAGGCAGTATACGTCAGACTTGGCCGTATAATCGACCATAGCCGATGTCAAATAAACAAATATTAAAAAATTTAAAAGTACTTTATTTATAAAAAAATATGAGTAAAAATACTCATTTGTAAAGTCATACATTCTATTTACATTTCCAATAAAATTATGCCTTATACAATTGTTTCTTATTCAGAAAACTCCAAAAATCAGTAAAAATACAGTACTTCGAACCAATACGTAAATTTTAGCTCGATTATTACAGCAAAATATTTTTTTCAGAATTGTCAAAGTAGTAACAATATGGGCAAATTCGTTTTGAGCAGTTTCTAATATCCAAAATATAACAAAATGTATACAAATTTACACTACGGACGGAGTTCAACACAATCACAGAATTATAAGTTAACTAAATAAATAAGTTAAAAAAGTTACCTATTATTCACTTACAAATAAGGTACCAATTGGCTTTTAACGTGGACCACATGATTAAAATATGTATGTATATTATTTGTTAAAGCCAAAACAAATTAATAGCTTTCATGGACACCTATGTTTAACATGAGATTCATAAAGGCACGTAAATCTAAATATTAAAGTGAGTGAGGCATGTAACATTTTACAGTAATAATTTATATTACGCTTTTGGTTAGCTTTATTTTCGTAACATTAAGTATAGGTAACCAAATTGATTTGCTGTTGCAAATCGAACTCTTACAATCAAGAAACATAACATAATTATACATATATGTATAGGTCTTGTATATGTACAGGGTGTAAATTTGAGATGGGGCAGCAAGGCCAGCTACCTTAATCGTTGCAGTTACAGGAAAATGGTTCTAGAAGACTATCCATGAATTTTGAAGATATTTTGATTGGCATTCACAGACTTTGAAAAAATGGTACAGTCAGCAAGATAAAAGGCAATTTTTACAAAACTTTTTTTTACGCCATTCGATCCGGTCTCTGGTAAGGATCAATAGACATATGGGACCAACTGAGGTAAGAGTACTTGAAATGGCAGAAATCTCTAAAATCTTTTACCACACATTTTAAATGAAAAGTTTTTGTTGACATTTTAAATGAAAAGTAGAAGAAAAATTAAAATATATACAAATGTAGCGTGTGTCCATAGTTTCTGACCACCTTAGTGGAAGACCGGCAAATAGTATGTAGGGGGTAATAGTATGTTTAGAACAAGTACCTTGTGGTTGTAATAATTTGAAAATATTCAATTATACAATAGTCACAACATAATTATTGCAATAAAAACTATGTGAATTTTGGTTTTAACGTTCTTATAGATTCAGGTGTTACTTTGTGGAAGTCCATGTTAATAAAAATGGAAGTAAATTAATTTGCTACTCCGCGAACCCAGTGACGGTTAAATCGTGCAAAATAGCTGCATGTGTGTCAAGTATTTTTTATGCAGTCAATTTTCCTAACCTCTCTCATAAAATAAATAACACAAGCGCAACTGCAGTTACAGTCACAACCACCAAAAATATACCCGACACATGTTTCGCCTCTCTATGAAGCATCCTCAAGGGTAAGGACCCTTTGAATCAAGGGATTGTCCGACACTCGGTCGAAGAATTCTCGCGGAGCGAGGGTGGGAATATTAACTGCATGAAGAAACAATAAACACGCACAGGTCGCGGAATAGCAAATTGATTGACTTTGATTTTTTTTTAACTTCTGTTAATAGCACTTAATTACTTATAAGCATTTCTTAAAAACTGATTTATCATGGATTGTGTAAACTTGAGTATACCATACGAGTATATTACTTTATTATAAGGTCCAAGCTGTAGTCTGCTAAGCTGGTTTTGTGCGAGTTAAAGACTACACGTTTCCAAAGGGTTCTGAACTTTTAGCAAAAGATTTTGTTACTAAACAGTCACAAATGTATGCTCTTCGAAATTATAGTCATAGGTAGGTACATGCTGCAACAGAGTTTAAATCATAAACCTCTCAACTGACGAACAGTTTTACTGTTCCCCTAATACTGTATTGGGAGAACAGTTTTATATTTTATACTTTCAAATGAAAGTGGAATGGCTTATTTCGCAACAGAAGTCGTCATGCTGCTGGTCGATTGTGGAACAGTAATTTCACCACTACGATATTCAATTATTTTTGTGCATTTACTCCACTAATTTGTTATAACATTCAATAAACTTAATTACAATTATTAAAGGTAAGTATGTAAAGGTTCCAGGCTGAGTGAAGAAATAGATTTCTCACAGATGGCGCTACGACAAAAAAAGTCGTCAAAAACCAAAAACAAAGATCTGCAATAAGTACATCGAAAAATTCGTAAGGTACACTGATTCGTTACGTGGCTTAGTTGGCATGGCGTCTGGCACGGTTTACTAGAAGAAGTTGGTTCAAATTCTGCCGGATCGAAGGATTTTTTTCTAAGTGTTCGATCTTTGTATTAATAAATTATGACAAACTAGTGGAGTCATTTCACAAAAAGTAATTGTTTATTATGGTGGTGAAACAATAATAATTTTTCTATTATTTCAAAATAATGTTCTTCAAGATTCAGTCAATAAAGCCATACCTAGTCATCTTTACTACATCACTAATTTACGTGTACAATAAGTTTGACATAGTTAATGTCAAACTTATTTTGTTATACAGCTGCTCGCTACATAGGGCGTTGAGCGCAAAATGTATTTTGTCTAGCACGCAACGAAAATTGAGTTTATTGTAATGAAAGTTTCAGTTTACTTTATTAAAACAGAATTAAAATTATTGAAAAAGGAGATACCTCCTCCTGATCGACTGACACTCGCACTTTGACTGACGCAAGCAAGAATCGACGCGTCCTGAGGGAGCATTCAATGAATCGTGTGTATTTAACAAGATTGGGGCACGCGTGTCCCGTCCACATCGCCGTTCTATCTAGATTTATTTCTGTGCTACAGAACTATAAACAATCAAAAAGATACACAAATCCAGTATCATATTATCTTAATGACTTAAAAATTAGGTACATTTGAAGTTATCACATGTTAAATTCCTTCATTACTATATTATAAGCAATAGTAAACTGTTATTACAGTCGCCATTAAAATACTTATTGGAAATGTAGAGATTCTAAAAGCAGAGTTGCAAAGATCTCCACTACAGAAACACATGTAGACCTTTCTATGATTGTACATGGTGTATGCACATCTTTCTTCGTAGTCACTTGGAGGTCGTTGAAGACACATTCTCTCAGTTGCTGCACCATAGTCTGTTGAAAAGTGGATGTCATATTGAATATTGAGTGATGTACTTGCATGGAATAAACAAACTAGTGGAAGTGTGACGTGGGCATTCTCTTGAAGCCACTTTTATATATGAAACTAAAGTTTGGTACAAAAGCTGTTTGATACCATTTTCACTAGGTTTATTTATTCCATGGGTACTAGCTATTTTTGTTTAGGGTACAACTGTCATATTATTTGTCATTTTTTATGGTGTTCGTAATATCTAAAATTAAGATCTTATTTTATCCTTTCCTACAAAATGTTACTATTATAAACAATATAAGACACATATATTAAGACATTTTACGATGTTACACACTCAATTCATGGTAGCCACTAATCACTGTAATGGTAGATATATAATTTCCGAACCAGTAACATAATCAATTACAAGTTAGTATAAACTAGCTTGTAACAGTTGAATGTTAGTTTGCATAGTGAAAGTACAGACAATGGCACATCAGACCACATTTTTGTTCGAAAATCGCCTCCAGTGCAATGGAACAAGATGTGTCAATGTGTAGCTTGATGTGCTGGCATGTGTACATCAAAATATTCATTACAAATTTTATACATGGCACTGTTTCAAGTTTGAAAAAAAATCATTAAAGGGCCTCATATTTTGTACCCTAGGAACTAAAGAGCAGTCTTTCATTATGTGGAAAGTCTCATTAAGTTAAGAGCAAATCAATATGTATTAATTAATACATTTTGAGTAAATAATTGCTCTGTAGTAAACAATTATCAATGGGTTGTATTTACGATTTAATTTTGATTATTATTTACTTAAAGAAGAGGTTTTTCAGTCAATATACAAAATCATCAAAAAACAAAAAATATCAAGCTACTTCCAGCACAGGCAGGCAAAAATAACTCACCATCGGTTCTGTATGCTCCAGTAGTGCCTTCAATGACCTTGGCACACCACCCGGAAGGGCAAGCTACAACATGAATTCCCACTTCAGCATCAGGCTCTGTCATGTTAAATGGGAATGGATCTCCACATGTACCCAGCTCTCCCCTCGACCTACATTTAATGCATCTTTTTTGTAGACCTGCAATTTAATTATCAAAGAATTTTGATTTCCTTAAACAATACAACATTTACTCAAAATTGGAAATGTACTTATGTATAAATACAAAAAAAACACATTTTATGTGAATACTTCCTACATAGTTTTTTATTATTTTAATGTGAATAAGCTGTATTAAACTAAGTTACACAATTCCTATCTTTTGTTACTACCAAAAGCAGTAAATATTTGCTTACGACATGGTGCAAAAATTTAATTATTTGCCACCATTATGGCAAGTTTCTAGTGACAAAAAACGGATTTTACTATTCCTAGCAACAATTGTACTAAGTTATTCATACTGTCGCAAGTACGGCACCACTCTCACTTTACCTTGAAGTCAGTATCCGTGTCATGAGTACGAAAAAATAAAACTTACATTTAACTTCCTCAAACACCAACAGCACAATCAGAGAACACAAAAAGAGACCGTTGTAGTTCATGATGATCTATTAAACTGATTGATAACATGAATCTTCCACACATATAAAAGTTTTCATTATCTTAATCTCACTCCTCATCAGCTGCACTCGTCATAGATATTAGTTAACGCAAACCAAACGATGAAACAACCAATAACAAGTTTATGTTTGCGTCACAATTTTTTTTTTAATTTTCACCTATTTGAGTAGGCAAAAACCATACAGCCTCTTCATAAAAATTTTATTTTTCATTTGCGTCACTTTTGACATTTCTACATACTAGGGATGCACATTACGATACGATTTTTATGAAAATCGATACAACTGTATACGATCCAGCGATTTCGATTAGTGTAGTCAAAACCGATATTTGTTTACAAATTTTATATGATTTGTCTCACAATAAAATAATATATAGAATGTTTAGCTACACACATAAAATCCCTAATTATTTATTATTATTAACTACACCATTTATTTCATTCATGTTACTTTTTATCCAGCAAATTCAAAGGATCAGCGAAAGAGGATCTTCTATTCCACGCGACGCAAATTCCAGTACAGTAACAGACTAAAGATATAGATAATACAAAACATAAATAAATAGAGTACCGAACGAAATCTGCAATAGATATAAAATTATTGATTATGTGAATCTAGTAACAAAAAATGCTCTTTAATAAATTACGTTTAAGATATTATAACATTCGTAATTCAGACAAATTTATTATATTGCAATAAATACAATGATACTAGGGATTTAAAAATAAAATAAAAAAAAAACATGGCATATTAACTTACCATCATTGAGCAATTTCGATTTAGAAACTACTCTTAGTGTATAATTTTGCACTTTTTTATTATCAATAAAACAGGTATAAATACCTTCTTCGTTTTTGGTGGCATGCAAAATATATAAGGAATTGTAGGAATCAATGGTAAGATGAGGTTCATCTTCTGTTTCTGCCATGTTATTTCTGTAAAGTAAATTTTAAAAACATGCTCCACATTTTTTTCTATACGATTAAATCGGTTTAGCCGAAAGAGCAGTGAAATGCGTATTCAAAATATTAATTGTTAAAATGCTTACCTAAATGACGATCCCAACAATTTATTATCTTTAAACCACTGCACATCAGAATCAGTAAATACATCAGGGCAAACAAGTGTGACGTGGCCATTTTCAGCAATTTGTTTTATGTTAGTATAAACATAGTCATTATTGTTTCCTAAAACTTTGTTCGCAGTGGGTTTATAAATTGAGGCAACACTGGGGATTTCTTTGCAATCTTGAACGGCTTTATATTGTGGTACACTTCTGACAATTTCACTTATTGATGGCAAAATTTCCCTCAACTTAATAGAATTACAAGGAACATCATAATTTTCATTTAAATAATATTCATTTTTATTTTCAATATCAGCATCATAATTCTAAATAAACAGAGTGGAAGTTTTATAATATAGAATAAAAGTAGGTACAACGCATTAATTTCTCTTAATATGAGCTTTGGATGTTACATGCATAAAAAGCAAAAGTACTTACGCTGCTTGCATTGTGGTGGAATGGGTACAAAAAACATTTTCCTATTTTACTCCGAACCATTGTTTGATTGTTATTTGCAATACATGGCCCCCAATTCTCCCATAATGTAAATAATCTAAATGAAAATTTGAAATCCTGTTTAAATTCAAAGAATGGTTCTTCGATGGACTTGTCAAACAGTTCATTGATAGGATCCAATATCGTATTTTTATATTCCTGCCATTGTGATAATGTTCCAACATAGGAAGTATTCGCCGGAAGCGTACCTGTGCATTTTAGTGTAAAGATAAAATAAACGGAAATAATAATGAAATTGAACAATTTTCATCTCACCATCTAGAACATATGTGAATATTGTGTCATTGTCTTCGGCATTTCTACTTTTACAGATATAAATTCCAGAATCATTAACTCCAAAATTTATTAATTGCAATGTGTGTTCATCGTCTATCCATATTTTGTAGTGATCAGCACCTATAGATATTTCTTTTAAATCATTTTCACCCCTTTGCTTGAAAAACCAAATTTTATCATCGAGTATAGTATTAACTTCGCTGCAAGGATAAAATAATGTCAAGTCATAAAAAAAAAACAATATTTAAATTCAGTTGCTATGTATTTCTATTATCACGGAGTTGGTAAGGTTTTTTTATGATGATAATAATTGATAGGACGAACAAGTCGTGCCCTGATGGCAAGCGACACGCCTGTTGTTGTTGCGATAACAGTTGCAGTGCCACTCAGAGTTTTAAATCACAAACATCTGAAGGAGTACTGTGAGTCACTGTGCCTGTCACATTGCGGCAAGTTCACAAGTCCCATACGCCTGTAACTTCACCAGCACCGTCAAACCCGGAACGCAGAGCAGTAAATGCTCACATTATTACTTGGCGGCAGAAATAGATAAGGTACGGTGCCTATGTGAAGCGCACTCGGTGGGTTCACTTAAGAGATATTAACATTATTAGAGGAATTTAAAAAAAATAAGCACCCGTTGTACTACACCTAAATAATTATTTTTGCAAACTTACCAAAAACCACATTTCAAATAGACAGTTAATCCTAAGGAGACGTCTATAACGTTAGCTTCATTATAACTAGTACCTAATAATAAATATTCCTCTTGACAAGCATTGATTTCCTCCAGAGCTTCAGTATTTTCGTTTTTTACGAATATCAAACATAACGCTGCTTTCAGTTGCATTGAAATCATAGTGATAAAATATCGTATTACTTTCATTTTTATGTGATGTTGGCTAAAAGTAGAATAGTAAAAATATGTTTTAATACAATTTCTTAGCCAGTTTACAAATCATATAATTGTTTGTATGTACGTGCCATTAAAAATAATTCTAATGGTAATTTACATCTACGACTATTCATTTGACAAACAAGTTTCTGGCTCGAGTCGCGGTATCGATTCTACTAAGGATTCTACGTACACCTACACATCAACTTGAGACAAAAACTAATGACGTCATAGTCTTGAACTTCATCATGTCCACAGTTGGACATAGGCATTACTAGGTCTGCAAAATGTATACAAATTTCTTTTGCTTATAATATATGTAAAAGAAATTTGTATACATTTTTTTTATCTCAAATATTATTATTTGAGATAAATCTTTGTTCATTGATAGAATGCAATAGAATCACTTATTTTATATTATTAATATCACAATAATTATTACAATTTGAAAAACAATGTCAATGGACAACACAATTGTCACTGATATAAACTATAACAGTATCTATAAGTCAAGATATTAGCACTTATGACACTATCATGTAGGTACGTAAGATTTTAGGTAGCATTGAATTTCATCCGTGTAACAGAAAGGTGTATTCCTAAAACATCGAGTATATAACCAGAAATAGAGACGAAATGTCATTTAATTTGTTTGAAAACTATTCTCCCATATCATTACTGAGAAACTGCGCTCCGATTGGCTAGCCTGAGTTCGAAACAATTGACGGATGTCGTCAACTGTTTCACTTCAAATCGACCAGTTAACTTGAGCTTTGCTATAATGGACAAAAATCGAAAAATTACACATTTCATATTTAATTACGAAATGTGAATCCGTTTGTTTTGTAATTAGATATTTTGCTGTTTTTCCCACACCACCGAATAAAATAGCCTATTGATAAATATATTATCTTTATTACAATAAACACAGAATATTATTTGGACTATACGGAGACGTACACACAGGTCAGTAGTTGGCCTATCTACATTTCAGTGCAAACGAGAGTTGATATTTAAAAGAGCTGTATCGCTAATGTGTTGTGCAAAATGTCAATTAAAAATTAGTTACTAAAAATTTAAGCTTATTGTTTAACACATCGTTGACATGCGCTGCGTTACATAATTAATAAATTTTGGATAATCACCAATAGTGGATCATTTCAATAACCTAATCTAATATGCCTTAAGTTTTTAGGCAACAGTAAAATCGGTTCTTCAACAACTCACATGTGCACACAACACTATTGATGCACCACCAACACCTTAACCAACCAGTAAAGTGTTTCCGGTAATCGACATAACTCTGAGTATTCAATTTTTAAGTTATGTAACAACCAATGTACAAATTTTTACATTAAAAAATTATATAATGATATTTAATTTGAATTGATTAACCAACTACATATCAATATTTATAAAAAGTATGAAACGTACTTAATAATAGTTTTCGTTCCGTTGCAATGATCAAATGCTGTCTATTCAGTGTCTATTTCGCTCTAAACAAAGCCATTAGACAGAGATATCGAATCCGAAATGACAAGGTAGTCCAATGAAACAAACGTTCAGTCTTGGCGCTTTCGTCTTCAAATTGAATCAAATCTAATGATATCAACATGGCGGATAAATCAGAAAGTAAGTTTTATTTACGTTTTATTTAACTTTGTGCAGCAATTTTCAGTTTAAAAGTCTACCTATTACAGAATAATTTGTACAATTGCTTACCGGTGTATAGCCGAGCGAGTCACATCTCCTACTGTGATTTCGAATGTGATGTGTTTCTCTCCATTCAAAATTTGAAAAAATTCAAATTTTGGGACGAATTGTCACTTTATTTTTGTCTAAATTTGGAATTTCATCATTGATTATCCGTTATAAGTTCTATAAATATAAACTTTGTTTAATGATGACTTTATCTTGTGCTCGATTTTGTATCAATAATATCGTTTTGTTGAATAAGATTAGAAATAAGTGGTGTTTTTTTCTTCAGGAGAGCAAGATGAAGATAGTGCTTCGCCTAGGCCTCATTACAGAGTTAAAGATGAGCCGATGGATTTGGACTTACCGGACGAAGACGAAGAACCGCCTGCGTTTGGGCCTGCTGCCCTTGGACTTCACAGAGTCGGCACACAGTTACCGCCAAAACCGACTCCTAGTGAACCAATGCAAAAACTCAATGCCAGAGGTATGCCAGCCCGGATAAGAAAAAAGAACAGATTTATATTTGTTGATGACTTTGTGAACACCTCACCACCAAGGCAATCTCCTAAACGTACTCCGAAAATCTTGGCTAAAACTCCTAACAAGCAATCAAGTGGGAAAAAACAAAAATCGCCATCAAAAGTGCAAAGAAATCTTGACAGATATGAAGAGAAAGAATCTCTTGGGAGTCAATCTCCAGATCGTAAATCGGGTCAAAGGATTGGCATGAGATTGAGAAATCTTTTAAAATTACCCAAGGCTCATAAATGGGTTTGTTTTGAATATTTCTACAGCAATATAGACAAAGCGCTTTTTGATGGAGAAAATGATTTCATGATTTGTTTGAAAGAATCTTTTCCACAATTAACTAATCGCAAACTTACTCAAGTACAGTGGGCTAAAATTCGAAGAATGATGGGTAAGCCAAGAAGATGTTCTCAAGCATTCTTTGCAGAGGAGCGCAAAGAACTGGAAAGAAAACGGAAGTTAATAAGGTATATTCAACAGCGAAAGTCTGCAGATATTTGCATCAAAGATCTTCCAAATGAGATTCCAATGCAATTGGTAGTTGGAACCAAAGTAACAGCAAGACTGCGAAAACCACAAGATGGTTTATTTACAGGTTGCATTGATGCTGTCGATACCTCTAATAATACATATAGGATCACATTTGAACGACCAAAATTGGGAACACATTCAGTTCCAGATTATGAAGTTCTCTCTAATGAGCCACCAGATACAATAAACCTGTCAAGTATAACACAAAAATTCAGACCTCGTTATGTCATGCAAGAAATATTCAACTTGTATCAGCCATCTATGCCAGCCAATAACAGTTCTCAAGGTGATCCAATGATTGGTTGCACTGATATCACTAAAAGTATGGATTCTACTGTAGGCAGTTATCCCTATCAATTTCTGGAATTGATTGTTAAATTAACAAAGATCTTGCATGCTAAAAGAGGGAAGATAAATAGATTGAAAGAGTTCAATTGCGAAGCTGAAAAAAGAAAATCTTTTGGGCAAAAGATGCCTGAAGATTTTGAAAGGAGATATGCTTCAGTTGTAATAGATTTAGAACGAATGAACATGGACTTGCAGGACTACATTAGTGAAGTACAGATGTACTGTCAACAAATAGCACCTGGGCCTAGCCTGGCTGCAATGTTAGCCCCATCACATCTTAGAGAGAAATGTCATGATGAAGCATCATTACTTGTCGCAAAGAACAATCATGGCACTGTCAAAGATTCCAACATAATAGACATCATTACTGACTTGACAGCCCTTATGTTACAAGTCAAAAGTTTGTCTGATTCAGATCAAAATGCTTATGAGCTGAGTGTTCTACAAGGTACCATGGATCAAATAAAGATGAAAATGGAACCTCAGCATCAACGGCTATTTCAGAGTAATGTAGAAATTCACATGCAAAGAATACAAATGGGTTTGGGGCAGATGTCCTCAAATAGTTATGTAGCTGGTACATAAAAGTGCTTTTGAATATTCATAAAACCCATCATTAATTTTATTATAGATGTTATGAAATGTAGGATTTGTACTAATGAACAGAATTGACAAAATAAATTTATACTATGAATGTAAATAGAAAAATTTCTTGTATTATTTTCAATTGTTTTATAATTAGTGCTAATAATTTGAGCATTATGGAGTATGAACACATGTTTTGCCTTTACATTGTATTTTAAGCTAAATCTATTTGGTAACTGGGGTACATAACACTCAGTGCTATGGTAAATATTATCGTCGCTTATTTTAAAATATTGAACATAGTCCATGGGAAAATAAAATACGAAAAATTTACTTTTTTATTTCTTGATACCTTTACATACAGGCGTCATCACTAGTCACATTGGTCTACAGAATTGTTAAAAGGGGAATACAATTCCCGTTATCGCCAGACTAGTTGTTGCGTCCGGGCTAGCACAAGGCGCGACTTGCGCGAGAGTGACATAAAGCGAGATTCTCTCTATGCGAGAATAACAGTATCTCGCGTCTAGTGAATCATCGTCATCACCCAAATAGAATTTTTAAATTGCAGAATCAACTAAATGTAGAGTAAAACAAACGCGTAACCATTACAGATTAATTGTTTTAATGAAATGATTTCAATGTTACAAATTTACATTTGGTTTTGAACAAAGTGTTGTCAAAAATTATCTCCATAATTACATACAATAAAATATTAAATATATGTTGTACCACAAACTGCACATGGGTTCTAAAGGAGGTCAAAAGCAATAAGTATGGAGTAGTTTTTAGAAATTCATTACTAATTCCAATTATAGTGCACTTTGTGGTAGATACATCCACTATAAGCTGTTTCTACCAATTAGCTGTTTTCCACAACTCCAAGTCAAGAAGTTTCAGTTTACTGTACTGTATTTGTTAATGTCTTTACAACATCCCACTATTCTTATAGAGAAAATTTTAGGATTCTAATAATACATATACCTATATTTTGGAATCCATTAGGTGACTGGATGTGACATTTTTCAAGCACTTAAATTTGTTAAGTACCTATGTATTATCACTAGAACTATAGGCAGTAATAGTCTGTTTAGAAAACAATAATTTCAAAATAGTGGGACTAGATATTAAATTACAAGTAGCTAAAAGCTACAGTATTTTTGTGTTTTATTTGTTTAGCTTCTAGATACAAGTGCCATAAGTTTATGCTTTATATTTGTTTAACGTCTCTAAGAGTTCATCAGCTTCTTCAGAAGTTTTCACTCTTATTAGCACCGTTGTTGGAGGAGGCTTGTGGTCGGGTGTAGGTATACACACCAACATAACATTATTTTTACCAAGACGCTGCATAGGAATACTTGCAGACAATATCATGTTGAGAGTTACAGTACCCAAATTTGTGTTAGCTCTGACCAGTAGCTGGTGTTTACCAGATTCTTCAATTTTTTTCACATATAGAGTGCCTACTCCTTTGTCAACAAAATTACCATCCTTCTTGATAAATACCTTGCATTTCTTATCAAATACACTGTTTTCTTCAACTACTGGTGTAAATTCTACTTTTGGTGGCTCATCGTCCTCTTGTTCTTTATCCTCATCCTTTTTCTCCACACTCTTTGTTTGTATATTAGAACTAAAACTGAATGGTTTGCCAGTTCCAAATGAAAATGGTGCTGCACCATTGACGCCTGTAGTATTGGTCGTAAATAAGAAAGGAGCTGAAGTTGTAGTTGCAGAAGAACCAGTGTTTATACCAAATGAAAATCCTCCAGATGTAGTTGTCACAGTGCTGCTACTTGTTTTGACACCAAATGGAAAGTCTGATGATGGTTTCTCAGTAGTAGTGACTGTGGCATTCTGGGTCCCAAATATAGCCACCTTTGAATTTGAAGCAGCAAAAATTGATGATCCTGAAGTACTCAAAGTTTCTGTTGTAGTTTTAGTTATATTTGTTGATGGAATTGGCTTTGTTTCAGCTGGGTTATTATCATTAATTTTAATTTTGGTTTCTTCACTTGTGCCATGAAATTCTTCTTGTATTTCTTTCAAATACTTCTCATAATCTTTAAAAATTGGTGATAGTATACAGAGAGGTGTCTCTTCTACATGTTTTTTAATCCAGTCTGAAACAGACTCATTTAGTCCTTTTAATTTAGAATAATATTTCATTTTCTTTTCATCAGTTTTTTCTTCTTTTCTCTCTGCTTCATCAGCTTTAGGAGTAGATGCGGCAGTAGATATTTGAGATGGAGTTGAAGGTGCAGTGTTTAAACCAAAAACAGACCTTGACGAAATATTGGTAGCAAAAACAGAAGATGCTTGAGGATCCGGATTGTTCTGTTTTGGGGCTTCTGTAGATCCAGTTGAAGTTGGAATTTTGAATGGACTACCTGTAGTTGACCCAAATAGTGTTGTTGTGGTGTTCGTTCCAGTGCGACCAAATAGTGACATTTGTGTAGTTGGTGTTCCAAATGTAGTCTTGGTAGATGGTGTTGTTGATATTGGTATATAAAAATGATGTCCTTCACTTTCAATAACTTTATTGCCAACTGGACATAAAGGTTGCTCAGAATCAACTTTGCCTGAGCCATTTGTAGTTTTATTGCCATTTGTCAAATTAGCCAAAAAATCAAATGATGAAGGTTGTGTCTTGTTAAAGCCTCCAAAACCACTGAAGACACTCTTCTTGGGCTGCAAAGTGGAAAAGCATGATTTAAAAATACAAGTTAGAACATGTGTCACAAAAATATTAATCATAACAAAGAAGTTAGAGATATTGATTGTTATTTCAGTTAACAATATCATTCATTGCGTCGACGTATCTTTCCGTATCCTTGTAAAAGTTACAGCACAACTTATCCATGCCAGATAAGTTGTAATACGACTTTTAGTAGTGGAAGAGATGTTTATGATGTTAACAGCTTATTATTTGTAATCGCTCTAATGAAAATTTTGTTTTTCAATTACGGAGTTATACGTAGGGTGCATCGATGTGAAAGCAATGAAAAGTAAGTTGTGTTACACTGCAACGAGGTAACAGGTTTTAGAAACTAACCTCGGCACTGGAGATTGGCGCTCGTCGTTTGGCTGTCCTGATCACACGTTTTTCCAGAACCTCATTGGATGCCGTTTGAAAGGAGCCCATTTCTTCATGTTCAGAGGGATCTTCCTTATCCCAGTTCTCATGGTTGATATCGGTGGTAGCTTGTCGTTTAACAGACATTTTCAATGTGCCACATTAGAGTATGTAGTTGTACAAAATTACAAAACAACGCGAAACCATTCGAAATACTATTGACGCTCACAATACAAAGTACTCTATCCGCTCCGCTCACCTCACTTCACTTTTTATTTTTATGGCTCCATCAATATGAGAACTGATGATTTTGCCAATGTCACAGTTGAAAGAAAAAAAAACGAAACAAAAAAAAAATTTTCGCTAAGCTCTAATAGGACAATGAACTCGCGTTGTAAGTTGTATGTGAGTTGTATTGTATTAGTAAGTTTGACAATAATTTTCTTTATGGCGTTTTAACGGCTTTGGCGTTAAGCCATTGATTTTTTCTTATTTCTGATGGCTGTTCGCGATAAACACAATACTAAAATAGAGATGGGGCAAGTGCCAGGGGCTTAACCCGGTGCTTCGGTTTAAATTGGTTTAAAACCCATTAATGCCCGAAATCGAGGGTTTAAACTGTTTACAACTAAATATTTATTGTAAATCGAGTTTTATTCAAATTTAATGATTATTATTACAACATGTTTATTGGTTTCTGGTCTAGACGGATCCATTTGCTTTTTATATTGAATCGATTCACATGAAAAATGCATTGACATAAATCGAAACCAAAAATCGTTAGGTCGTATAAACTTGAATCGATTTTAATAAAAATTCGTAGTGTGCGTCCTTAGCAGAGACACTGTATCGAAGCAAAAGTATCGATACTGTACTTATACGTAGTATCGGATAAAAAGTATCGTATGTACATGTATGTACTCATAAAAGTATTGAAACAAAAGCATCGCTACCTCAAGGCATTTTGTACTACAGATTTTCCTTACATAAAGACGGGATACGACACAAATGACTTTTATTGTTAGCTTCGAAAGTGTAACGTAATATTAATTGTTGCCATTTGAAATAATTTGTGTTACTTAAACGTGTTAAATTTCGCACTTCTCTTTTGTAACAATCACTTAAAAATGATAGTTTATCTACTCTATTTGGTGACAGTCTGTTTTTCGTTTTTAATATTGTATTGATTTTCAGAACAAACGTTCTAAAAGAACAGACATCGCCTGAATCACGAGATGCTCAGTTATAATCTTTTCCAGGTATGTCAATTCAAATGTTACTAATAATTTTTTCATTCTTATTCGTGGCATACACTATACAGATAAGTCATTTATAATGATGGTTTCCATTTTAAAAATCACTAGGTGACTCGCGCTATCATGTAAGGTATACTAAGTGGGAATTATTCGAAACGATACGATACGTTACTTCTTAAAATTAGTAATACCAGAAAACTATCGAGTAGAAAAGTATCGGTATCGAAAGGAAAAGTACTCGATAGCAAAAAGTATCGATATTTTTTCTTCACAGGATTGCAAGGTAGGTATAGTGTGGAGTTGTCTCGTTTTCGTGAAATTTTTTTTATTTGTCGAAAGTTAATAACTATGGAATATTATACCAAATTCCACATTCGCCGGCAGTTTGGGTAAAAATCCGGGCGGGTTGATTTGGTTTTAACCCACTGTACAAGAATGATATTGACATGACTTAGGTTCGTATTCCAGAACTCTACTCAATGTTCAAGTCAGGATTTGAGTATGGTTTAAAGCACTAGAAATCATACTCAAGTCCTTACCATTAGGGTCGTATTTCCAGTGCTTGAAATACTTAAGTTCTGATTTGAGCATTGAGTAGAGTTCTGTGAGCTTAGCAAGAGCCAGAAGCCAAAAGTTATCTCTTCTTCGAACTGTCAATTCTCTCGAGATTTTCGATAGAATGCTATCATGCTAAGCCTGCTGGAATTAGAGATATGGATAAATATCATTGGGATAAATACTCAGTAAAAAGGTAAATATGGATAAATATTATGGATATTTATCTATTTTTACTCGATATTTATCCAAAAACGTGGATGAATATTTTTAATCGTGGTTTATTATTTATATTTAGTAAAACAAAGTACATTTTTAAGCCTAATTGTGAACATTGATACAATGTTAACGTTAGCGTGAACCTTACTATTATTTAAATGCGTAGTTTGTTAAAAAAATTGTCTCCACACAATATTAATCAGCTGTCTAACATTTTGTATGGAATTTTTTTTTCAAATTACTAAGTTGGTCCGTTTTTGTACATTTGTTCAGCTTTGTATATAGAATAAGGGCGCTCCCTCACCGAGAACACTTGCCTGTAATGTTACATTCAAGATTCAATTCCACCAGAAATGTGCAAGGTAGCACGCACGCCTGTGCGTGGGACTGCCTCTGGGAGCCCGTGAGAGCCAGGTGTGCCCGCGAGTGCCTTTGAGTGCCTTTGAGTGCTCCCGAGTGTCTTTGAGTGCTCGCGAGTGCCTTTGAGTACCTTTGATTGCGTTTGAGTGTATTGAGTGCCCTTGGGAGTCTTTGAGTGCCTTTGAGTGTCTTCGAATGCCTTATAGTGCCCGCGAGTGCCTTTGAGTGCATTTGAGTGCCCGCGAATGCCTTCCCCTCAAAGGTACTCAAAACCACTCAAAGGCACTCAAAAGCACTTAAAGGAACTCGCGGGCACTCAAAGGCACTCAAGGGCACTCAAAGGCACTCGCGGGCACTCGCAGGCATCTAACTTAAGTAAAGACTCGAAAACATTTCCACCATATCTGGTGGAGTCGCACCCTTACAATCTGAACAGATTGTTACATTACATTACAGACAAATGCTGCCGGTGACCGAGGCTACCGAATATTACGCATCAAAAGCTCGGTTCACCTCTCTCACCGCCTGTAATGCTCGCTTTTGAACGTTACATTACAAGAGCATGTTCGCGCAGTTAGTGAGATGTTATCGACTCGAAAAACGTAGGTACTAAAACAGTATTGTTACTTAAAACAATGTCAAAATGAAGTAATCGTATGTAATTATTAAATAAAAAACGAATTCTAATTAATTTTATTATAAAAAACAAAAAAAAAAAAATTATCCATGTTTTGATGAGTATTTATCGTAATACTCAGTAAAAACGGACATTTATTGAATACTTATACTTTGACGGATATTTATCGGGTCAAAACCCATCTGTAGAAACGACCCTTAATAATGTTTGCGGATAGTTTGTTTGTCTATGATAAAATTATGTTCCCTTTTCCCCATAGAGCTATAATTTCCCTGCCAAGCAATTGCATGAAATTTAAATACTGTATATTTAAAGTCTGTTATTTTCTTTTTACTGATTTTTCTCAATTAATTATTATTTGATGGAGTCAAATATAAGTAATATAATGATATTTTTTTTGCATCATGATTTCAGTTATATGTCACGACGCGTCTTCCTCAATCTAGTCTAGGTACAGTCAAGAGCACATCAAGCTTGACACTTTGAATTTTGGACCGTTCTTATCGTAAGCGGCATAGAGTTGAATTTAAATTTTAAGTGTCAAGCTTGACGTGCTCTTGACCCTGTACTAGTCGGTCTTTACGTATAAAGTAGGTACTCTCTTTGTAGTCAGTCGAGTGCGTTGGTAGAAAGCCATAGATTACAGAAATAAATTTTTGACCAATCATCGTCGAACTTTAGGAGTATTGAAATGGATATATAATGCGATCCCTGTCTGTGCGTGGTGGTTGAAATATTTTCCTTTCTTTTTCCGAGCGTAAATTACAAATTATAATCTCAAGAAAATACATCAGTGAAAGTAAAAAATGATAGAAAATATTTTGAAAGTGTTTTAAAATTTTATAAATTATTTATTAATTTGTTTTCCTTTCATTATGTAAGTTTTGTAAGTGTATCGTTCGGTGCCTTGTCGTTTCCTACACAAAAGTGTTGGTTGTCGATTTGCAGAGTTTTTTCTTCTCAACATTCAACATATCGCACTTATTTGAAATTAACTTTTTACCTTATTGAAATCAATTATTAATGATATATTAACTGAGCTTTTGTTATTGTTTGTTAACGATGGAAGTGTCTAATGAAATTAAGGAAGACATTCGCAAAACTCAATCGGACTTGAAAAATGCAATTCGAGTTCACCAGGTGAATTATTTTGCAATTTCTACGTATAAGTTCGCATTGTATATAAATGTACGTTACTTATAATGATTGCATTGTTATTGAACGGAGTGTTTACTTATTCCAGATTTGGGTCGCGCGTCTTCAGGAAGATGAAAACGTGAGTACAAGAGTATCAAAATTCGGTTTCCTCGCAGTGTGAGTGACACTCCGGCAATGATTTAGGTATTTTAGAAAACTTTATCGTTACAGAACGTGCACTTGAAAACTAAAGTAAAAGAAGCTGAAAAGGACATTATTGTAATTGGTCAGGCTCAGGTATGTTTGTTTTTTATTTTATATTCTTTAAATCTTTGTTCTAGTTGGTCACATAGTTCTTGAAATGTTTTCTGTTATTTCGCAAAACCACACACAGCTTTATAAACATGTTGATAGTAATTTTTTATATGGTTTTTAAGTTATAATGAATTGTAATTCTCAGATTATTCTAACCTTTTTTATTTTTAGAAATTAGTGGTCGATAGGCTTCGTCGAGAGCTTGAACTGTACCAGCAGCGACTTCGAGCAAGAAATAAGCAAGTAAACATTGAAAATGATAACCGTTATGTTGCTCAGCAATTAAGGGACCATCAGATCCAATACCGTAATAGACACCGCTCTGTGTCTCTTTTAAAACCATCCGTACTTAATGAGATACATATAAAATCAGAAAATAATCATGACGATGCAAAAGATATTATTTCTGATTCAGAAAATGAGACTAAATCTTTCATTGAAAAAGAGAATTCAAATCACAGTGAAATGGATGACAAGGAGAAATATCAGAGGACCTATTCCCAAATGCCAAATTCAGTACATGGTAGTAGAAATAACTTTGCCAATGCACTTAATAAAGTCAAGGAGTCTCTCATGTAAGTACTTTAAAATCATTTGGCAACATAATCCATTGTTTGTACAATAACCTGTTTTTTAAATTTAATGTGTCAATGTGCCAGACATATTGTGGTCTCCAAATTAGGCAATTTCTTTGTACTTTGAGGACCAGCATGATAAAATTAACTAACACCTGTACAAGACCCAATTTTAAAAAATTGGGCCAAACTATTTTGGGCCACTTCAACTGTGACAAAAACTCATGTGGAAGAAACATCTGTTCCTTGAGTACTTAACTGTACCTATGTATAGGTTGTTTATATATCTTAGTAAATTTCTCCCCAATTTTTTTTCTAAAAAGGAATTTCACCAGGATGTGTTGATTGATGTATTAATACAATAATAACTACTGTCAACACCACACAACAGCTAAATCATTAAAATTTTATTTATTTAAACTTAATTACACACAAAACAACACAAATGGCGGACTTGATGCCATTAGGCATTCTCTACCAGTCAACTGGAGAGCTGGGTTCAAAATAATCAACAAAACAATCATGATAATTAATACAGATAGGAAGAAGTTTATAAATAATTATGATATATAGTATAAACACAACATAAATATAGCACATAATATTATATGACTAACTATATACTTATACAGGGTTACAGGAAAAGTCGTGCTAGATCCGTTAAGGGCGTGGAGTACTCATCATTTCTGACTTATTTTACTATGAAACACCCTACCCTAAACTTAACCCTTTTCGAGATATTTGACTTTTATTTTTTTTATTCAAAATTGCCGATTTTTAGGCTACTAAATTTAATTTTGTTTATTTTGTGTGTCTTATTATTATAATTATTGCATTTTTATATGTGTGATAAGATGCTTTAGGACCTCAATCATTAAAATAGTGAATAAGTTAATTCAATACGCCGTAGTAGAAAAGAGAAAGTTAAGAAATTAAAAAAAAAATTAGAAAGTTTATTTTTCTCTAAGGGATATTTAAAAAAAATATTATGGCAGTTGATCGGCAGATAAGTTATAAAATATCTACGTTTCATCAGCTATCTAACAAGGTATAACAATCTAGG
>NW_020654422.1:11387649-11400557 GCF_003589595.1 Hyposmocoma kahamanoa
ATATATATATACACATATATATTTAATATACATATTGTTATAATGTTAGACTAATGGGATGTAGATTGAGATTCCAATATGAAATCGCAGACTAATTGCTTGAAAGCTAGTTTATTCGGCGCCTTTTGAATATGGGGCGGTAGAGCGTTCCAGAGTCGTATTGCCTGAAGAGTAAATGAGTTAGAAAGAAAACCAGTATGGTGAGAAGGAATTAAAAGAGTCAATTTGCTGTCGGAGCGAAGATGCGATTATGGGATGCACCCAAATATTGAAATTTACATTTCAAATATCCAGGTGCACATTTATCATTAATGGTAGAGTAAAGAGCGGAAAGTACTCTCAAATCACGACCCTGGCGAATCGTAAGCCACTTCAGCTAGTAATCAAATTTTCAAAAAATCATATACATCTATTGTTACAAAAATAAAAACAATGTTTTCAGCATAGTAAAAGTACAACAGAATGACTGGCACGTGACAAGATCAGACTCTGATTCCTCAGCTGGAGTGCAGCATTCACCGTCACCATCACCTCCTCCACTCCCTGAGCCCGGGGAGCCCGTGACCCAGGAAACCTTTATGAGGTAAGTTTACTTCATTTAACTGTATGGATCCTTAGTTTCCAGTATGGGATTTAGTTTAAACACTGAAGGTTTTCTGTAGTAAAAACAGAAGGTGTGCTTTAGTAAAACATATTAAAAAGTTAGTGTGGTATTTTTGGGCAAAACCATCAAACCTATGTTGATAAAAGAATCTAAACAATCTAAATTTACCAAGACATTTCCTTTTGTAATTTTATTTTAAAAATTTATGTACATCAAAAAGAAAAGAGGCGTAAAAAGAAAAAGGTGATATGTACATGTTGCTGTGCTAATAAAATACATTATGTGGTTTTCGGTTTGTAGGGTTTGTTTTTGTACCAACTCATAAATGTAATAACTATACTATATTGTTAAAGTACCTATAACCGTAACCTTTACATCTCCCAGAGTTTGAAGGATGTTGTTAAAAAAAAAATTAAACAGTTTTTCGTATGTTTTTTCTTAGACTCATTGGTCTGGTGACTCACTCTCAAAGAGAATTGCTGGAGAAGAAGCGCAATGAGCGACGAAAAAGGTCTACCACTAGCACCAATAGAACTGACTTCTTGTATGGAAACTTTGATATGTTACCTGCTGTATGTATTACTACTAATTATTGTTACCTTTATAATAACTACATTGTATGCAAATTGTCCCTTAACATAGACCACCACTTATCAAAACAGCTTCATTTTCCAGTAATGAATAGATTTAGGCGTTCCTTTGCAGAAGTCCATGTTAATAAAAATGGAAGTAAATTTGCAATTGCAAATTTAAAAAAAGTAATTTGCTACTCCCTGAACCCAGTGAAGGTTAAATCATGCAGAATAAATAAGCTCCATTTTCTTACAGAAACGGAAGAAATACAACAATTTCCCGTACCTTCAAACCCACACTGATCCACCACAAACTCGTTCAGCAAAATTACGCAAGCAACAGGTAATTATAATTAAGGATTTTATTTATTGTTATAATAAAAATAATCATTCGTGTAGTCACGGAAGAGAGTTACTGTACTTAAGCAATAGGGACAGGTTGGACCATATCATCTGACTTTAGACCATGGGTATCTGATGTCATGTTAGGTTTTTCATTATATGCAAAAAACAGTTCTTCAAGCATAGCATAAGGTATTTAAGAATTTAGTATACTGTACTGTATTTAGTATAGTGTACTCAATGGATCATAGAATATGTTGTTAAAATAGATGTAGGTTCGTAAAGAGCCTTAATGGGCAAGGTATTCATAAACAGTTAGTTTTCTTTTCAGAATCAAAGCTGCCATAACAAAACATCGCGAGATAATTCTCGCGAAGGTTCACCATCGGGTTCGTCCACAGAAAATAAAGATACTAAAGAGAATAAAGGTGATTGACGGATTTTTATTACTTTTGTACTTTGTAATTATTTTTTAAAAACTTTTGTAGTTAAAATTGACAGAAGGACATTAATGTTTGTGTTGTAAAACAATTTTATGTGTCTTTGAGACACAAAAGAAAGCCCTTAGTCTTAATTTTAAGTACAAAAAGAACTCCTTTCATTAGGTAGCATAATCTAAAGAACGAAAAAAATGGACCAAGCGATTTCTTGGACTTAGGTTGATCTTGAAGTTAAGTCAAGATAGGGAGTTTATTTTTTTTTAAAACATAACATCGAACTGGCAAAGTTAGAAACAAAACGGTGAGACTAAACCATACACAATGTTGAGTTGTCGCAAACGGTGATAATAGTGCATAAAATTCCAGACTTAGGGTTTCTTGAACTGGACCATTCTTACAGATTGGGCATTTAATGATTCTAATTAGGCATTACAACTATTTTCTGAGTCGGTATTGTTTTATTTAATCATTCAAAGTGGGTATGTAATTTAACAATTAACAAGACCACGAATTTTTATTATTATTTGTTAACCAATTTCAACATTAACAGATTTTATTTGTGTTAGGTTGGGGAAGTAATAAGCCTGCGTGGGTGGCCGCACTACCAGCGGGGCTTTCAGTAGAGCCAGTATTTTCTCCGGCCAAGAAAGTTTGCCACGGTTGCGGTAGAAGTGGTGAGTACATAATTCATAGTATAAAATTCGCCATATTGATTGTATCCAATGCCCCATTTTGGGCGCCAGTTGTTAACTCGCGTTGTTATGATAGAGAGGTTTTGCGGTTCCACCTGGACTAGGTGTTTAAATATATTTATTTTTATACATTTTAGAGTTACAGTCGGGTTTTTATTTAGGCACACATAGCTAACATTAGTGTGTTTTAGCTATTTATGAAATGGACTTTAGTGACATACTTAGTAGGAGAACATCAATTATAGAAATCCATTTTGACTAATCCCTTTTCAGTTCTTGGAGTACAGTGCCTCTACATTAGCAATAAACTCATGTATTGGGACAGTTGTCGCTAGCGTCCGCGGAAATTCGTTCACAATTTTGTATGGCAAATTAGTTAGCGCCCTTAGCGGTCATAAGAAGAACCAACATTTTGTTTACAAACTTTTTACGCGGTTGCTAGCGTTAACGGTTACTGTAATCTCATGGTACTGATCCGAACACATCACTTATACAACAAGTACATCATTGCAACAAGTATAATAAGGCACCACTGTTTTACAATTGTCATTAGGTGCTGTCGTTTTTGTCTGTCCAAATTCGAGTTTAGAACTCCAAATAAACTGTAAAAAGTATATATATAGAAAATATTACTCAATGTCCTTGACTCTCCGTACAGTGTCTAACTGTGAAACGCGATTTGGATACATTAACTTTTTTAAAGCTTAAGTTATTTCGCTTGTAAGTAAAAAATAATGCTCTTTGGTAGACGTGCCGTCACTATTAGTATGGTGTTCGGCGTGTAAGGTGTGCGTTCACACGGGGTGCGGTGTGGAGGGACGCTGCTGCAGCTGCCGCGCGCCGCTGCCTGACCCGCTGGCCACGGCGCCGAAGCACCACACGCACCAGATCTACAGAGGTCAGTACAGCTTCAAAGAAACGTGCAGACATTTGCCGTGCGTCTGTACAAGACCCAAGCACCTTTTCCCTCCTCCACAAACACAGATTATTCCGTGTTCACAACCTTTATTTCTAGTATAGCTAGCCACTTCTTTTGTCCATTTATGTTTTTTGGTAGGTCCATCCTAAACACTTTTAGCGACTTCATCAAAATTTGAATTTTTGAATTTGAGCTTTAGTTATACAATAGCTTTTTGAATAGCAACACACTACTGGTATTTTAGTAGTATTCATACTCACAGATTTGAGGCCATCAACGTAAAAGTGGTGTAACCCACATTTATTTTTTTCTTCTTTACAATAAATAATACTAAAGTATTATTTTATAATTATTATATATATTATTTATATAATTATTTTATATGTATATGGGTGCTAATTCCATGTATAAAAAAATTAATCATTATTTTTAACTTTATTCATTGCGAAATTACGCCACTAATTTGTTATAATTATTAATAACAATGATTGAAGACTTAGAAAAATTCAATCCATCTGACCGAATTCAAATTAGCACCCTCAGGCAATCCGTGCCAGATGCTAAGCCACGGAAGGAACCAGCAGCAGACCTTACGAATTTTTCTGTGTGCTTCTTGTAGATATTTGTTTTTTGGTTTATAACGACTTTTTTGCCGTAGCGCCATCTGACAAATTTATATCTTCACTCAGAAAGGTACCTTTACAGCCCGTCGTCGTCACTGACTAGAGATGTCGCTATAATTGTAATTTTTGAGTTTATTAAATCACAATGTTTAAATATTTTTTATACATCCAAATAGCACCAAAATATCAAATAATTATGTACGTACTTTAGTATCATTTAAAATAATATTCTAAAAAAAAAAATGTGGGTTACAACACTTTTGCACTGATAGCCTCAATAGATAGCCTCAATAGATAGCGTATAGAAAAAAAAATAGTTTTAATTAATTGATTATTTAATTAAGTAATAATAAAAAATCCACAGATAAACTAGCAGAACGCAAACGTCTTCAAGAAAAGAACATTGAATTGTGCGTGGAACTTCGTAAGCTAGAAGCGCGAGCTGCAACACTCAAGGAAAATCTCGATGAACATAATGCAGAGAAGAGACAACTACTCGCAGACCAGATTAAAACTCAACGGAACTTACAGAAACTGCTAGACTTCATCAGCCAGTTTAAAGAGACCTCAATAAGCATCCGTTCCACATCGATTAGCGAAACTGGCAGCGAGATTAGTAAAAGTAACGAAGATTAAAAGGTATTTTTTACCTAAGTGTTTTACTTCTTTTTATTTGTTAATAAACTTATGTCTCAGGATGACAGGCGCAATGGCAATTTTCGTTAGATCTTTGCGATTTAAAGCTCTAGGCCTAGTGTGTGGCACACAGAGTGGAACACCAGTCACGACCAGGAACACTTGTTCGTCCCATTACTTAGTATAATAAAAAAGTTAATGTTGATTATGTTGGATTTTTTAAATTTGAGAATTTATTACTATAGCTTTACAGTCCAAAATTGAGGCTATCAGCGCAAAATTGGTGTACCCACTTTACAAAAAAACAATATTACTTGTAAATTATACTCAAGTATTTTTTTATTTATGGTACCAAGTGACGGGACGATCAAGTCGTGCACCTGGTGCTAAATGACACGCCTATTCATAACAGTTGCAGTGCCACGTGCCTGTAATTCCACCAGAAACCTTATTACCCTTCAAAATTGGAACGCAGTAATGCTAACATTACTGCTTGACGGTGCAAATAGATAAGGTGGCGGTACTTTCCTAGACGAACTTTTTCACTACACCTGTCCCCATAGTAAGGCTACGCATATAGTCGCGACACGCGCGGTAAAACTGAAATAAGCGCGCGCTTATTTAATTTTATCGCGCGAGTCGCGACTACTATGCGTAGGGTACGGGGGCAACGCCACTATAATTCGAATTGTTCTTTTGACGACGGCTAGCAACCAATGTGCATTGTTATTACCGGGTTGCAAGAAAATATTTTTGTTTTGAAATATTAGTATTGTATTGTTCAAAATATTAGGAAATACAGAGTTTTAGTACTTACCGGTGAAATGAAATCACTCCCGGAGTATTTTTTAAACTTTGGTTTCTTACGCGACATGATGTAATGGCACAACATATGTCTATTTTTTCCACAAAATAATCTTGTATCACATTTGAACGACAACTGACGCGCTGTTGACGCTCATGCGAAAACGTCGGGGAAACGTCATAAGCTAGGTAACGCGGGCCCCGCCTACTAACCTTTATTACTGGTATTTATGTGGTCTGTGCTCACGCCGTTAATCCGTTGCTAGTGTTGTGCAAGTTTTGATTTTAATGTAGTGTTATGAACTGTAATGTGGAGTTATGCAGCAAAACGTGATGCCAGATATTGTATTCATAAAGATCTACTTTATGTTGATATGCCCTTAAAGTTATACCCTCTATATAGAAGAAATATTGTAATACAGTAGAATAGTATATCACATCCCCTTGAGCAAAACGTTCCAATATCAAAACTATCAAGAAGGTAATTCAAATAAGAATTATGTAAAGTCCCTGTTTTGTTCCTATGAAGTACTGGTAGACCTACTTATTTCTATTCGTCAATTATTGTTAACCGACTTCAAAAAACCTCCTCCGGTTCTCAATTTGACTGTATGATTTTTTTTTCTATGTTACGCGATAACTCCGGTATTCCTGAACCGATTTTCATGATTATTTTTTTGTTGGGTGGCTTTTAAGGGTGGCTGTTCACGCATGGAGATCATTTTTATAAATAGCGCCTAAATTTTACTTAAGGAGCAATTATTTTAATGGTTGATTTTGCTATTTCTCCAATTCAAGGCGTTTTTCTCTTAATATACTTTGAGTAATGAGAACCGATTTTTATATATTTCAATAAAACTTAGCAAATAGACGTAATTCCACGTACTTTAAGGTCGGTTTTTTTAGTACTCTGTACTGAGATTATTATTTATTGTTGTGGATATTCCAAAGATTCGCATGAAGCATTTCGCAGTTTTGTAGCAGTAGAGCTCCTTGTGAAAGAGTTCGTCCAGAGAAGTACTGCCATCGTACCTATTTCTCCCGCCAAGCAGTAATGTGAGGATTACTGCGTTCCGGTTTTGAAGGGTAAGGGTGTTGGTGAAATTACAGCCACATGCGACTTTTCAACTTATGTCTCAGGGTGATGGGCGCAGTGCCCACCATTTTATCAAAAAGTGATTAAAAACTGAACCGACATCTGTAACTGTGGTCGTGGTGGACTTTATCAGATATCATTTTTCATTCATAATTGCCAAACCTTACTTTTTTAATACAATAAAAATTTGAATCATTGTCATATAAATTTATTGTTTTATTTTGAATTACGAAACAAAATTCTTGTTGAATAACCCTTTATAAGGGCCAAACTAACAATTTGGTCGTTTTCACTTCTTTGTGGGAAGTGCTTCACTGAAATGCCCACAATAAAGTGAAAATGATCAAATAGTTAGTTTGGCCCTTATACTTAGAACCCATCGATTTCTTTGTTTGTTGCAGGTATTACCAGGCGTACGAGTCAATAAGGTCTGTGGTAAATGTTGTCTCATTAGGTATAGTCAGGCATAATAATATGCCAGTAGTTCAAATATTGTTAATGGTTTTTTAAGCCATAGGGTAAGGAACAGATAATGAATTTTATATTAAAATCCAGAGAAAGTTCCCTTCAAACTCATCAATATTTTGATCAGTGAAACATTTAACCTAGTACAATATTTTTTTATCAGTACATATAGTACTGATGGTGTATAGTAATGTCAGTATATGAATTATTAAAATTGAATTTTCCCCAAAAGCCCGTAATTTGATAACGAAATTGACATATGAACGCTTACATATGAATGTATTCTACATATGAATGTATTCTTGCATCATGCAATAATATTTTTTCATAGACTTGCAAAATAACCGATGTTAGTTTAATTTATGTTGATTATGTATGTGAATCTGTTGATTTTAGGTATAATATGCATATTTTTTTATTCATAAAAGGTTAGCCAAAAAAAGTGTTCAGTATTGATTCCTAATATAATTTAACCTAGTGTTGTAGCGTAAGCGATCATTTACAAAATAGTTGGAATTCTTTGTTTTTAGCGAAATAAGTTTATGAATTAATTGTTCTCTGTGATATGGGTAGGTTATCTTTGGTTATTACTTTGTAAGTTTACCTACGACCTTTGTAAAATATACCAGGGTTTTATCGTAAAATAAACATTCTCAAATTTGTATTTCTTATTTTTTTTACTTTTAACTAAGCAGTAGATGAAACACTAAGAAGACTGTTCTGAATTTCATTACACTGGTAGTTCAGAAAATCTTGTCACGCGTTGTGTGGAATCTAGTGGTCTACTTCTACTACTTTCTTGCTCGAATCAATAGCGATTCTCAAAGAATTAATGCTCTCTTCCAACAAGTCGCATTCGAATTCGGACAAGTTCGTGTACCTGGCCATTTCGCCCGCGCCGTTCTTATCCACGTACACAAGTCCTGAGAAGAATGATGTTCCGAAGTCGTTGTTTTCCACGTATGCATGCACTGGGGTCAGTTTTCCATCCAGAGCTCTCAATATAGCACGAGTAAACAACAACACCCCGTAGGCATTTGCTAACGCAGGACCGTGTCCATTTTTAGCGTCGGTAATAATTTCATCCCCACTCCGAATTTTCATTGTTAACTCTTGAATGAGAGCCTGATCCAGATTTACCAGAGGCATCGCCTGAGACAGCAATGGGACCATAGTCTTTTCTGAATGCCCACCTATTACATGAACAGTGCAATTATTGGCGTTCAAATTGCATTTGGTCGCGTAAAGAGTTTGTGCTCGGAGAGCGTCGATACCTGTTATTCCGAATAACTTATTTAGCGACAAATCTCCGCTACACCGCATTATTTCTGCGGCTATTGGCACAAGAGTGTTAATCGGCTCGGTAGCGATGCCCACGAACGGTATATGTCGAAGGCCGGATACAGCCTTTGCAAAATTTTTAATAAAAGTCGTGTTTGTTAAGAATATGTCTTTGTTCGGTATACCAGGTGTTTCGCAGATTCCACCGGTTGCTAAGATAATGTCGGCATCTTCTATAGCTTTGTACAGATTAGTGTCGCCAGTGAAACCTTTAATTTTGGGTTCTGACGGAATGTGCGATATATCCATGATGGTTCCCGTAATGTACGGTAACGTGTCGTGAATAGTCAGCTTTGTGATGTTAGGTTCTCCACGAAGTAGCATGCAGGCCACTTGTCCCATCTCGCTACCTCCACCGACCACAGCTACGTTGTAGTGCTTTACATACAACGGCAAATTCAAAAGTGATGACCACTGTGAACGCAATCTTTTGGTTACAAACATTTTTACTGTTTTTTAAAAACTCTTATACATATCTTGAGAAACCAAAAATATTGAATGGCTTGTAAATTTATATACGACAAGTCACATGATTTGACTTCTGCTTAAAAATATCTCGTTTTTCGTATGTCAGAGTAATGTCGTAGTTCGGTTTACTTAGAGGATGGAAAAAAAGGAAGTTTTATAAGGTTCCATAGTCAATCTAGAAACTCCAATCATAAAGGTTCCTAAATTGAATAATTGTTTCTAGATACGGAATGATGAAAAAAATTTCATCATCTCCGTTTGCCTTTCGATCGTACAAGAAATATATTTACAAAATTTTTGGAAAGTCAAAGTAGCTCTCATTGCGTACCATAACCCCATATGTATATATGTATAACTTGTAACATAATGTAATCAAAGGGCATTACGTAACGGAGCTGTGTCAAAGGCGTGTCCGACACGCGCACGACTTGTTCGTCCCGTCACTTTATATTATAAAAAACAAAAAAAACGTATATTATAAAGAGTGGATATTTAGGAGATGGCAAAAATTTCTATTTATTTTAAATTTCTTATCAAGGGTGTTAATTTGGATGCATTACTTTAAGAATAGGTAAAAGCCAGTGCGTGAAAATAAAGGAAATGCAATGTGAAATCCTGCAAATTTGTATATGCAATGCATTTATTGCATTTCAGTTACTTTGTGCTTTAAGTAAGATACGAGTTCGAGAAAGTAAGGCGATGACATGTCAACTTTATATTATATATTTTACGTTATAGGTATTTATTACACATCGTCCCTAAATGAAAAAGAATTCGGCTGTCACTTTGCCAAAGAATTCGTAAGTTATCAAAAAATCTTTTTCTACTTTGTCAAGATTTCCATGTATATTTTAGCCTTGAAACAGCATTAAACCTAGGACAATTTATTTCTTAAACTAAGTTTAACTGTTAACTAACCGTTTAAATAACTAAAGTGATTTACGCATGTTAAATGTTAACCTTTGAGGCTGTGCTGATGAACAACACGATGGCGGCTTTATAATAAAAAATTCTATAAAAGTTTCTCATCATCCACATTATTTCGCTAGGTCGTGCAGGATTAAAGCGACATTCAGGTGGCAATCCAACCACTTGTTGTACGCTGTCCTTTCAGCTAGTATCACTACCATTCTGAACGAGTACCTAGTATATCGCGAGCTGATTGCAAACACTATTCCTTTTATATCATAGAGAGATTAAAGATCTGGCACCCGTGTGGGCTGCCATATGTGCTTATACTTTGGTCTCGTCTCCCATCCAAGCGCCAGTACCTATTATTAAAAGTTGTCTCCTTAGCTGAGCTGGTGGAAAGATTGAAAAGTTAAGAGCGCCGGAATTTCAGTTCCGACTAACTATTTATTCGCGTCCTTCAGAATCGACGCCCTGAGTACGTGTAGTTTCAGTGACGTATTAAATGAAATTCTAATAAAATTCTATCCTAAAAATTTTGAACATACTGGACACCCAAAGGCTGTCACTCATCATCACCTGTTTAGGAGCAACGTTCTTGTCGGTGTAGCTTCCTCCACTCATCACGGTTGGCACTGGCCAACTTATTAGCATAGACAAATTATGAAGGGGGAAAGTTGCCAGTATTTTTTTGCACGTAGGACTACATTCGAGTTTTTAAGTTAGGTATTTTTCAAATTTTTCTTTCACTATTTAAAAAGCAAGATGAAAGTAGAATTAATTGTCAAATCATTGACCACTAAATTACTTGACAAAAAATATATAAAAAAATAAAATATACATTTTTAAAATGTATTGGCTTGTGTGAAAATTAACACAACTGGTTATATAATAAAAATTTTGTGAAATAAGTGTAATCAAAATGTTTACCCATAAAATCTGTAGCCGTAACATGGTTATGGGACTGTCCAGTAAAGTGTACAATTTTTACTTGAGCACAGTTCCAGTAAGGAATGTTCAACTGTCGGTCATTGGTGCTGCAAGCGACATCGGATCTAAATTAGCATTATTACTTAAGAAGAACGACAAAATCACCAAACTAAATATTTACGATTATGATTCTAAAATCCATGGTCTAGCAATTGAGCTGAATCAGATTCCTGGCGGTCCTACCGTGTCCTCCTATGATGGCGAGAAAGATTTACCGGCGGCGATTACTCAGTCCAACCTTATACTCATGGTGGCCAGAACTCATCCCACGAAAGGTGTCACAAGTAGCACGATGCTGCAGGCCAATGCACCTGCTGTTCAGAAGCTATGCAAAGCGATTTCTGAAAACAATCCAGATGCATTTTTGGCTATATCAACTAATCCAATAAATTCTATGATGCCTTTTGCGAGTGCTATGTTGTATAGGTACAACTGCTACAATCCGTTCAAAATTTTTGGTATCACACACATTGACACTGCTAGGGCTAGATCGTACGCTGGGAAAACGTTACAAGCGAATCCTCGACATTTACAAATACCTGTGATTGGTGGTCATTCCGAGCAGACGGTAGTCCCTTTATTTTCCAATTTAACACCGGATTTCTACACCCTAGACATTGATCAAGCGGATCTTTTGACGAGACTAGTGAAGAAAGCTGACACAGAAGTTTTAAATTTGAAAGGTGGAAACGAATCGGCAGTCGTATCTGTAGCGTGGTCCGTTTACGAATTTGCGGAAGGATTGGTGGACGCTCTTTGGGGACACGAAGCTGAGGTACACAGTTTTACAGCCAACCCTCATTTTGGTACGAGATTTTTCGGAGGACCCACAATTGTAGGCCCTCACGGCATAGTAAGAACATGTTCAAATTTCCAAATGAGTAATTTGGAATGTGGACTTCTGAGTGACGCTGTTTCAGTAATAAATAAAGATGTTGCGTTAGGAGAAGACTTATGTGGCGCTTATTATTAAAATGATATTGTTTGGTCACCTTTAAACTTGGCAGTACTTTAAGACTAACTTTCGAGATATCGTTACTATCTGAAGTATTTATCGTCCTTGTTTGTCTATTCCGTTTTAAGAAATTTTATTAAACGTGACCGGTGGGATATGTGTTTTTATTTTTTTAGTTTGTATTTTTTTACTGACGGGGCCAAGTTATTTCTGTCAGTTGGGCCGACGACGAGGACTTTTAACTTTCGTGGTCCTGAACAGTGATAACCGTAGTAACTTGTGGCAAGTGATAATTATTTTCATTAGTATGGGGAGAGTTTCAAATATTTTTAAACAATTAGGTACTTAACATGAAAATATAATATGGCTTAGGTACATCTTACAGAAAACATCCGCAAAATTATAGTATATATCGGTATGAGTGTTAAAATTTACAGGATGAATAAACAGGTGGAGCACGAGGACTTGTAAGTACTCCGTGCTTTAACCAGGTGGAGAACCCAGGTGCAGCACGAATCCGCAGCCGACTTCGCAAGATCGCTCGGAATGATACTGAGGCGTTGTAGACTCTAATAATTGTTAAGATACTATACTATATAGATGCATGGAACTACCTGACGCGCGGTGACATCCTTCTCTCCCCTATCGCATCTCATCTGAGGAGCTTTTTATGTACTTCGTACACAAAATGACGGGTTCTAGCGGAATACTGATATCTTTCAGGTAACTTTATTCCGATAAAATGTTATTTCAAACGAATGTGAGACTAACAGTATCTTTGGTTTGAACGTTTATGATTTCTTGAAACCAATACTTAATATTATAACTATCTATTTATTTTGATTGTTTCGTGCAGTTCTGTTTCATGGTAATTCATCATCTTTAAATAGATCGTCCTCACTTTTCTATTACTAATCTACTAATCTGATTTACTTGTTGACATGCAAAATGTGGCTCTAAACCTATTTAACATTTTTTAATTCGGTGTATCGGAACGGAAGCCTAAACCTTCGAATATGGTTTAATAAAATATTATTTCAAAAAATGTAAGT
>NW_020654422.1:11400567-11421652 GCF_003589595.1 Hyposmocoma kahamanoa
AACCTTCGAATATGGTTTAATAAAATATTATTTCAAAAAATGTAAGTACTCGAGACAATTTTCTTAAGAAAATTGTCGAATAGCCTTCGGAAAATTGTATCGATGGGAAAAACTGAGTCACACGGAGTTTGAAGTTGGCGAGCGGGCTGAGTGGTCCCGTGGGTGTCGTCTGTCGGCGTCTCGGGCTCCGCCTTGTAGAGTGGTACAGTGTGTGGATTTTGGTTATAGTAAGTATTATTATGCAGACCTTAGAGTGGTGTATTTGTTTATAAAGCAAGGTCGGTAAAATTCTGGAATTTCTAGCTCGGAGTACCTACTCCTCAGCGTCATACTTGATTAAAAATGGAGCATATAGAATAAATATAGTTCTAAGTTCCAGTATAGTTCTATTAATCTGTGCTTTTGGTAAAACGTATTATTTTTACAGTTGCTTGTAGGTACTTACATAGTTTAATAAAGTACATAGGGCGCACTATAGGTTTCCGGAAGTGGCCACTTACATAAACAATATTTAAAAACTAATTACAACATTTGAAAATGGAACTGTTTGGCTGTAGAATACAGTTTCTTTCATCGGACTGTCACTTGTTTTTACATTGTAGCGTCATTTTAGAAATTGGTTGTAGACAACCAATGATGTAGACATCACCATGGATTTAACTCGTGAAAATTTTCGTAGTACCTATTATTTTCTACGACTTTAAGAGTAATGTAACAGCTCAGCGGAGCTTCGCTCGGCTTCAAACTGCTTTTGGCGATGAAGCACCTTGCAAGACGACTATTTGTAGCTGGTTTGCAGAAATCAAACGCGGTCCTATGAATCTCAGTGACGAATTTCATGATGGTCGCCCGGCCACTGCTGTGAATAACAAAAACTTCGATGCTGTGCGCCGTATGATCAAAACAGACAGGCGTGTGACATACCATGAGATTCGGGCACCTTTAGGCATAGGCATGAGTCAAATACAATCAATACTGCACAAACATTTGGGTGTGAAAAAGCTGTGATCTCGATGGATCCCACACAATTTGACGGAGGCTCAAAAAACGGATCGCGTCACTTATTGCAATGCCATGCTTACCAGATTCAACGAAGAGGCGTCAAATTTGGTGTGGGACATAGTAACAGATGACGAAACATGGATTTATAGTTACGATTCCAAAACAAAGCAGCAATCAAGCGTATGGGTCTTTCGAGATGAGCCGAAACCAACCAAAGTGGCGCGCATGCAAAGTGCCTCTAAGCGGATGATTGCTTCTTTTTTTAATAAAACTGGACACGTGGCTACTGTTGCTTTGGAGAATCGTTGTACCGTGAATAGTGATTGGTACACGACCATTTGTTTGCGAGAAATTATCGACAAACTCCGTAAAAATAACCGTAAACGACGTATCACCACGATAATGCCAGTTCTCACACGGCCAGACAGACAAATGAATTTTTGAAGGTGAACAACGTTGACCTTATGAGCCATGACCTGGCACCTTGTGACTTTCATTTATTTACAAAAATTAAGAACCAGTACGCGGTCAACGATTTCATCACCTGAAGAGGCAGTCGAAGAGTATGAAAAATATGTTTCAGAGATTGTCACGGAGGAGTGGCATAAATGTTTTCAAAATTGGTTTTAATCGTATGAAAAAGTGCATTAACGCTAACGGAGAATATTTTGAGGAACAATAAATTCATTTCTGACCATTTATAATATTTTTTTCTTATTCATTCCGGAAACTTATAGTGCGCCACACGTTAGTAAGATTTTAATACCATTAGCACAATACTACGAAAATGAGAATTTTTTATTGTATTTAAGTAGGTATATTTTTCCCTCCATTACCCTGACTATTACTAGCAGTACCTAATATTATATTTCGTAGCAGTAGAGTTCCTTGTGAAAGAGTTCGTCCAGGGAAGTACAGTGTAGTACAGTACAGTGAGGTGAGCATTATTGCGTTCCGGTTTTTAAGGGTAAGGATGCTGGAGAATCACAAGCACAATGAGACTTGTCAACTTATGTCTCAGGTGACGGGTGCTTGTGGGTGCAGTGTCTCTAGATCTTTGTAATATATGTATGTAGTAGTATGAATGATTGCAGTTTATCGCTAGCTAGCATCACGACAAATCGTAAAGAGGTATTTAAATATCGACGTCGTGAAACCGTTCTGATTTACTCACTACCTTCGACTAGATCTAAGACTGACGTGCGTTAGAGTGTTCTTCGATTTTAAATTTAAAAAGTGCGCAAAAAGTTGATTCCCAGCGACGAAACTTATAGGTTTCCATAGCTTATCTCATCCCTGAAGTAACTATAATACTCTGTAGTGAACTAAGTCAAGAGCAGTACTCTTAAATTTTGGACGTTAAAGTGCCGCGTTAGCAGCGAAATGGACTTTGACCGGTCATTAGCGAACAATAGATTTCGAGTTTTGCCTACTCCACGTCATTCGACCACATATTGAGTGCGTAAAATTCGCCGACAACGTTACGGACATCGCTAGTGCAGTTCGTTCTCACACCGGTCACTCTGCGCGGGGACCCGGCTTCGATCCTCTGCTAACGTTTTTTTTCCTTTTTGTTGTTTTTGTTCTTTTTTTTCTGTTTTTTTTTTGTTAATACCACAAGAAAATGAAGTGCTTGGCTTGCAACAAAAATATAAAGGTGGGAGAACAGATAAGTTGCTCCTGTTGCAAAAGTTTTTATCACTATCTGTGCCTAAACATAACTTCCGCCGAATACAAAGACAACCAGTCCGATCTGGAGCGCACCGCGATATGTCCTACTTGTAGCAGCGTCTCACGGCGTCCGAAAAACGACAACACACCAGTTCGTGGGCAAACCCGTGCAGTCGCTGTGATGACTACCACAATGACTGTGGTTGACGGTGCTCTTGTTCATGGGTATAAACCTACCCAATCAAAGAGTGATGCGCCGGTTACTGAGGACGTATTGCGCGATATTTTGGCAACTTTTAAGGAGAACATGACAAAAACAATTGAGCGTGTAGTTTCCGATGCCGTAACACAAGGATTGAGGGAGATAACGACACAAATCTCAGAATTTCATGACTCGTTGTCTTTCTTAAATGACCAACACGAAAATCTGAAACAGCTTCAAGAGGAAAGTACCAAGATCATCGACAGGCTCCAAAGTGAAAAAACAAATTTACATTCCACAGTCAGGGACTTATCAACTCGTCTGACATTGGTAGAGCAGCACCAGCGAGAAAACAATGTAGAAATTAACGGTGTCCCTGAACATCGTAATGAGAACCTTGCCAACTGCTTAATGCAACTATGTAGGACTGTTGACGCTCCGGTTACATACAGTGACATTATGCAAGTTACAAGTATTGCAAAGATGAACAAAGAAGATAAGCGACCTCGCACGATCGTCGCCAAGCTGCGAAGCCCTCGCCAACGGGATGTATTGTTAGCTGCGGTTCATAATTTTAATAAAAGAACCGAGAAAACAAATTGGGATCGCATCACCTCGGTTTGGCAGGGAAGAATGCTCCAGTATTTGTAGCTGAACATTTAACGCGCACCAATAAGTGTTTACACGCCGCAGCCAAAGCGATGTCTTACACTTTGGGTTTGAAATGGACGAGTATACGTAAGAAGAGATGAAACGAGTCAGGCGTTACTAATTCGTGACTTAGACAGCATCAAAATGATTGTATAGTGTATTCATTTTTCTGTTTGCTTATCAGTGTTGTGGTGTTTCACACTTACTGTGTGTTACTTTTTGTTATCAAAATACTCGTGGTTTAAGAACCAAAACCAATAATTTGTATAGCAACATATTGCAATGCTCATACGATGTAATCTTTTTTACCGAAACCTGGCTTAATTACAATATATTTGATACTGAATTGTTTGACTCTAGGTACTTTGTTTACAGACGAGATTGCCTGGTAATTGGCAAACGTTCTAAGTTGGAGGGAGGTGGTGTTCTGGTAGCAGTATCTCATGAATTACATTCTTATAGATTATTACAATACGAAAGTGAATGCGAAGATATTTGGGTGTCAATTAATGTTAATCTTAACGGTATTTCAAAAAAACTTAATATATGTGCTGAGTACATAACTTCTCCGCCTAAAGTGGATACCATTCATTGTTTTCTCGATAATGCCAGTAATGTTATGGATTGGGAGGGTGATGTTGTTATAATGGGAGATATGAATCTTGGCAGTATTGAATGGACAGATATAGCAGATGCTTGTCATTTGCGACCTTCTGGTTACCACAGTGATATGGAAAATGCATAGATCAAGTTTATGCACGTTAACAATCTCCATCAATTTACCAATATTCGTAACAAAAACGACAGGATCTTAGATTTAGTATTGAGTAGGTACTGTATCTCTTGGTAAGGTTATTTTCCCACTTGACCTACTTAGCAAACAAGATCTACATCATCCTCCAATTTTGTACATGATCGAAAACGCTAATGTTTCCTTATTGCGTAGTAAACCATACATTAATTATAACTTTTCTAGGGTGGACTATGATATTGTTGCTGGGGAACTTGAAAATATTTACTGGCGTTCTGAGTTTATTGAGTGCAGCACAACAGACCAGATGGTTTCTATTTTCTATAAAATATACCAAAACGTAAAATAAGAAAGGAGAAGCATCCTCCGTGGTTTACCGTAGCACTAATTAAATTGAAAAATTGAAAATAAATAAATATAAAGCTCTGAGTGCACTGCAACTGTTATGGTCAGGCGTGTCGCTTAACACCAGACCTACGACTTATTCGTCCCTTCACGGTACCATAAAAAACTAAAATACACAAAGTACAGTATCTTGCTCCGGATGTGTTCCGCTTAAAGGTTGTTATCTCTTTGTAAGTTGTTTGCTAAAACTCGCCGCGCCAAGAATTGCAAATGGCGATAATTCTAACTACGGCTATAAATCAGCAAGGCCCGCTAAAGTTTTTCCTCGAGGGTGCAGCAACAGCTCCCAATTGTAGGTGATTGATCGCGCCTTTCCTATACTTAAACCCAACTTTTCGACAAACATGTGTTACAAAAGAGTTTAGACTTCAACACTTGGGATTTTTTCGTATGCGTTATATAAAGATTTCGCGCATAACGGCTAAGGGTATTACGGATGGGATATACAAATTATCTTATTTCTTCATTGATATTGTGTCTTACGTCAATTATATAGCGTTCGACATAATCATCGAGTTTACAACTAGAAATGGAGGCGAAATGTCATTTCATTTGTTTGAAAACTATTCTCCCAAATCATTACGGTGACAACTGCACTCCGATTGGCCAGCTCGAATTCGAAACAATTGGCGGGTGTCGTCAATTGTTTCACTTTAAATTGGCCAGTTTAACTTGAGCTTTGCTATAATGGACGACAATTGAAAAATTACATATTTGATATTTTATTACCGCTGAAATGTGATTCCGTTTGTTTTGTAATTAGATGTTTTGCTGTTTTTGCCACACCACCGAATGTAACAGCCCCCCATTGTGAGAGAGAATATTATCTTTACTCTCTACAATAAATACAGAATATTTTTGAAATTTACGGAGACGTATACACGGTTTGTGATGTCAGCGCCAACGAGAGTTGATATTTAAATGTGATATAAGGCCCATTTGCCTGATGAGTTGCCAAGGATGGATGAGCCTTATTCCGTCTCTGTTTCTGGTTATATACTCATTGGACATAATACACAGTTGCAGTTTAACGATAGTTTGTAGAACTTGACTTACGGGCGATGGAAGACGTTGTGATTAAGACTTTACTAAAAATACATAAAAAATAAACTGGTGGGTAAGTAATCTGACAGGACTCTTTATTGCCGGTGTTACTACTATGATAGGTAATAGATAACACATTTATTCAGCACAAATACAAACAGAAACAAAACATTTATAATTACTTCACAAAGTATAACACAAAATCACATAGACCATTCATTATTAATTTAATACACTTTTAGGTACATAAAACACATATTGTGATAAAAACAAATACTGTGAGAATTAACAAAGTTATATGTATTACTACAGTTTGTGCTGAAATGGCCCTGACTCAGCATAAATACTGTAGACCGTGAAAAGCCAAACAGAGCTGGTTTTCTGACAGTAGGTACCATATGTTGAACGATTGCAACCCAGTAAGCCATGCTACCAAATGCATCACACGCAAATACATATACTTAACTCTAAAACTACTATGTATCAAGTAAAAACGTAAAGCAAAATAATGCAAGTAGTGTATGTAAGTAATGTAAGTAAGTAATATGAATAATAATCTAAGTTATTGTTACAAATATAATATTAAATTATAAATATAGCCACCAAATATGACTTAATGTTTATTCGGAAATTCAGATTTTTAGAATGTAGTTATAGTATAGCAGTAGGTGTACACTTCTGCAGTATTTAGACTGTTTTTCCAAATGAAGACTTCGTATTTATCATTCATGTAGTCATATAATGTTTCTTAGTTAAATTCTTGTGTTTGACAGGTTAAAATGTGTAAGAAATGCGATAAATAAGACATCGAAAACGCCCCGAAGAGACGTGTTGGCCAATTTATGAGTCCCCTAATTGCCCTCAATTTACACGACTATAGTCGATACACTATATGTTAAGGCGAAATCGCGTCGTGGCTTCGTAGGACTTAAAATGTGTGAGGTAGACGCTAAAATTTTCATTGCATGATATTTAAACATTTGCCTTTTAGAAATAAAATATGATTTTTGGAATAAATATAAATACGATTGAGAAAAATTCATTGAAAAATCTGTAATAATAAGCTTTTTGTAGTTGTACTTTTTTTTTATATTATCAAATGACAGGACGAACAAGTCGTGCGCTTGATGGTAAGTTACACGCCTGTTCATAACAGTTGCAGTGCCACTCAGCTCTTAATCACTAAGATCTGACGCGCACTGCTACTGCGCCCGTCACCCTGAGGCATAAGTTGATAAGTCCCAAGTGCTTCCACACGCAAAATAGGCGCCTTGACGTCGAGTTGCGGACACTAGCCCGTTATACCGAGTACCAAGTAAGTCCCAAGTGCCTGTAATTTCATCAGCACCCTTACCCTTCAAAACCGGAACACATTAATGCTGGCATTACTGCTTGGCGGCAGAAATAATAAGGTGGCAGTACTTCCCTGGACGAATTCTTTCTCAAGGAGCTCTGATACTGAAACGTAGTAAAAAATGAAAACTTTGCGGGAACTTGATATTTTTTATGAAGTTAACTACCGGTAACTCCCCTGTTTTCATTATCTATTAAAAAAAATTTAATTTGTTTTTTTAACATTGAAAAACCGATTCTCAAAAAACGTTTAAGTCGGGTCTCACTTCACCTTTAATAATAATTAGGCATTTGGGTGTTTAAGAGAAGACATTACCTTGTCTATTAATTCAACGATCAGTTCCTTACAAAGAACTAATCTGAGAACTTCTAAATAAAAAGAAAGTCCTCACAGCATAGATTTAAGCGACTCTCAAACGATTTTGTCTTGATGCGCGACTCTACATCGCGACACAGCTGTAGCTGTGATACGGTAACGGACATCAAAGAATTCTATGCGATTATTAATTGTTGCGTCACCTTGTAAATAAATCTTAAATTTGCCCGATCCTACTAATTGAGAACCTGCTTTCAAAGTCTTCCTTAAAACAAGTTTTTTAGTTTCCAAAGCGCTGTGCTAAGTATCGATTTTCTTATTTATTGTGCGCAGTTAGTCGGGCCAATAATTAGGTCTTGAAATAATTAGCACGAAGTATTACTAGGCTCCCGTGCCATAATTTAATTACCTACTTATTTTTGCTTCTTCATTATGAACCTACTTCCTAGACTAAACGCAATATGTATCGGTGTATGCCTGGTTACATTACACTAAATTGTTATGTAATAATAGAATAGATGTATGTAAAAAAGGGACTCATACTGTAGCTGGTCTTCTTAATCATATTGATATTTTTAAGTTGCGTGGTTAGTATATTCATATACTTACCTATACAAGTTTTTCATTAGCCGAAATATGGTCGGACGGACCGGTTTAAATATTTATTAATCGATTGATGGAACCAGTGAACAAATTTAATTTAAAATTCTGAAAGTTCGTTGCACGTCAATTCCGAAGCGATGACTGTGTGTAACGGTCCCTATCTTTGATTTGACTTTATGATAATAATAATTGTTTATTTCAGTCTGCAGAACATAATAAAATTCATAATTTTAAAATGTAACATAACTTTTAGAAAAAAAAAATAAAAACAAAAACCAAATAATTAAAATGTTACACAAAAATAAGTTCATTGAAAAGAAATAATAAAAAAGAACTAGATAAAATAAAATAAATTTGTGCAGTTTTAAGCTCTACCTACCTACCTTCGTGGCAATTTCGAGCCAGGTACAGGGGAAATTATTATGAGAAATATTTTCATGTAGTCAATCAAGCAACGATATCTTTTACCCTACTTGAAGTCTTTCTAGTCAAGTGAATAAATAAGATTGAAATTTTTACATACGATTCCAAAGCAACCAAAATCTGAAATTGTTTTAAGACAATGAGTTTATAACGATTTTCTTGTTTTATATTATCTCCTTACCGACAAATACGCCGTACATCGATTTTACAAAAGAATAACTACTGCTTAATTAACATATGCAAAGATCTCAGGGGCATTGTGACTTTGCCTATGAACCTGAGACATAAGTTGACATGTTCCATGTGCCTGTAATTTCATCATTACTGTTGTCCTATGTTTTAATTGTTATAGTGCGTTAGGGTTGGACTTGCAAACGACACGGCAAAATGACACTTGAAATGCGTAGTGTGGCCAAATGACAAATATCACAAAGTGTTACCAGAGGATGGTCAATACTCGACACGAGTGCTTGCATCATAAATCTGGATCGGCCTTTACAACTCTGACATGACGCAGCACACGCGCCACCCGTTGCGGCTGAAGATGGCTAGATAAAACACGAGGAGACGCGTGCGTGACGCGTGCGATCATTTCGTTGTTCATTGTAGAGTAGATCGAGTACTAGAAAGTATGTATAGCTCTAGTATGTGGAGCTCGGCGTACACAATATTACATATTTTATATCTACTTATTAAAGTATTTTTTTTTTAGTATTGTAAAACATAAGTGTAATTTTATCGTTCGTAACTATGGCTTCGTTTGAGGCCATGAAGGGTACAATATTAAATAGGGTATTGATCTGAATGGTGAAACAATGACATTGTTTATATCAATTTCAGTTTTATATTCTACTGAGTCAATTAGCAATAACGGGGTGTATTTCATTTGATACAAATTGTTTTGTTTTATTGTATCTCCTTAGGGTTATATTTGTCGTCTTACGGAACACCCTAAAATTCTATAAAAGTCAACCTAAATAGAGTCCGTTTGAATAGCAAGCGTTTTAGTTATTCTATCGATTCCTAAACCTATGTTTTTGTGTGCAAACTTTCAAAAAAAGTTAGAAAAAAACTTGCCTCCAAGACTCTAATTTCTTTTAATTGAAATTTAGCAGATGCGTGTGGTGGTCTGCTCTATGCGGACATTGTCTATCTTTATATTACTGGACCATCTATCCCTTGGATGTTTATGGTATGTTATATTGATTTATTGAAAATTTCCGAAACTTGTGCAATGAAGGTTGCTCGTATCCATGGATATAGTGTAGTTTAGAGTAAATAGCACTATTCATACTGCTGTAAATTACACATTTTATTTGAAAGTTAAGTATTACAAAATTTATATAAATTGATGACTTTTTAGAATAGCGATCTATCTCAAAAATAATAATGCATGAGGAAATTAAAAAAAAATGGTGTGTGTGGTGGCTACGAATCGTATTGCCATCATATCACTTGATTTTAATCAATGGAAAGCTCGGTGTCCTTTCACAATAAAATTTAGCACATTATTAATATACTATTTTGGCTTGGGACACTTTTGAAAAGCAGCGATATACAATTACATTATTAATAAATGGATATTCAATTATTTTTTGTGAAATTTTGTTTTTTCTTTCTGTGTTGTGTCATTTGTGGTGTGCAAATAAATGAATTTTCTTTCTTCTTCTTTCTTTCTAAATGACTTCACTAGTTTCTTATAATTTATATTATGAATCCAAATATATTAATTTAATAATATTATTAGTCCAAAGAAATAATTCCTTCGATTCAGCCGGAATCTTTGTATTTGGTTTTCTACGACTCTTTAGCCGTAGCGTCATCTATGACTGGGTGACGAAATATTTTCATAGATTTCTCATAGATGGCGCTACAGTTAAAAAGTCGTTGAAAACCAAATACAAAAATTCGACAAACAGGCACATGGAAAAATTCGCGAGATCCGCAGGTTCGTTCCGTGGCTTAGTCGGCATAGCATCTGACACGGTTTGCTAGAAGATGTCGGTTCAAATCCGGCCGGATCGAAGGAATTTTTTCTAAGTCTTTATATTAATAAATATAACAAACCTGCGATATATATTTTATATTAAATGATTAGCATACAAATTATGATTTCGCAACAACAAATTGAACAATACGCATCAAAAAATGCGTAAAGTAAGATATTTAAAAAATAATAATGCTATCGACCTGGCCATACCGCGGCTGACACATTATTTGTGTCAGCCATACACAAATATTTTGTCAACCACGGTATGGCCAGGTCGCTGGTTCGAGTCCACCAGGATCGAAGGAATTTTTCTTCGTGGCCGATCTTTGTTCTAAAATTATATAATGTTTATGATGTGGCAAACAACTACATCAATTACCTGTTCTCAAACTAGGGGATTTCTTGTTGATACTATGAGCAGTAAAGTTCCTTTTGAAGGAGTTCGTCCAGGAAACTACTGCCACCTTACCTATTTTTGCCGTCAAGTAGTGCGAGCATTACTGCGTTCCGGTTTTGAAGGGTAAGGGTACTGGTGAAATTACAGGCACATGGGATTTGTCAACTTATGTCAGGTCTTTCCGATTTAAAGTTCTGAGTGGCACTGCAACTATTGGTACTAGGTGCACGACCTGTTCGTCCCGGGGCACTACTCACACTATCCATACTTTCCCAAAGTGGTCCCTACCTCTCAGTGGGCGTTGAAGAGTCCTAGGGAGGCGGTAGGGCCTTTGGAAGCAATTGGGAGGCGTTGATGATGTCCAGGAGGTGCTACCGCATTTGAAAAAAATCCTGAATTGTCTGTATAAACTACACTACATATACATATATTTGGTTTTTCCTTGCGATTTTTTGTGTTAAGTTAATATAAAAAATACGTGTTTTCAATTATTTTTTGTGGTGGTGGGCGTTGAAATTATTCTGTCTCACCGCCCACTTAGAGCCAAAAATTTTGGGAACCTGTGTCTAAACCGTTGGAACACTGAGGTCGTCAAGAAAAAAGATTTAGTTATTTTTGTAATGTATTCAATAACTCCCCAAATCGTTTAATTTTAATAGAATCAAACTAAGATAAAATCTAACTTTCAATAGCATTAAATTTTGCCTGTTGAGTTGACAAAAGCATAAGTAACTCTGAATTATAGTGTGATGTGTCATGCATGACTGTCATTTGTCCCCTAATCTTTATTCTGGTGTTAATACGGAATCTGGCTTACAGGCCATTAAGTACGACGGCGGCGGACCGCAGAATAAATAAAGATTACGCTAACTGTTGCTAAGTGCCGTGTGATAGACAAGGGGAAATAAGGTCTATATTATAATATAAGTCGATTTGATGCACAACGAAGTTAGCAAAAGGAGCTGTGGTTTTGGCTGCATTATTTGACTGCAAATTTTTGTTTCGACACTCATGTAGAATTTTTATGAATACCTACTTACAAGGTTGTATTTTTTGTTGACATACAATCGTAAATTGTAAACAGTTTTTTATCTTATATCGATTATATTTAGGTCCAAAGAGTTCGTTTAGGTATCTATTTATATAATTTCAAAAAGTCTCTTCAAAACAAAAATGTGTATGTGGGTATAATTATTGTTCTGCGGTCTCAAGAACGAAAATTATATTCCATTATCCTACTTTTATCTCAACTTAATTTATTTTCATTTTACGGGGCAATTAATCTCTTTAAAAGCTAGTAATTACACATGGACCTAACAGAATGGTTTGCATTAAGGCCTCTGGCCTCTGATCTTTGGAAGACATTAATCTTAGATGGCAGTTATCATTTAATTAGATCCGTGTCGAGCGCCCTTGCGAGTTCAATTTCATTTTATAACGTCATACACACGTCCCCTCCTGCTAACTACATGACAAACATTCATTGTTTGGTTAAAAAACTAGAGCTGCAATTACCGCAAACTTATTTTCTTATCCATAAAGCTTGGAGTGTGGTGGCCGTGAGTTTGTTGGCTGCATATACAAATGTGGTTTTTGAATCTAGCAGCACCCGTCCCCATGTAACGGTGGTCGTACTATTTTGCTACTGGCCAGTGGATGTGGCAAATTAGTAGGGTTGCCTCTTTCCAAATAGAAGATAGAAAAATAGTATATTTTTTAATAATTAGAAAAGTAATGATATCAATTTAATTTATTATCATGTATGTGTATGAAGCGAATAATTGTTTATTTAGAAACAATTGATTGTTAATATTTCGATTATATGATGAAATTGTATTATAACTTTACATTGACTCTACATTTAATTATAACAAAACTAGTTTTACCCTATGTAATTAAAAAAAGATAGACGTAGAGCTTCAACCCCTGTTTCAGCAAAGTGCATTATGTCTTGTGCATCCCCGCAGGATATTAAGCCCCAAACTTAATCACGTCCCTCTTTATATTAAACAGTGGATTTTTTTCCAACACAACTCATTACACACCGTTCTATTCCCACGTTTTTTTATTATTTTCACAATTGGTTTCGTGAAGTAATGCGTTCACGCTGCATAATTTCTTCAGTGCATCCGAACCCAGTTCCATTTTAAAATTCGTTTGAATGCGTTCCATTATGTTTCTAAATTCGTACCACAAAAGACGCAAAGCGTACCTACATATTTAATTTCCATAGAGTTTTGATATTGGCAGACGCGATTCGATTATTTTAAGAAGGGAACATACATTTTAATTATAAGAAAATAGATAAATTTTAATCATTTGCGAGGTAATTTTAAAACAGTGGATTCAATGGTATGTAACAACCCTCTTGATTGTGTAGGTCGTGAGTATCTTGCTGTTGTCCATTCAGAGATTGACATCTTCAGCTGTTGTTATTAAGCCTTTCCAATTTACGTTATTTGTAAAAGGATTGGATGATGCTGGCGTATCTGGCGCCGGAGGACAGGGAGGAGGGACATAAGGAGCCACGACGACGAACGTGGGGTACAAGTTCGCCGTCTGCATGGGCCCAATTAGGGTTTTGTTTTCACTCGTTTTAAAGAGTTGTGAACCTTCTTCGACGAGCAGGTTTCATCACGATATTTTCCTTCACCGAAAAACACATGGCGAATTCAAATGAAATTTCGGACATAAATTCAAGGAAACTCAGAGGTGCGAATCCCGATTCGAAACCACGGCTTCTGCTTGAGTGGTGGTAGGTCAAACCATTAGGCTACTACTGCTTTTATCTTCTTACAGGTTTAAAAAAAAAATTTTCAATCAAGATAGATTTAGATATTATTTTCTGGACATTTGGCGTGTGTTAATTAGTATTAGCACTAACTTTATACATATATATATCTGTGGGTTATTGTCTAAACTGCCTATGTGAGTTTATAATCTGTGACACTGACGCTAGTTTAACCGTTTAATTATTTTACCATCTTTTTGAACAAATAATATTTTTCTTGCTGATATTAAGCTTTTAAAATTGTTTTAGGAGATTTGCCTAAAGAGGCCAACTGGTGTCAGGAACGTGGAAAAATTGGGCGATGTAAAAAAGAAGAATTTAGACTGCGTTTAAATTTGCATCAGCCGCGCGGTTGTGATGCAGATGAGTGACGTCACGTGGAGCTCCATTCGCCCCACACCCCTCGTGTCTAATTGACATCCCCCTGTGCAGAGGTATGAACGGAATGGGCTTTAAAAAATGCTTTCCTTTATCGACGAAGTTAGAAAGCTGTAGAATTTACCGGTTCATAACAGAAGAAAAAGAAAATTTTCTTTTCTTTTTTCTTTTAATTTACCGGTTTATAACCATAAAAATTTTATGTTGCTAATGTTATTATACTCGTAATTATACAATATATATGTGTAGCGTTTATGATAATAAATATACGTAAATGCGAGCTAGAAAACCGTTTTCCTATTTCTATTACAAACAAAGGAGAAAAACAATATCCAACACAATAGAAAAGAAAATTGGACATGAGTGAAGTTAATACCAACTGGGCTAAGGCCGTGTTATTTGTCAAGCAAGCCTTCGCGCAATCTTAAAATCAATTTTCATTATTCGCGGCTTATCCTATAGCTGGTGCGTGCCCGCTTTTGTAGAGTTTAGAAAATGGTAAAACTTCCACTTAACGGTTTTTTTTTTCTTCACATTAAGTGCACAATCTTAACGATAATGTTGTAATTGTGGTCAGCAACACGAACATTATAGACTTTGTACGTTATACTATATGATATTCATACCTGTAACTAGAGATGTGCGTCGATCTTAAAGTGAAAATGAAATCGGCGTGGTATAATATTTCGGGAGCTAAAAAACAGGACATAATTGCACCGATGTTAAAATATTAAATTGAACATCAAACATTGTTTATGACTACCTTATCAAAGTACATGGAACAATTCGTTGTACAAGCAGTAGTTATACTACCTGAGGCGCACTATAAGTTTCCGGTATGAATAAGACAGAAATACTATAAATGGTCAGAAATGAATTTATTGTTTCTCAAAATATTCTCCGTTAGCGTTAATGCACTTTTTCATACGAATGAACCAATTTTGAAAACATTTATGCCACACGTCCGTGACATCTCTGAAACATATTTTTCATACTCTTCGACTGATGAAAATCGTTGACCGCGTTACTGGTTCTTAATTTTTGGAAATAAATAAAAGTCACAAGGTGCCAGGTTGGGACTGTACGCGGGATGGCTCATAAGGTCAACGTTGTTCACCTTCAAAAATTCATTTGTCTGTCTGGCCGTGTGAGAATGTGCAAGATGATACGACGTTTACAGTTATTTTTACGGAGTTTGTGAATAACTTCCGGCAAACAAATGGTCGTGTACCAATCACTATTCACGGTACAACGAAGCAACTTCTCCAAAGCAACAGTAGCCACGTGGACACGTGTTTTATTAAAAAAAGAAGCAATTACCCGCTTAGAGGCACTTTGCACGCGCGCCACTTTGGTTGGTTTCGGCTCATCTCGAAAGACCCATACGCTTAATTGCTGCTTTGTTTTGGGATCGTAACTAAAAGTCCACGTTTCGTCACCTGTTACTAAGTCCTACACCAAATTTGACGCCCCTTCGTTGAATCTGGTAAACATGGCATTACACCAAGTAACGCGATCCGTTTTTTGAGCCTTAGTCAAATTATGTGGGATCCACCGAGAGCACAGCATTTTCACACCCCAATGTTTGTGTAGTATTTATTGTATTTGACTCATGCTTATGCCCAAAGATGTCCAAATCTCATGGTATGTCACATACCTGTCTGTTTTGATCATACGGCGCACAGCATCGATGTTTTTGTTGTTCACAGCAGTCACTGAGATTTACACGACCGCGTTTGAATTTTGCAGACCAGCTATAAATAGTCGTCTTGCATGGTGTTTTACCACCAAAAGCAGCATGAAGCCGAGCGAAGCTCCGCTGATTTGTTAATAGTGGTAGAGAATCATACTATGAAAATTTTCACGAGTGAAATCCACATTGATGTATACAACCAATTTCTACAATGACACCTCAATGTAAAAACAAGTGACAGACAGATGAAACAAACTGTATTCTACAGCCAAAGATTTCCATTTTCAAATGTTGTAATTACTTTTTAAATATTGTATAATGTAAGTGGCCAGTTCCAGAAACTTATAGTACTTTATTTTATATTGATTATTATTGTTTGTGTTAGTGACGCTCATATTGTCCCTTGAAATTGTATTTTTAATTGTAATATTGTGACATTGATAATATGAAGTAAATGTTTCTATTTTATTCTATTCATGCCACAACCTTTGTTATTGCATTTAAATTCGATTAAATAACGGTAATAACGATTTTTCTTAACACGTTCTAGGACACAAGAAGTACGCTAAATATATATAATAAATGTTGTATGTTCAGCTTATGAAGTTCTGTCAACACCAAATATCACGTTACATGTTGGTGGCTTTCTAGAATAGCGATCTGAGTATCTATAAAACAACGAGTGCACCAGGAACAAGATTTAAAATACTGATGCGCGTTAAAACAACGAATCACATACTAGCCCTATTTACTTGTATGAGGTACCATCACCAAAACATTAAATGTTTTATTAAAATAATATTAAATTAAGATAAACAAACTACTATCATTAAATGGAAATACAAATGTAATAAGGTAAAAAAAACAAATAGTTAATGTAACTTCGATTCATGTCGGATCTATAATCTTCATAAGTTTTTGTAAAAGTATGGCCACAACGTTACCGTATAGAGCATTGTACGGGGTTGAGGGTGTGGGCGCAAAATCTTAACAAATGCCGGCCGTTATCGCGGTCCGGCGGGCCGGCCGATTGACCGGCCGCGTCGCTCAGCCTGAAAAATAACTGACTTATTTAATTTTATGGCCCTGCCGCGTGCTGAATGGACGATTGCCTGGGGAGTGATAGACTTTGTTTTATTTTTTTAAAGACGGTGTGTGTTTTTACTAATGTTGATTGTTGTTGCAAATCTTCACGTGTGTTGCAGGTAGATTTGTATAAGGTAGTTGTGTTAACTCATCCACCGTTCCTATCTTGACTAACTGCACTGCAGAGCAAAGTCTAGGGAACAAGTTTATTATTATTCTTTTTTCAAATTTACAGATTGTTTCTTTATATGTTCTGCGTCAAAAGAAGCATTATTTACAATTCATTTTAATGATATAATAATAAAAAGTTTGTTAAGGAAAAAAAATCAAAGTTAATCTCAATTTCGCTACAAAATGTGGATTATGTTAGTATGATTAGGAGGGCAGAGTACTTCCCTAGACGGTTTCTCTCTCTTTCATGAAACTATACAGCTATTAACACATAATTTACATTAAGAGCGGTCTCCTAACAATACATACGTATGATACGTAGTGTTTAGAATAAAAAATAAATATAATTTTATGTGATGGTACAAAAAAGGGCATATTTATGGCAGCTGCCTATTTATCGACTAATTTGAGGCTTAGTAGAGATGCAGTACAATGCCGCGCTCGCCCAATGTTTACATTTCCCATGAGCTCCCTTGGGTGCACTGATCTCGTTATTTTTAATCCCCGATGATAATTCTTCGATTTGTCACGTTGCCAGCATCGATAAACTATGCTCGAATTTCAAAACGATTTTAATAAGAGTGTTTTACATTATCGTACACATGGTATAATAAAGTCACGAGTGAATATATTTTTGCAGATGGTGAATAAGAAATTAGTGGTCTTGAGTACTGTCAAAAAAACGCAAACTACAGTACTTTGGTCATATAATCCAAAATGATAAATACGACCTTCTCCGACTAATTATGCAAGGGAAGATACAGGGAAAGCGACCACCTGGAAGAAGGCGTACTTTGTGGCTTAAGAATCTCCGGACATGGTTCAACATGAGCACAAGATCTTTGTCCCGTGCAGCTGTGTCGAAAATACAGATAGCCCTAATGATAGCCGACTTCCGGTAGGAGATGGCCCCTCAAGGAGAAGAAGAAGTGAACATACGTAAAAAGTGCTTTTTATCATATGATAGTCATAAAAGTGAAACGATATGGATGAAATAAATTACGTATACAGGCGGTATCGTTAAGTGTGCCCAAGTGATTATTCCGTAAATATAAGAGATATCAAAAACTTTTAAACTAATATAGAAAGTACGTTACCTTATCAGTAAAACGACATTAATGTTTTTTTTTTATTTTAAAATTTTTAATTATACGTTCCCATACATTTAATATGACATTCGTACAAAGGTTTTAGTTTCGAACAACAGTTTATGTATGTACTTTATATAAACATCACTTTGTTTTTATTCAATTAAAAGGTAGTTTATTGCTTTACTTAGCAGTTTTGTTATATGTAAACCTATTGTTACCTTTTAAGGTAGGACAACTTTTATTTTTATTACTTCTTTTTATACACGCACACACTCATAGCCCCGCACTAGGAAAACTCTGTATCGTGGATGCCATGGATACACACATAGAAATAAAAAATTACAACCAAATTCACGAAAGAAACTTATGTAGACCACACAAATATTTCTTTCGCCCCGGGAATCGAACCCGGGACCTCTGCGTGGCAGACCTGCATGGTTATCGTTCGGCCACGGGGGCAGTCTAAACAAAGCCTCGCTACGAATATCATATTAAATATATGGAAGCGTTTAACGTTATAATGTTGGATATTTCCAGTTTCATTTAAAAAAAAAGGTATTTACGCCGTTTTACTCATTAGGTTACGTACTTTTGATTTCAGTTTAAAGGTTTCGGATCTTTTTTATATGTTAAGGAATAATCGCCCGGGCATGTGAAATTTTATAACTCTCCTACTTAAGCGTAAAGAAGTTATCGACTAATTTCGATAGTAGAATCTTTAAACCTCTTTCCTGAAAAGTTGTTATTTTGCAGATGTAGCCTTATCTCACCAAGGGTGAGATATTATATTAATGTTTCTGTAAAGTTCAAATTATCATGACAATCAGCTGATTTTGTTGACAGCATATGTTGACATAATATACACACAGGGCTAAAATCGACGACTTCTTGGCTTAACGGTTTACACTATGGGCGCTGAATGCGGAGGTCCTGGGTTCGATTCCTTGCAGGACCAAATTGAAAAATGATTTTTTAAACTGCCTCTGTAGTCGAATGGTTGACATGGGACTTGCACGAAGAGGTCCCGGTTCGATTCCCATCCAGGCCGGGACAAATATTTATATGATCTACATTTACTTCACTGTGTACTTTGTGATTGTCTATGCGTAAGTTCATGGCACCCGCGACACAGGGTTTCCCTAGTGGGCTATGGGCGTTATTATTGTTATTATTATCTGATCCTGGTGTTCTGGGAATGAATTCAGTTGCTCTGGCCCTCATAGTACATCAAATTCCCTGATTTAAGACCGTGCAATTAGTGTTGTCTGGCACACTATTATTATTGTTATTAATATAAAAAATACTTAAAATAAACTAGCAAAATGTATTAATACATCAGTTACATCACGACTTTGTTACTGGATTTTTTATCATTTTATAATTTGAAACAATGACCAAGTTATCGAAAAGAACCTGTCGGGCATTATAGAACTAACCGCAGGTCTACCTTCTTGACGAGGTTAGAATGTTTTTTGCATTTGTTTTTGTAAGTTACACAATGAAATATATTTATTTTAAAATCGATTCAAAAATATATTTGTTTGCCGACGATCTTAAGGCCATAAAGTCTATTCAAGATTTAGCTGACTCAGTCCTTTTTCAGGATGATCTCACTAGGCTTTCAGGTTGTTGCAAAAGGAACAGGATGGCTTTAAACATTAAGAAATGCAATCACGTTAAATTTACTAGAAACAAAAACATTATATCTACCGAATATAACTTAATGGGAGAAACTCTTGAAGAATTGGATGGCATACGTGATCTAGGAGTTTACTTTGATAGAAAGATTAAGTTTGACAAACACATCGATAATATTGTTGCAAAGACTTCAAGAATGCTCGGATTAGTATTAAGAGAATGTAAGAACTTTAAAAAACAAACAGTTAAACTTATAACATACAACTCTTTGGTTAGGAGTAACTTGGAGTATTGCAGCGTAGTCTGGTCACCGTGCTACAATGTTCATAGCATAAGAATTGAGAAACTTCAGAAAAGATTCATGTATCAGTTAGCCCACTGCTGCAATATGGCCAAGAAACTCAACTCATATACCAAATCGTTTAAACCATTTTGGGTTTACTACACTTAAAACAAGACGCAAAATGCACGACTTAGTTTTTTTGAAGAAATTAGTCACTGGGTAGTTTTTAATTGTCCAGATTTATTAAGTAAAGTTCAGTTTAGCGCTCCAATTTGACCACAGAGATCTCATAATAGGAATTTGTTTTGCATTCCAAAATATCGTACTAATCTCAAATTGCAGTTGTACTGTCCACTCTCTCGGATGTATACATTTTATATGAAATATTTGCTACATTTCAGCTGATTTGGCTACTATGTCTGTGAACTTACTTAAAAGACTTACACTAATAGTTATAGATTCTCTTTTCTCTCTTAATAAGTTTTATTTCATAAGTATTTTTTAATAGAATGTTAACATTATGTAAAAAAATAAATAAATGAACAGATTATTGTGCATGCGGTGTTCTCCTCTAAGTAATGGGGCAATTGTATTTATGTTTTGTATAATTATGTTATAGTAATGTATATTGTACTCATTGTTGGAGAACCAAATTAATAAATAAATATAAATAAAAACATTTTAATTCACATATAGAAACAAATCAAGACACTTTTCCACTGGCAGTCTTATGCTAGATAGCAGGGAACCTCGACATTGTTTCATCCAGGCAACCTTGGGGTTATAATACATACCTGCTTTAATTTAATTTTTCATAAGTCTCATTAAATTAACAAATTATTGATAATTTAGTAACAGTAGAGCTCCTTGTGAAAGAGTTCGTCCAGGGAAGTTTTTCTTATTTTACGTAAAATGTAATTGCGCATTTGACCTCCACATTACCTGATGGAAAGTTCCGTGGCTTAGTCGGCATAGCATCTGACACGGTTTGCTAGAAGATGTCGGTTCAAATCCGGCCGGATCGAAGGAATTTTTTCTAAGTCTTTATATTAATAAATATAACAAACCTGCGATATATATTTTATATTAAATGATTAGCATACAAATTATGATTTCGCAACAACAAATTGAACAATACGCATCAAA
>NW_020654422.1:11421752-11459128 GCF_003589595.1 Hyposmocoma kahamanoa
GGAAAGTGACGATGAGGTTGACAATGGAGCATACACACCTAAATAATGCCTATTCACACTCATCTTGAAAAGGCCCAACTTCAGGGAACAAGTCTGTAGGCAGGGAATTCCACTCTATAGCCGTTCGCCATATAAATGTGGAAGCGTAACCTAAACTTTTATCTTGTCCCCCGGTGTGATGGAGAGGGGAAGGCGGAATTAAATCGTGTAATTCCATCGCACATTCTCCGTGATATCTCCTCTAGTACTGCCTTACCTAACCTTACCTATTTCTGCCGCCTAGCACTAATGTGGACCTTGTTTCGTTTCGATTTTGAGAGGTAAGGGTGCTGGTGAGATTACAGGCACACGGGACTTGTCAATTAATGTCTTAGAGTCAACCAAATAACTAACATTGATAAGCCATCAATGATATTTCAAATGAGTAAAGTGTAACGTTTTTATTGACGTCAGTAGAAAACCCTACCGTAGCTAAGAAAAAGACAAGGTCAGTCAAAAATTAACGTAGCGTTAAATTATTATGGTTCTAAAGCGAGATTTCTTAAAAGTGAAAAAAAAACTTAGTTTAATAAGTTCCAGTCTCTTTGAATTAGCTAAAGCATATTTTCATTAATAGGGTTACTCCATAATTTTAATGATTTATTTCTTTTTATAAGGCGTTATGATATAGGGATTGCGTAATTATTTATCTTCAAGAAACAATTATATACGACACTGTTCTTTGCTCTCCACATAATTGTAGGCATATTAATTAATTATGTATGTAATATACAAAAGTACTATTTTTATAAACTTATAACATAAATCACAATCAACTGTATTACTTTATTCAGTAGTTTCTTTGACTTTATTTAAATCGTGTTTTCTCGATAACATCATTTTTGAGTTAGGATAGTATTTGGTGTCGTGTCCGAATTATATGGAATTAGATATACCGTTTGACTGCAGGATCAAATCAGACTCGTTGTAGTAAGATTTTTTGATACTCACAATGAATATAAACGAATAAGTGTATGGATAAGTGAATGAGTGTATAAGAGTGAGTGTATCACTGCGCCAATAAAAATACTCTTATCAAAAATAGGTTTCTGGTAGGTTTCTGGACTTTTTGGCTCACCCCCGACATAATAATAATTGAAAACACGTATTTTTTATATTAACTTAACACAAAAAATCACAAGGGAAAAAAATATTTGTAGTGTAGTTTATATCGATATCTTTTTTAAACATATCTTTTTTGCTTTTATGTGTAGGAATCTGGTGAGCTGTTTAATAGGTACAGTACAAGTTACTTTAAAGTCCTATCTTCTAAGATAAGAAGTCCTGTCTTTGGAGATAGGACTTTAAAGTAACTTGTTCTGTATCTCTACAGGTAGAGCACTCACATTCCGGTGTTCACTATTTAAAACATTGAGATTTTGTTACGTAACATTTATACGGGTATGATAACATGTATGTAATTTGTAATCTGTGTTTAATTTTAAAATTATCATTCTTTAATTAACAATGTTTTTTCTGCGAGTGTCAAGATAATCGTTGTGGTCAACAACAATTTGGCAAGATGCAAGTTTTTGCGTTTATTAACGCAATCAGAAGTCAGGATTTATTTTCCGCTCAAATGCGCATTTGTCTCTAATCGACCTACAAATTTCTTATGACCCCATTTTGTGTTTTTGTTTATAAGTTTATTAAGTTGATTACGATATTTTGATCACGTACTTCATTATCGTTTTTTGTTGTTGTAGAGAATTCAGTCGAATTTATTTTGAGAAACTTATTTTGTAAGATTAAATTCGATCTGCTATTTAGTATAAAAAACTCATAAAAAACTTAAATAAAAAATCTTATTCATAAACGCATATTCACAGATTATATTCGACTAACTTTGTTTTCAAACCACTAGTATTTCTTAGAGAACTTAATTTCATTGTTTGCATTTATTCAACGAATTGGCAAGTCTTCTTAAGCGAAATTAATGAAATCCGCTTAATTGTTGGAGCCATCATTAAGACTCGTCGCGTAAACAAAATTCAAATAAGTAGCGAACTTTGTGAACTGTTTTACATGCCATCATTTGCCTATTATAGAGTCCTGCGCTGTTGTCGATACTATTTTTTTTTTTGGATTCTTATGACTGTAAATATTGGTTAATATCATTGACTTACATATAATTGTAAGTCAATGGTTAATATCGAGAATATTTAAAATAGTGAAATTTTTTTAAATATTTCCATAAATGTTTATTCATTTTTCAGAACAACATTGGAAAGATAAATGGGAAAATATTTGAAAAATATAATGCAGAGATGTTCAGAAAACTTATTTTTATTTTCTCAGAAATGGATTTATGTCAGTATTTGAAAACTTTTTCATGACCCAAAGACTACGGCTTCATTGCCTAATGTTATCTGTCAACATAGTGTCTTTTACACCACAACCTACAATTGTAACGAAATTGAATTATTTTCATCACAACGTAGGATATAAAATTCTTAACCAAATTACGTAACTGTCTGTTTTCCATCAAAAATGTAAGTTTTTCCTTTGTTTTTCATGATATCAATTAACGGGATGCAAGACGTGGGTCTGGGGGCCCACTACAACTTCTTAAAATAATATTACTTTAACCTTACATTGACTTTTCGTACCATGACGCTCTCAAATTAAGCTTACTATAATGGTTAAAACTATGATGTCTTATTGGCAGCTTTGTGACTATTCATTCACTCAGTTCTTACTTACTATGATACTTTAACATTAAAGTAATATTGCTTAAGAACAATATTACTTTAATAAAATGACATAATTGTCAAATTTAGCAATCTTAAAATAGTTACTCGGACGCAGTGGAAACAGAAACAATATTATTTTCGGATTTATTGTCTAGGTATTTATTTGTAATGATTAAAAGTTATGTTAAACTTATTTATTTGCATAAATCTCTTCAATATTTTGTTTATTTTTTATTTTATAGTACATAGGAAATAATTTCTCGTTAAATAAAAATACACGATGTTTATTTCGTAAAATTATAACAGCGACATCAGTATGATACTTGGGGACACTAACAGTTGACAGTTGACTATAATTCCGAATCCACAACGTAACTATCAAGACTTAGCTTGTTTTATTTATTTTTCTTTATGAAAATGCGGAAAAATAATTGAAAACAACGTAATTTTAGTAGATTTTATTATTACATACTTTTCTCTTTCTAACAGTTAATGTTATCTGAATGTTAATAACATTAAGTACTTAAACATTATACTACGATAAAGCGATTAGGAACATAAAAAAATAAAGAGATGGCATTATGTAGTTCATATAGAGTTATTTCTTTCCTATTTTTAGTAAGGAATATAAAATATTGGGAAATCATTTGTTTTTTCAATCACTTTAGCAATAATACGTTACTTGGTTGACGGGTTTGTAATGGTACGAATATGAGTAATATTATAATAAGCTTGCTTTATGCTGGCATTGAAATAAGATTGTTTTTGAATATGAAAGGTTATGGTAGGCCCCCTGCTTGTAAGGGACATGCCTATCCATAATAGTTGCATTGCCACGCAATTAAGTCGCAAAGATCTGAAGGGCACTGCTACTGCGTCCGCCATCTTGAGATATAAAGCTGACAAGTCCCATGTGCCTGTAATTTCCCCAGCACATTTACCTTTTAAAGCTGGAACGCAGTAATGCTCAAGCTATTGCTTGACGGCAGAAATAGGTAAGCTAGCTGTAATAGTAGAACTCTTTCACAAGGAGCTCTAACGCTACAGGTTAAGTCAAAGTCCATTCGTGCTAAATTGAATTAGATGATATTTGTTAGTTTACCAAGGCATGGTGTCAAGCAAGGCATAAATTAATGAAATGTTCTTTATGGCAAATTGTATGACAAATATGCTGATAGTAGAGTAGCATAACTTACTAGATTTATGAAATAAAATAGATTTTATAGTTATGTAACTGCGTAACTAAACAAAATAATTGAAAGCATTTTAACACTCCTAAGAATCACTGTAGAAAATATACAACTGAATAAAAAAAACTTCTACGTTATAATTTAATATTTAGCGCCATCTGTGCGAAATCTATTTCTTCTGAAGAAATAGATTTCTCACAGATGGATCTACGGCAAAAAGTCGTTAAAAACCCAAACAAAGATCTGCAACGAGCACAGAAAAATTCGTAAAATAGATCCGCTGGTTCGTTCCGAGGCTTAGTTGGCATAGCGTCTGGCACGGTTTGCTAAAAGACGCTGGTTCGAATCCAGCCGGATCGAAGGATTTTTTTCTAATCTTTGTATTAATAATTATAACTTCTACGGTAATTTCGGTTTGCGATCAGCTATAGATATTACATTAAAAATTCTGCCCATAATTACTTAAATATATAAGCGAAATATTTTCAAATATTTTGCCACTGGAAATATAATTTCATCGCACAGCTCTTTTTGTAAACGGCAACATCTGGCGTACTCACGCCACGTTTTTAGTCGAAACTCGTCTTGATTCCCATCTTACCTTTCTTGTATATACATACATTTCTATTTACTTTTATAGTTATTACGTTCGTAATTTAGTACCCTCTGATTATTTTTTTCTTTAGGATAAACACATAACGGTATTCGTTTCCCCAAATGTCCTTCCCTATATTAGGGATAAAATAACTTAGAAATCTGAGAAAATGCTACATTATAATTATTTTTTTCTTATTTAAGAGCTCTTGTAATCGTCCACCATCTCTGTCTTAACTTTGAGTTAAAATTATCATCATTATCATCATCATCATCATCATCATCACAATCATCCTCCACAGCCTGACTTCACTCACTGTTGGGCGTAGGGCTCCCGTAGATTGTGCCATTCACCATGATTTTATGCGACAATGTCGTCCATCCATCTCATCCCATGTTACTATAACTGTTTCTTGGTCACCATGCAGTTGTCCCTTTACTGCATCTGTCTTCACCATGCCGCGCAATATGTGCTGCCCAGTTGCATTTTAATTTCGTCATCAGGGTCTCCTGTGTTCTGAACTTAAGTTCGTCTTCGGATTTCGAGAATCGAAACTCGATCTATAAGTTTGTCGAGCATGATTTGCTCGCTGTTATGATAGGACATGTGAGGCGAAGATTTAACCAGCATGTTTATTTTGGGCATATTCTATCCTTAAGGTAAGGTTAAGGGTAGTAAGTAGCGTCATTAAAAGGAGACATCAGTAGATAGTCCACAATGTTTGACACACACAGGGGGCTGTGTACAGAATGAAAGTTGCAAATAGAGCCTGGTACAACACGACATTAACATTATTATATTCTATATTGATGTTTTTTATTTATACTAGCAATCATAGGTAGTTAGTAATCAACAAATCACAATCTTATATAGACAATGTTCAATTAATTATAACAAGGGTACGATATACATATAACTCAAAAGTATTGGATTGATTAAAAAGTCCGTTCGGTATTAAACTATAAATGAAAAACTTGAAACAAAAATCAAACTTCAATCATTTACGTATCGGCCATGTTCATCTACAATCTTTTGCAATCTTTCGGGTAATGTTAGAGTTCCATTTTAACAAAAAATCCTGTCTTCATTTGTCAAAATTTAGCTCTAAGTGTCATTTGATGGTTTCTTCGTTATCAAAGTTGTAACCACTGAAAGGATTTTGTAAATACCGAAACAAGTGAAAATCTGAAGGGTATGTGGTGGATGAGGAAATATCTAAACCGAACTGCTATAGTTTTCCCGGCTTTGTAAAGATGTGTGTGTTTTGGCATTATCGTGATGAAATACGACACTTTTACGGTTCACCAATTTTTGGATGTTCTTCATGAGTAATAAATTTAAAACTTTCCCGCCTATTCTTAAAATCGCGCTAAAATATTATTTTTAAATTGACTGTAGTCAATACAACATTTTAAAAGAAAAAAGTGCTTTGTGTTTAAAGTTAGACGTGGCAAGAACCGTACGGACTTTTCGGCCAACTCATTACTCCACAAATGATAACAAAAAAATAATGAATAAATAATTTGTTTTCATCTAATTCGTAAGTTTGTTTTTATGATACCAAGTAACGAGACGACGACGTAGTTGTGGAGATAAGCGCCACACCTGTCCATAGCAGTTGCAGTGCCACTCAGAGCTTTAAATCACAAAAATCTGAGGGGCACTGCCACTGCGCCCGTCACCCTGAGATAAGAGCTGACAAGTTCCATGTGCCTGTAATTTTATCAGCACCCTTACGTTTCAAAACCGGAACACAGTAATGCTCACATTACTGCGTGGCGGCAGAAATAGGTAAGGTGGCAGTACTTCCCTGGATTAATTCTTTCACAAGGAGCTCTACTGGCACTAGTGTTTAGTCGAGTAGAAATGATTTGTATCAGTTTATTAAACCTGCTTTAGTATATTTAGTTTTAGTTTATCTTTTTGCACCTTACAGATGATAAGTTTTTTTAACTGTATAACTAAGATAATTTTAAAAACAGATGTACAGCGGTGTTATAAAGGTAGAATGAATGAGATGTTCGTTGGTAGAAGATTGATTATACTCTTATTGGGAAACTTCTCTATTACTGTTTTGATACGTGCGTGTATGTGCTATCTTACACTATTCCATCACTACTCTTTTGAATAATAAAATAAATTGACATTGGCACAGTAGCTAATTATTTCCATCACTATTACAACGGCACCACACATACTTTTTCCCATTTCGTACTTAAAAATATGTTTTTACTATTCCGTGGATCTTTTATTAAATATTTTATATTTTTAAATATATTTTTTTAATTAATCTCCTAAGTTAATATCATGGACATTGTGGATTTTGTTTTTGAAGAATAAACAAACAGCAACCAAACAAGCCAGCAAGTTGAAAGGACATTTTTAAACAAATAACAGATTTTAAATGTTTATTGAATTGATATTCAATTATTTTTTGTGAAATTACTCCACTAGTTTGTTATAATTATTAAATAAATAAATAATAAATAAATAACGCACACACTCAACATAGCCCCACACTAGGGAAACCCTGTGTCGCGGGTGCCATGGACACACACATAGACAACCACAAATTACACCCAAACTCACGAGAGATATAATTGTAGGCCATACAACTATTTCTCTCGGCCCGGGAATCGAACCTGGGACCTCTGCGTGGCAGTCCGGCATGGTAACCGTTCGGCCACGGAGGCAGTTAAATTTTGTATTAATACAAAGATCGAACACTCAGAAATTCCTTCGATCCGGTCGGTTTCGAACCGACGTCTTCTTGCATACCGTACCAGACGCTATACTAACTAAGCCACGGAATGAACCAACGGACCTCACGAATTTCTCTATGTGCTTGCGTCGTGTCTTTGTATTTGGTTTTTCAACGACTTTTTAGTCGTAGCGCCATCTATGAGAAATGTATGAAAGATTTATCACCCAGTTAGTACCTTTACAGCTACCAGTCCTGTTTCACTGTATTTTGAATTTTTATTGAATTGATATTCAATTATTTTTTGTGAAATTACTCCACTAGTTTGTTATAATTATTAATACAAAGATCAAACACTCAGTAAAAATTCCTTCGTTCCGGTCGGCTTCGAATCGACATCTTCTTGTATAAAATAACTCATTGTTCGAGCTGAGTTTCTATTTCAGAAAAGAAATACTAAGTGTACAAACATTTAAACCGTGTTTAAGTTTAACAATCGGGGTAAAGTTGTAAAGTCACGTGATGGGCTCGCGTGATGTACACAAAATTAGACTTTCTATAGTATTATTGCATCGTTTGATACTTAGCGAGCGATTTAGTTTCGTCGACCAGCGTATTATAGCAAATTGATTGTCCTTTGTGTAGATTACTAGTAAGTATTAGGGGTTAAAGTATGAAATTGCCGTTTTATTGCAATAGGTTCTTTGAATTTTCATAGAATCTTCATGGTTTGAGGTTTTCGAATGAAACTTTTTTCAAATGGTTTCTGTGATTTCTTTTTTTTTAAATTTGAAACATTTGAATATCGACTTTCAATTGTTTTTGTTATTCAATTTAGACAAGAAAGATGGATACTGCGAAAATTCGAGTGATTTTTGAATACGAGTTCCGACGCGGAACTAACGCGGCAGAAACAGCCCGCAATATCAATGCTGCGTTTGGAGAGGGGTCTACTAATGAACGCACCGTGCGATTTTGGTTTAAACGCTTTCGTGATGGAAATTTCGACTTAAAGAACGAGCCACGAGGAAGACCGCCCACACAGGTGAATAACGATGAATTAAGAGAGATAGTGGAAGCCGATCCTAGTCAAACTACCCAGGAATTAGCGGCATGGTTTAACGTTACCTTACCCACAATATTGACTCACTTGCGTCAAATCAATAAAATAAAAAAAACACGAAAAATGGGTGCCTCATGATTTGACTGATCTGCAGAAAGAAACGCGTGTTGAAACTTGTGTTGCCTTGTTGAACCGGTACAGAAATGAAGGAATATTGGATCGAATTGTAACATGTGATGAAAAGTGGATTCTTTATGATAACCGGAAAAGAAAAATGCAATGGCTGACCCCAGGTCAAATGCCACAACAGTGTCCTTAAGCAAAACTTACCAATAAAAAGGTAATGGTAACTGTTTGGTGGTCTCAGCATGGTGTTATTCACTATAGTTTTCTCCGATCTGGTCAAGCAATAACGGCAGATGTCTATTGTGCCGAACTCCGAACCATGTTGACAAAACTAGCAGTAAAAACAGCCCCGACTCATGAATCGATCTTCACCATTATTGCTCCACGACAACGCGAGACCTCACACAGCACGAGAAACCATTTTGACCCTTCAGGAACTGCAGTTAGAAACCATTCGTCATCCTCCGTATTCACCAGACCTTGCTCCAACGGACTACCATTTTTTTTCGTGATTTGGACAATTATCTACGTGACAAGAAGTTTTCTTCCCAGGAGGCAGTACAAAATGCTTTCACACAGTTTGTGCAGTCTAGATCGTCGGAGTTCTATCGCAAAGGCATTAATAACCTTCCCATTAGATGGCAGCAATGTATAGATAATAATGGCAACTATTTTGATTAAATAAATTTGTTAAAAATTTAAAAAATAAACAATTTAGATTTTCAGTACAAATCGGCAATTTCATACTTTAACCCCTATTATATAACAGTAAAACCTACATACAAATCGATTTGAACATCAACGACAAAATTATTTACATACAAAAGAATAAACTTTCTACTAATTACCTACAGGCATTTGTATTTTTTAAATAAGCATGTAAAGCTATCAGGTGGTAGATACAGTGTACAGTCGATATTTTTCAGTATCTGTCGTGTCCATCCTCCATGAATGACAGGCACTTAGTAGCAGTAGAGGTCAATGTGAAAGACTTCGTCGTTCGACTTCCTATGTCAGTAGTTAATCTTACGGGGGGATTGTACGGGGTGTTAGATCTACTGGAAGACGTGCCACTTAGCATATTGCGGGAAATGTGGTATCAACGTGACGGATGTCTTGCTCATTATGCCCGTCCAGTAGAATATCTCAATGAAGAGTACGCAGGTCGATGGATTGGGCGTCTTGGTCCAATTTTGTGGCCACCCCGTTCTCGAGATTTGAACCCCCTAGACTTTTTTACTGGGGTTGTCGGAAAGAAAAACTTTATGCAAAACCGATATCAAACATTGTCGAATTACGACAAAGAATCACGGAAGCTGTACAACAGACAAATTTACTACGATATGCACGGTTGGTGAAAAGGTTATTTTTACGGCGTTGTCGTGCATGTATTGATGCCGGTGAAAAACAGTTTGAGCACTTGTTGTATTCTGTAATAAAATTATAACAATTTATTCATTACTTTTATTTAAATTCCTATACCTGTCCAGAAATGTGGAATTTTGAGACTGTTTGCCTCACTCAATCATACTTACCATTTTTATCATTCAGTCTAACTCCGATTACATATATATGAAACCTAAATTAACCTTAGAGGAGGCACTGAATGCCATTTTCACTTAGATAAGGTAACCTTTTTAAATTGGCCTCTTTTTAGAAAAACCAAGATAATTTTTTTCCAAGAAGCATGACGTAGAAGGTTTTATATCATTTTAGAATTTTGATTAGTTGCGCCAACTTTTGTTCGTAGCTGCCATGGTAGTTTATGTACATATTTTTTACAGTATGGGGTGTCAAAGTTACCTTGATTAAAAATCTGCTAAAAATTTCAAAAACAAATTAAATACATTATTTTTTGTGCTGAAACTTTAGTGATTTGGGTTTTCTTTGGCATTGTGTTCATTAGTTGAGCTATTTAGGTTACCGTTACAAAAACTAGAACAGCAAAATTAGCAAATTTGTAATTGTAGTACTTAAAAATGGCGTACAGGTCGTACATTTTCAACATTTTTCATTATAATGCTTATATCACAAAAAACCATATATATATATATATATACCTTGAATTGACACATGAATTTTTTTTTGTTTTATTTTAATAATTCTTTCATAAGCTCTTCAATAATAATAAAAACATTCAAATAAATCACAATCAAATCCCAATAAAAAGCTCTCGTGAACTGATGGAAGGTGGCTCTTTAATTTATGCTAATTCCAGTTGGGTTGTGTTCTTCAGGACTTAGTGTGGGTGCCGGGAGCTTTACTCGGAATCGTTAATTGCTCTTTTTAAATCTTAATAGCGACGTAGAATCATTAATGCCTTTCATCGATACTAGATACAATTTTGAACAGACAAGGTATTAGCGATGGGGAAAGTATTTATACTAGCAGCCTACTATTTCGTATCAAAAATTGTAATAATGTAATATTTAAATATTCAAATAAGCTTAATATAGTGTAATAGTGCAGCTTCAAAAGAACTGGCTACTAAAAAGATACAACACTGTCTTTTTATGACACAACACTGAAAAACATTGATTTCATTGATTGTGAATCAATCACAACATGATTAAATTAATTGAAATGGTCAATACAATGATTACGGCAGCATAGGCTCAGAACATGTTACAATAATATAAGTTATATGGTCACCTCAAACAAGGTCTTGTATATTTCAATCACATTGTTTTTTTTAGTGAAAGGACTAGCGTACTTTAAAAGCTTAAATATTAGGAATATTAAACAGTATGTCCTTAAACAACATGATGTCCTTGCAAGAGGGCACCGTTAAAAAACTGAAGAGAAAAATGGAAAGCAACAAAAAGACTCGGCCGGCGCACGGTGGAAACGACACGGCGCTGTGACGGCCCGAAGCCGGCACGGTGTAACGTGAATCAGTGAATGACTGACCCGGCCAGCGCACGGTGGAAACGATATGGCACGGTGACAGCCCGAACCCGGCATGGTGTAACGTGAATCAGTGAATGACTGACTCATCCGGCGAACGGTGGAAACGACACGGCACGGTGACGGCCCGAACCCGGCACGGTGTAACGTGAATCAGTGAATGACTGACTCGTCTGGCGAACGGTGGAAACGACACGACACGGTGACGGCCCGGCGACGTGAATTAACCTTAATTATAATAGCGTTCTCGTCACTGTGCAAAACAGTTAGTTATTGGTGTCAGTTATTGGCCATCTCAGAGATTAACTCAATTTTGTTTTTGGATATAACTTCCTACAAAAAGAAACCGTGACTTCGCAGATGTTTGTACTTATTTGAAGTTGTTTGTCAAAGTTGTGTAACTGTCATGGAGGATGATCCTACAGATTTTTTCTAGTATGGGAATTCAGTGGACAATAACTTTTGAACTAATCTACAGCCTTGTCTTATCGCACCTTATTTAGTTTTAATTAGATATTTTGTTACCACGTTTTGCTGTAAATTTATTATTTATTAAAAATACTGTTTTACGAAAAGAACTTTATACGCTCAAGAGTTCCTAATATGTGTATTATCTACGGCTGCTACGTAAAATCAATAGGCATCAACAGCGATACATATCAATTACATCGTAGGGGAATTACACGATCGCGGCTCAAATGTGGCATAGACTAATCGTCAGCTTACGCAGTTCAGTAGCGTCGCACCATCGCTCACGGCACCACAATAGCCGCAAACTGCAACCAACAATAGACCGTTTACCCCACAAAGGATCAATGGTCAGATCCCTCCGAAAAACTCAAGGAACCACTGATAAGAGTGATTAATTGGTTAAAGTCGAATTCAATGAAAGCCGACGGAAACGCTGAGCCGATTTTTTGCGGATAAGCAGCTTAAATCGTTAGAACGTGATTTAGTTTTTTTTTTAACAAAAATAGAGTGTTTTGAATTTAAGTTTTTACTATTCAATACGAAATCGAATGATCTATTTAATAACAGTCACACAATTTATTGACTTCAAAATTAGTGTCTACACTGCTAATGTTCAATGCCAATGTGTATACTATACAACAATAGTGTTAGTACGTATTTATAAATATTATTACATTATCAATCAACTTTTATCGACAAACAAAGATAATAGGAATTAATATCCATAAATGAATTCGAATAAATTCAGAGTTGTTACGTTAACTCGAGCAGCATTAAAACTTGTTTTTTATAATGGAGCACATAATTACAGATTTCTCAATTATAAGTGGAACTATTATCCATGCTCTACTCGTGACTGACTCTTCATTTAAAGTACAGTAAGCCATTACAAGAGCCAAATGTTTTGTTCACAATTTAATAAAGAGCGCATGAAAATAGAAACAGGTTCTGTTTGTACTTTTGTTACTATAATACGAGGAAATGAGAATTATGAGCTATTCAAACAAAATCAGGTTGATTCTGTGAAGGGGAGAACCTAAATCACTTTCATATAAATAGAATACACGATTTTAAACTCTATCTTTAGGTCGATTAGAATTTGAATCTATAGAGTTCACTTTACCGTCGGTAAAGTGAGTTTGGTCGCAATGTAAAAGGTCTTTTCATATTAACCCTTCAAGACGCCTAGAGCAAGGGGCTTCCGAGTGAGTAGCTCACAAAATGTCGCTGAAAACGCGTAAAAGCTGCGTTGATTTGTGAGCGAGCATGTTTCGAGTTACACGGCAATAAATTATAAGCGTATAGAAAATAAATGCGTCAATGTAGGCCGTCGGTGGATCGTAGGGCTGTCCGAGTGATTTATCGATATTTGTATCAATGGCCGCTACACGTCTGGTACGACGTAAGTGACGTTGATATGACATGACACCTAGGATTTAATAGACAAATGACTGCTGAGTTCATACAAGCTATGTTTTCTGACTGTTAATTACATAGAATTACCCACGTTTTGGTATTAACACAGAAATTAAGCGAATACGGGAAAATCTTAGAAATATTATATATTCTACAAAAATAGCTTAATTATTCTTTAAATTACTTATCCTAACTAAGAGGTTTAGTTTAGGGTCAAATACACAGGTATAACGAAAAGACCGTCAATAATCTACGACAACAATTTAAATATTTGTTCAACAAATGTAATAAAATCAATTAAAATAATAGATAGTGACATCCACGTACAAGTAATTTCTCAAATTGCCCCCGTGAATTTATGAATTAGTAGAGCACTGTAGAAACAAGAGCTAATAACATATTACTTTAAAAGCAAGGAGACACTGATTAGCGCGCTTGTAAGCAGATACGTTTGTGTCGTGATGTGTCGTGTTAATTTAGATAATTTACTCATAATGAATAGTTGCGTATTATATTACCACAATATGGAGCTTATAAACTATATTTAAAAACAATTATTATAGTCGTATAAAATATTTGCTGTGGGTTTATTCCAATATTTATACGTTATGGTAAAATAATATTTTCTTTATTTAGTATTTTTAACATGTGAATAAAGATCGAATATAAACCTTTTTTTAGCTCACGTTTTATTTTTTCTTGCTATATTTAGATTATGTAAGTAATGGCGGAATGCCGTAAGCTAAAAAAGAGTAAAAACATTCAGATGTAATAAACATTTCTGATTAATAACAAGTAACATTGTATACATGCCGCGAGGATCCAATTTAAATCATTAATCAAGGGCTATTCTAGTATTTAAGCTGTTAATGTATATTATTCCTTTGTTTTATTTTCGTTGCCTTGTTTCTCCAGTAAATTTGTAATTAGGAAAAATAAACACACTATTAATACAATGAAATAATGAACACCTGTGTTAAACTTTACAACTTTTCCTTTACTTAGTAAGTTTTTACATTATTCACCACATTAGTAGATCCTCTTTAGAGGCACTAAAAAGTGGGAATTTAAAAGAATTCGGCAAAATTATCGACAAAAATTCAAATAGCAACCTCATGAAAAACACCCCTATTTTTTGCAGGGTTTATATTGAATAGATCGCAAATTGATACAGAAACGCCACGCATTCGTTTCGTTTAGGAATTTAGCTTATTCATCTACACATTTGAAATTGTTCACTTTACGGCCATTGTTGATTCTATGAATGATCAATAACGCACACGCACACATTCAACATGGCCCCGCACTAGGGAAACCCTGGGTCGCGGGTGCCATGGACACACGCATAGACAACCACAAATTACACCCAAACTCACGTGAGAAATAAATGTAGGCCATACAAATATTTCTCCCGACCCGGGAATCGAACCTGTGAGCTCTGCGTGGCAACCGTTCGGCCACGGAGGCAGTCAATGACGATAATTTAAAAATTAATCAAAAATACTTTACTTGGATTCTTTACCGCACTATGCAATCGCCTTTGAGATTTATTCAGTAAATTCTTACACACGAAAACTATTCAGAATAGTTTTACGACATTATGATGTACCGGACAATTAAATTATATAAAGAAAATCCTGTTATCGTACGTTTTTTACCCAAATAAAGTATACCTTCTTGAAATAATTAAAAACTATTATGCTGGCTGACTATAAATCATTCTTTGTGGCACCCCTTTGCTATGGACTTAATTGAATCGGCGCAAGAGTGCATAAGAATTAGATGGCTAACAAGACGGTGATCTGAACGGAACAACATTTTTTTATTGCTGGCTACGTTTCCATTTTCCTAGGAAATAATACAAAATTCGGCCAGACACATAAGAATAACTACATGAAAAGTTCAAATTTGAATATACAGTGTCGATAATGCGTTTAGATGAGAAATTGTAGCTTTCTGTCACTTGGTTCAATCTTCGTCTACTTTACAGCAGGCTTTAAAATTATCAAATTATATTATTTGATATTTATCATGATGATTATCCGATACATATCCGATAATTGTCCATACTGATTCATACTTTCATTGCTTTAATTTTTTAGTAAAAGTGACAAACAGTGAGAATTCTAAATAAACACGAAGAAAAATTTTTGAGAAAACGATTCGGTTTGTGATTTTGTTGGCATGACATTTGATACTTTCGGAAACAAACACATAGCATGACACTGCTACCGGTAGCATTATGTTGTTTCAATTAACTTTATAAAAATCAAGATAATTATGTTGACGATTATCTATAATTATCACTTTGAAACCTGCTTTAGAGTATTTGGGGCTTATTGTTTGTTAATCTTTTTTAATCTTTCGTACCTTAACAAATTAAGACCAATGCCCTCAATAGCAATGTTAATCCGTTGGTCTCTTTGGTATGGCAACCAAATGTGTTTGAAACATTAAGGTGTAACGGAAAGGAGAGGAAGCAAAAAATGCATAATAAGGATCGTAGAAAGGGAAATTCCGTATTATCTGCTTACCCCTCAAACATACAGGCATCTGATGTACCCTCATGTATATAGACCGACGGTATAACCATTTAATAATAAGTTACAAGACAATTATTCTAGTTATCTGATCTCATACAAGATAATTCACTGTATAACGAGTACCAGAGCAACAGAAATCGCTCCGGTCCAATACTCAGAATACCCGGACTGTACCAATTTAGAAAAAATAATTTCTCAAATTGACCGGGAATCAAATCCGGGACGTCTTCATACCGTGTCTACAATGCTGACCGTTGGCCAACAGAGGTTGGCAAAAATTTTAATATTTAAAGGTTTAATAGGAACTACAGATTATAATTACAGATTATAATTTAATAGAAACTACAGTTTATATCAATGTTTAATCCGTTTTGAATTAAAAACAAATTATGTTCTGTATCAGTTGATAAAGTGTAAAAACATAATTTTTAAACAAAACAATATTTCTAAATAAATGGCTTTTATCTTTTGTAACGCAGCGAGAGTTAGAACTATTCAAGCTTTGCACTAATATTATTTACCGAAAATTAGGTAAGAATGGTATCGCCATATAGTATAATGAACACGCACCCAAATAGGGTTGGCAATGCATTTTTGTTCAGGTTAGGGCTGACCCTCCGACCTGTACAGCACTACAATGCAATGAATGAGGTGTCGCCAACTAGTTTTATCAATGATGTATGGCCTAGTCTCTGCATCCCCATTTCCAATTGTGATATTGTTCAGCTTAATTTTCTTTAATATTTTAATTCATATTATATTTCACACATATATGTCAATATGTAGCATGTAAGTTTAATTATAAACAATTTAGTATATAACAAAATGTAGAATCATAAAAAGTGTAATTAATAGTTGAAGTAAAAAAAAATATTAATATTATACAATAGAACGAAATAATTAAACCTACTAGTACATATTTTTTTATATTCTCTTAAATCATACGGCTTACAAAATAGTTAAAAAGCAATCGTTCGATTGTAATTTGATTCAGAATCGCTTTTATTTAGGCCTAAATGCAATGCCGCACAAAATCTGTCCACTTACAGCATTAAGCGTCGCTACAGCAGAGAAAGGTCGTAACTGAAAGGTCGGTTTTGCGCGAAAAGCTCCGCAATGGTAGAGCTTTCATACTAGAAAAGGAGAGACTTCACTCCCCGCCTAAATACCCGGCGTGGCGGCTCATTCGCTCTCCAGCGCTGCGTTCGAAAGCACGTTTCCGTGCCTACGAGCCGCTGCTTAACTCGCGATCGCGAAAAACTTTTTTGTGTTGTGACAACATTCTTTCCGAACCCACAAAAAATGAACAAAATTTTTTTGTGTTGTGATATTTTGTTGTCGTGTTGAAAGACTAGTCAGCCGTGAGAGTGTTCTGAAGAGGCTAATTACGAGTTGCTAGGCTAATTAGCGGGGCCGGCGTTTCATGAAGGTGAGCCGACTTTTATTTCCGTTCGGCAATCCCTCTAATTGAGTCAATTAGTGTAATGCGGCGACAGCTTTGAAGAGCCCGCTTAATGATCTCCACCACATAGACACTAATATTCTTTGAAAACTATTAAAACACTCAGAAGATTGTTACGGCCACGGTATCAAAATAATTGCCTGAGTTACAAACGATTCTTATCGCTATAATAACAATGAATGAATTTTATTTATTAAATTGTAACTCTACAAATGTTTTGTTTTAATAATAGTACTAATTTTGATTAATCTCGTAAATGGCTGTGAAATAATTTTTATATAAATAAAATTAAATAATTAGTCATCATTTCTACAAAATATCTCCATAAAGAAGGTTTTATTACTTTTAATTTTAATTACATTTAACCTGATTATATTCATTTCAAGTGTAATCAGACACGAAAAACTTTGTGTTATAACAACTTTTAAAAATCCTTTAGCCGAGTTTAACACGAACTAATTAGGTGCTGCCTCATTAGAGCGGAAAAACATCGCTCCCCATTTGAAATCTTGTCAATTAAAATTAAATTGTAGGTATATCTTTAACTTTTTCAAAATTATGATGTGCTTTGCAATTATAACTAATTGGTTCCTAAAAACATATCACATCTATATACATGTATATTGTTACATGTACTTGTGTATATAACGTTTCTGTTTATTATTTTATTATAATAATGGAATATAATTTTAATTTGTACAATACATTTAATTCTCATCACATTGTGAATCTATGTAATTGACAGTTATTGCTATATTTTAAATTAAATGAAGTTTACAACTAGACACATTTCTCTTTATATAAATTAAAAATTATCCCGGTGAAACCCACGTAAATAAGCGAATAATTTTCATAGCGGTCGCGTTCTCCCAGAAGCCAATTAGAATCCTGTAACCGGCTTGTTCATTCCCTAATTAGCAAGTGGCTCATTAGAGGTGGTACATCGCTAGCGATTCATTCACGCTAATTGTAAGCTGCTACTTGTATCCTTTAATTACTGTATTATTTAATGAATAACATATTATTGTGAAGATATAACATCTCGGCCGTTAGTATGTAGAAGGTTTTCATTGTTTCAATGTTAAAATTCAAATTATAAAACGAACTCGTGGTAAGCAAACGAAGAAAAATTGAAGTGGAAAATATGAGAACATTTTATGTAAAAACCTTTTTGTGAAATGTAAACTTTAAACCATTTTAAACCATTTAAACTTTATTTTGTACTTAACTGAACCACCTTTACTCTTACGTACATATTGGAAAACAAGACATGAAGATTGAATTTACGTTAACTACCTACTTAATCTCTGATTATTTTTTCTAGAATGTTAAGTTCTAGATTCGCGTTTTATTTTTCAATTATCATTATTTTATTTTTGTAAACAAATTTTTCTGTTACATTTTAGTTTTACTAAGTTATTTTTAATAATGAAATTTTTCTTGATAAATGATCATACCACATTTAGTAAAAGAGACGACATTGTTAAGTACCCAAATGAGATAAAGTATACTCTCCACTGACGTACATATTATTGTAGGCATACAATACGTGCTTACGAAAATATTTTTAATAAAGGGTACATGTTAATGCAGCTTATTTTATCTTTGCAAAAAAGATAACAATATTATTTCATGTGTATATAAATGGATTTACAATATCGTAATACGTACCGATTCTGGCATTAAGTAAGCTGTTTAAGCTATTTTTATTTATGAACCACCTTATCTATTTGTACCTGTGTACCAAAAGCAAGTTCTATGTTAAAATGTAGGGAGAATCATTGCAATCGCAGACACAGGGGGCTTGAGAACTGATGTCTCTCTGTCGCCAAGACATTTGAGACAATAAATGTTCTTCCGTAGTATCGCAAATGGCTACAGACGTCAGTTACCTATCTAATAGGTTAAAGTATCTGTCTTTGTACATGTATAAACAAATACCATATAATGGTGCATTATTGCTAAAACAAAATTTTGTTTTCAATAATGCTATGTATATTTATTATATTAAAAAAGCTATGGAGAACAACACAGTGTAACATAAACTTAAATAACTTTTTTCCTGTATAGCTCATTTGTTGTACAAAAATAAGTTAAAAACGTTTATATACTTTGCGCAGCGTGTGCCTACATTTATTTCTCTCGTGAGTTTGGGTGTAATTTGTGGTTGTCTTTGTATGTGTCCATGGTACCCGCGACACAGGGTTTCCCTAGTGCGGGGCTATGTTGAATGTGTGCGTTATTATTATGACTTTGGTTCTCAGTGCAGTAGATAGAGAGCACCATTTTTAACAAATCTTTTTCGTATTTATTCGCTTAAGTAATTTTATACAGAATTGTTTGTTCATATTAAGTAACCTTTTTAAGGACATCTTATACACATCGAAGTCACCATTTTCCACGCGTCCATCTACATTCACTTTATAAAGTTCTGTTATTCTACTACATCCATCCACATTACCATATTAATACTCCTAGATTTAGTCTATACTGTCCATATTATGTGAAAGAGTTCGTCCAGGAAAGTACTGGCACCTTAGCTATTTCTACCACCACGCAGTAATGTGAGCATTACTGCGTTCCGGTTTTGAAGGTTAAGGGTACTGGTGAAAGTACAGGCACATGGGACTGGTCAATTTATGTCTCAGGGTGATGGGCGCAGTGGCAGTGCACCTAAGATCTTTGCGATTTAAAGCTCTGAGTGGCACTGCTATGGATAGGCGTGTCACTTACCACCAGCCGCAGGACTTATTCGTCCCGTTACTTGGTATTTAATTAATGTATATATATATATATATATATATAAACACGTTAATATAATTAATTAATAAAATTAACACGTTAATTTAATATATTATTTTATTATATATTATTTTTCATTTAGTACTGCTAACAAATGCATGTAAAAGTTTTACGCAAATGAAGTGACGGGCAATAGCTAGTTAAATTTTAAAGTTATCAGTCAGTGTAATGCAGCTCGTGGTATCATAACAATAGTTAATTGGTAGAACTGCATCCAGTGTTTTTCCAAACTAGCTTCAGATCTATGCGAACGTTTACGCTGTCAGGGTTTTCCCACTATGGAATCTGAAAACACATATGTTATAATTGTAATGTCCAAGTGGTAATGCTTTTATAATCTCTAGCTACGAATGTCTTAAAGCAAACGCACTAAAGTCTGTTCCAATCCATTTTGAACAAAAGGTAAACGAAACTGTTTGGTTAAAATTCTAAAGCAACCAGTCAAATAAATCGAATAAGTAACACTTCCACGTATATTTTGAAGATTTCGACTTGATATCTCATCACTTTTCCAACAATGTTTATTTGAATAGCATAGTAAAATCGTAATTGAAAAATGGTAGTCCAAAAGTGAGGTCATTTTTTCGTCTATACTTCTATGACTTGTGTATAGTTGCATAGTGCCGTTCGAAAAAAAACATTCGGTTCAATCAATTAAAGTTTAGTAATCGATTATTAAATCGAATGTTTCAAACGCAATCGAACGAGTATCTAAGTGTAAGGATTTGAAGTAGAATTTAAATTGAAATTTTAAATATGCTTATAAAGTTTATGTAAGGAAAATCGCTAGTATGACTCAATTGAACAAATCGATTCATTCAATTAATTAATCGATTTGTAGTTGGCATTACAATTGGCCATCACTAAGCCGTCTATAGTCGGGTCAGTGGCTTGTTTGTTTACTTTTTGTTTAAAATGGATTGAAACAAAGTATACTACCCGTGCGTAATAGGTTTTCGCGCCTACTGTTAAACACTACTAGTGGTAAATATTGTAGGGGTACCAACTCGTAGGGCTGTCAAGTGAGAAAATTGATTTATCAAATAAGGTGAATAACTGGGTATCTTTGCATTAGGATCGATTTTATAATGGCAAGTGTGTTCAAATTGGAAAGTGGAATGTGTCAAATTTATTAATCTTTCAACTAATCTTAAACTATGTGAAAGTGTCATGTGACACGTTTTTTTTTTCTTATAATGTCAAGTGACGGGACGAACAAGTAGTGTGCCTGGTGGTAAGCTACAAGCCTGTTCATAACAGTTGCAGTGCCACTCAGAGCTTTAAATCGCAAAGACCTGAAAGGCACTGCCACTGCTCCTGTCACCCTGAAATACAAGTAGACAATCAAATCCCATGTGCCTGTAATTTCACCAGCACCCCTTACCCTTCAAAACTGGAACGCAGTAATGCTCACATTACTGCTTGGCAGCAGAAATAGGTGCGGTGACACTTCCCTGGACCAACTCTTTCACAAGGAGCTGTCCCACTACTACAACAGTGTTGTAACTCAAAATACGTGAATTTCAAGATTATACCATAGCTGAAAATTTGATTTTCTATACGTCAATAAAACCGTCGAAAGAATATTGTAAGAAGCTATTAGTAGATATTTCCTTAAGTCAAAATAAGACAAAATTTATGTGAGCTAGTTCTGGACAAAATAGTCCTTCCTCATAAATGAGTAATTATATTTTCCCTTTTATTTTTAAATATACTTGGAAAGCATGAAATTGTTTAGATGTCTGTAATAAACTTAATTTTATACATAAATTTTAATAATTTTTCACGGGAAGTAGTGAAAAAATACACTTTTTGGGTCAATACATTATTCCATTAATAGTGCGATATGTTAATGTTAAAGCACATATTTGGGCGCGGACCGTTTATATCGCCAATATAATTTGATCTTTTCAGCTGTACTTTGGTTTGTACAGAAAAAATAACATTTTTTAACCGCATATAATCAATGTTTAATTGTAAAGGAGTTAAATGACATCTGCGTCAATCCTATCGAAGGTCACAAGTAATTAGATTGTCGTCAGCTTATGTTTTTGAACGGGAACGTTTCTTGTTACTTATTTAATTAGGAGCCCCCGCCATGCCGCCGTCATGTCGCTTGTTCTTCTTCATTTGCCTTCATTAAAAGCAAAAGCGTTCATATCTAATGAAGGCACATATTATAATAATTATTATTTAGTTGCTTGATATTATGTGGTACTTGGTCCGACGACGTTGCTAATTTATTAGATTTTTTGTAAATAATTAGATGTTATTAATTGAATATCAGTTAAACGAAATATATGCAAATGACTATGAACTCTTATGTCTGTCTAGTTGTCTATAGTAGTATATACCAATACATAGTAGAAGTACCAAATAAACTTAATTGGCATAGTGACTAATAATCTATTAATTAAATTAAATTTTCGTTCTTCGTTAGTCGTAATTAGTTAGTAAGAAGCAGTCGTACTATATCTCACTTAGTTATTACAAGCAGCTATTTCCGATTAAATGCAGTTTTATTTAAAAAGAAAGAAAGGAGGTGTCAACGACCGGTACTCTAATAATTTAAAAGAAATTAATACCGATTCCTGCTTTCCTATATAGCACTAGGCTATATGTTTTATTTTGGGGTTCATTAAAGTGAAGGCAATATTTTTCGACTCTTAGGATGTATGTTATTTTATTTGCAAAACATAAATAAACGACATAATCATGTAAATAGTAACTTCGATCAAATAATAATTATAATGATGTGTAAAATGTATCTACGCGCTGGATTTTACTTGTCTAACACTGAATTGGAACGAGAGAGGCATTAGTCCTAAATTAGCATTATTGAAAATACAAATTTCGTCGTACGTCGTTTTTAGTCTGAAATCTTTTAAATTTAAATTATGATTAATTTAATGATACCGACCAACAGACCGATCAATTTTACAATGTATGAGTCACAGAAACAGAAAACAACATATTTAAATGAATGTTTATTGATTTAATATTGACAATAATTAGAAAACGTTGTTATCAAGGACTTATTAGGACATCCGGTGACGGGGTGCGTTCAGATAACCCGATGACTGCATCATTGTTACACATGACAACGCACTAAAATAAACGAACTGTATATTTTAGATATTACAATTTGAACGCATTACACTTGGCTACTCAGAAAGGCTTATGATTAACAATTTTTGTCAATGATACAATGGCTGGTTTCAATGGTCATTGAAATTATATCTTTAATTTCCACCAAAAATTTCCATTAAAGCGACAATTCAGTGCTGTTCAGTTCGTTTAGCGATAAACATGTGGTTGAATGAACATGCCTCGTAAATTATTGTTATTAAATATGTTAACAGACGAAGAATCAGATGAAGCCATCTTTTTTTAAGTAGCAAAATAGTACGTACCCCATAATCTCACGATTGATATTAATAGCCATCGCGAGCTCGCGCGAAATCGTGCGGGCACACGCGCGCGCGAGAGAAATCGTCTTGCCGTTGCAGAATATAATACTCTATGTGGGCAGCAATACGGTTCAATACTGCATCAACAAATATTTCAAATCTCGCCTCGCCCATCCTCGTCAATCTAAGCGAAGTAAGGAAGCGCTAGAAGAGAATTTTGCCATACAAATTTCAATCCTCGTCTCGCCTCGCCGGTGGAAAAGCATCTTTAATCAAGAATTATATATTGACATGATGCTGCTTTCGGATTTTTTTTGTCAGAAAATGATTTATTTTTTAAAATAGCTATAAAGAAGCAGATGCCTACATGTATAATATTCCGTAAAACTGAGAGTATAAAGTAGGTACAGTATTAATTTTATATCTGTACTTTTAGGAGTGGTGTATAATTGAACAACTGTAAACATTATTTTTCCAAACCCATCCAGTTTGTCGTTTTCAATTAAGTATTGTAAATGAAGTAATTAATACAGCAAACAATATTTTCTATCGATCCTCCGATCCCTAATTGGTCTTACTTCGGCTCGAATGCAAATACTCTGTTATTAGGCAGGTTAATTAAAGAGTTATCGGTGGTAATTAACCCGTTTCGGTACAGTACAGCCCATAGCTCGAACCAGCATATACTAATTAAGAAATTCCTCCTTTATTAACTCAATTAGATTTATTCACGTCACGAAATATGGGGTACTGTCTTTTTGGATGGCGTATGAAAGCTGACTAGTTCTTGTAATTCTTTATTTGTTGGAAAGAGCGTACCTTAGGAGTGGTTCAATTTAAATTTGAAGAAAATATTTCACCTCTAAGGGTGGCAAACTAGGGGATGAATGACTTTTGAGGTCGGTTTTTTTAGTGGTCTGTACTGAGATTATCATTATACTAAGTGACATAAGTTGATAAGCGCCTGTAATTTCACCAGCACCGTTCTTACCCTTCAAAACCGGAGTACAGTAAAGCTGACATTATTGCTTGGCAGTAGAAATAGGTGATGTGGCAGTACTTAACCCTGGACGAACTCTTTCAGAAGGAGCTCTACTGCTACTACAATAGAAATTCCAACAGGTTTCGTTATTGTCAAAAAACAATTGTTAGTTAAAAGTAATATAATGATATATTTACGTATCAAGGAAAGACATGAATAATTGTTATTCTTTTTGATAAATTAATTAAGAACAACTAGACCATTAGGTTAAAACACATGTTGTCATATAACTAACCGTAACGGTCAGAGGTCGATTCCAGTGTTGTTGCAAATATCAGCATCCGCATCTGCGGATAATCTGCTTAAATCAAAATATCTGGATGCTGATATTCATTGCAAATGTTCGAGTCGTAACATGACCAGTAGCCGTAGAGCTAATTGTGAAAGAGTTTGTTCAGGGAAGTACTGCCACTTTACCCGTTTCTGTCGCCAAGCAGTAATGGGAACATTACTGCGTTCCGGTTTGAAGGGTAAGGGTGGTGGTGAAATTACAGGCACATAGGACTTGTCAACGTACGTCTCAGGGCGACGGGCGCTGTGGCAGTGCCCCACAGATCTTTGCAATTTAAAGCTCTGAGTGGCACTGCAACTGCTATGGACAGGTGTGGAGCATACCATCAGGCGCACGAATTGTCCGTCCCGTCACATGATAAATATTTTAAAAAATTACTTTAGAATTTATTATAATTATTTTAGAATTTACAAATCTTTCAGAAACTGACTGAAAGCCGAAAAGGCAGGACAGCTGTTGTTTTTAAAATATAATTTTGATAAAATTCAACAACGATTAAGTTAGACAGGTCGATTGTTTGATTCTTTTATTAATAAATGTCACAAAATCATTGAAATAATATTATATTACAATACTAAAGAAAATAGAAAGCTTTTTTATGTAAATAGATAGATTTAGTAAGGATGAACATAGTTCGTGTTTTTTTAAAATTCAAAAAATGAACGTCGGCATCAATATCCGCTGATGTCAAGGTAAAGAAATCGGTATCCACATCAGCATCTGTTGATGTGTAGAAAATCTGCATCAGTAACAATCCTTGTCAATACTTAGTTATTCCTTTTAAGGCTGCCTTTCCACCAGAGATGTGCGACGTAGCGAAGCAGTGTGCGAGGAAAAAATCCACCAATAGGATTACTTCACTTTCCTAGTCTCGCTTAGCGCAGCTCCGATGGAAAAGGGTTAGCGGAGCTAAGTATTTGTACAAAATAACAAGAAATGTGTGCGAGGGATCATATCGCCACAGTTCACTCCACCACATCGTACCCCGCCCGCACATAGTTGAAAAGATTTCATAACGCAGCCTCGCACAGCTTTAGTGGAAAACATCACACCGTTTCACAGCGCCGCTATACATGTTCGTACCGCCTCGCTACCTCACACGTCTCTGGTGGAAAGGCAGCCTAATAGTCGTTTTTCTGCTCTGTGCTTTCCAATAGGGCCAGCAAAACGGCGCGAGAGCGACTTAAAGCACGAGATAATGCTATTCTCGTGTAGATAATAGCAATATGTCGCGCTTCTATGTCACTCTTACGCATATCGCGGCGTATTTTGTTTGCCCTAGAGCACTGACTAGCACTGAATTCTGCCAAACTTAGTTCCAAATATAACATAAAAAAGTAAATTTGTTCCAACTTTTTCCTTCATCAAGATCATTCAATAAGACTATCAAGTCACCGGATGTTACGTATTGTGTTTGTTTCCTAATGAATCAAGTGTTGTTACGATAAGAAACCGCGATCTGCGTACACGCACGTCTAGGGGTTATCGAGAGAATTAAACTTGACGTCAAAAACAACCGCATAAGAAAATGTCATTGGAAAATGAGAGTGGGTTAAATAAGGGCATTGATATTTGCTCTCTTTTTTGTTTTATCTTAACTAATGGTGATCAAAAAAAGGTTAATATATTTTTCCATGTAATAAGAATGTTATCATCTGCTTCGTAAAAGCTCTGTCTTCTTTCTTAATAATTTTTCACATACATACCGCAAAATGATCTAACACACCAACTAGTGGTAATTTTAGTCCCTACTTCCTCATTTATGTATATTAACATAATGTTTAAATTATCATTTATCTTGTCACTCTGTGGCTACCACGTCCGTACATATCTGTCATAGCACTTATTTAATCGTGGAAGAAGATGTAAGGTAAGGTGGCAGTACTTTCACTTTACCTACCTTAACTTAACCTTACCTATTTCTGCCCGAATTTCTGGACGAATTCTTTCACAAGGAGCTCTGTTGCTACTATAACTTCTTTACCTATAAACTATAAATTTTCAGCGTGGCAATACATACACAAATTTGGTTTAATTGATTTGATAATGGTAACATATGAATTTTAAGAACATGCAACCTGTCAAACGGTCACTCGATTAAGCTGAAGGAAAAAGATTATCGTTGTGATACTAAGGAAAGACAGCATCGTTACTATCGCAAATGCGGTGCCAGCCAACAAGTATCTTGTTTCCTATCCCTGTGATTGCCTGCCTTTCCTTAATGTTCATTATTAATAAATCATGAAAAATTAAACAATGACACATTTCTTTGTATTAAACGAAGACGAATAGCAAAAGCTAATAAGTGAATAAAATGATTTTTCCGTTTAAGCATATAAGTTAGGCATAATATGTTTACCTAATATCAATATGTACGCTTAATTAAATAAATTGTTCATTAGTATTTAATTTTATATCACTTTGCTTGTTCTACAGCGGATGGCTTTGTTGGCATTTTAATTGAGATAATAATAAATAATAATAACGCACACACTCAACATAGCCCCGCACTAGGGAAACCCTGTGTCGCGGGTGCCGTGGACACACACATAGACAACCACAAATTACACCCAAACTCACGAGAGAAATAATTGTAGGCCATACAACTATTTCTCTCGGCCCGGGAATCGAACCTGGGACCTCTGCGTGACAGTCCGGCATGGTAACCGTTCGGCCACGGAGGCAGTGAGATAAAGCGCCCTTTGGAATATCTTTTTGAGGAGCTTCTCATTTCGACTGTATGTTTTTTTTGTGCGTATGTTACGCGATAAGATTTGTGAACCGATTTTGATGATTCTTTATTGGTTGGAAAGAGCGTACCTTAGGAGTGGTCTAATTTAAATTTGAAGAAAATCCAACTAGAGGATGAATGACTTATGAGGTCGGTTTTTTTAGTACTCTGTACTAAGATTATTATTCTACTATACATATATTCGTTAGGAGTCAGTCCCGACTCGACTATAAGGTTTCGTTAAAACCAGTACCTTATCTTTCCGAGTCAGGACTAATTCCGCATGGGAAGTGTGAAACTACTGCTGACGAAATTGGTAATGCTTCACATATATCTTTTGTACCTTTTTTGCATACAGCATTATGTAAATTGACGTCCGATATGATAGAAGGGTTCTTGAGTGAACTGACGAATCAGTTATAGTTAGCCATTAGATACTGATCGGTCAGCATCATACGTAAAGTTCATTAGAGGGGAGTCAATGTACGGCATCGTTATGAGGATAACTAAATAAATAATAAATAATAGATAATTGTCGATCGTTGTCGATGAATGTTTTTTATGATAACTAGTGACGGGATGAACAAGTGGTGCGCCTGGGGGTAAGCGACACGCCTGTCCATAGCAGTTGTAATGCCACTCAGAGCTTTAAATCGCAAAGGGCACTGCCACTGCGCCCGTCACTTACTACCGAGACTTAAGTTGACAAGTTCCATGTGCCTGTAATTTCATTAGCACCCTGACTTTTTAAAACCTGAATACAGTAATGCTCACATTATCGCTTGGTGCCAGAATTAGGTACTTCCCTTGACGAACTTTTTGAGAAAGAGCTCTACTTCTACTAAAAAGACGTGCTACAGTGTCTTGACCCTTGTCCTTCTTCCTTTTAGCAGTGTCTTTACTCATGCCACGTAATAACGTCAGTGAAGTCGTTATCTTGTAACGCATGACAGCTTTCGTCAAATCGTTTTAATGTTTACTGCCTTGGCCAACTTCTTGCCCTCTTATTTTATCGCTTTGTTGATAACAACAATTCTTGAATATGATGAAGAATAATAATAATAATTTCTAGTATGTTCCGAAAATAATGTAAGTGTTTTGTATTATAGGAAAAATTACATCGATTGAAATCGCTAAGGATGATTCTTCTTATGATACTGAAGATCTTTCTCGAAACAAGGCAGGAGCTTATCGAATTTCAGTAAAAAATATTACTTGTTTTCAACGTCCTACGCAACGCGTAGAACTGTAAATGCTGATAAAATTTAAAAATCTGTTTTCAAATTGAACGAAACTGTCTTTTAATTGACAATAATTATCCATAATGGTATAAAAAAAACATTTGTTTATGAAGTAGCTTGTTTATAAACATAACAATATGATTTTGTTTTTGCACAATGTAAGTCATTTGTACAATCATTATAAAACAAATAAAGAAATGTTAACTGGAATCTGATAGTTGAAAAATATAATAGGTACCCATATCTAACAGTTATCTTGCTATATATTTTAATATTTACGTCAAATTTGCTATCGTAAATACGTAATAAACAGAAATCTAATAATAACAATTTGTTTACAACGGCTATCGTTTTGTTAAGAAACAGGTTAATTGGTTTGACGTACTCGACCCAGCTTACTTGCCTTATTGATCAATAATAAGAGATACATTTTACATTGTTTACGTAGTTAATTAGTGTACGCAAACAGTTACATACCTCATAGGTTCCTACTTAGTAAGTAATAAAACATTATACTTGTGCAAATATAAATTGCTACTTAATTTACTAAAGTCTTATAGTCCAGACCACAGGTTCCCAATATTTTTTGGCTCAGCGCCCACTTAGGCAAGCCTATCACATAAAATAATTGAAAACACGTATTTTTTATATTAACTTAACACAAAAAATCACAAGGGAAAAAATAAAATATGCAGTGTAGTTTAGATAAAAGATTCAGGCTTTTTTCAAATGCGGTAGCACCCCCTGGACAGCATCAACGCACCCCAATTGCTTCCGAGGCCCCTACCACCCCCCTAGAACTCTTCAGCGCTCACTGGCGGGTGGTAGGGACCACTTTGGGAAACTATAGTGTAGACTGACAAAGAAGAAGTTAGTGGTAAAATTTTAGGCTTTTAAAATTTTGTGTATTCACAATTTGTAAAGTTAAGGAAAGAACTCATCTACAAGATGTTAATAGATTGTTCCCGAAATTGACTTCACTTTATTTACTATTCACGTTTCAATAACCTTCACGACAGTCAAAAAAATATCCTACAAGAATTTAAAGGACGACTCGGAACTTTTGCCATAAAAAATCTATTTATTTTACCTTATCTCTTCAAACGCAATTGAAATTCTTCAAATAAGAGTTTAAACCATAAAACTGTGACCCCGATCTCTTGAAAGATGATGAGTTTATATCTCTTTATGACAGCTCAAGTGTTTTGAAGGAATATTTGTCGTTAGACGGGGGCGGCGGCAATATGAAAAAAGTTGATCCTTTTGAAGAGTCTCGATTAGCTTATTGTTTCTTACGATACTTATTTGAAATGAACCATTTGAGTGTTGGCTTTATTTGCTGGTAACCTGTAATTTAATTGATAATTATTGTACATATTTATCAATTAAACCACACTGTTTTAATTGCCTCCGTGTTCTATCGGTTACCACGCTAGTCTGCCACGCAGGGGTTGTGGGTTCGATTCCGAGGCAGGAAAAATATTTGTATGGCCTACATTTATTTTTCTCGTGAGTTTGGGTGTAACTTGTGGTTGTCTATGTGTGGTCCATGGTACCTGCGACACAGGACTTCCCTAATACGGGGATATGAGTGTGTGAGTTAAAAAATATATGTAAATAACATTTTCTTGCTTATCATAAACCATATAGAGAGATTATATACCAAAAATTTTATTTACTTTCTTAAGACGTCTTATTTTTATTATTTGCTAAAGCAAACACAGACAATAATACGTAAAGAACTTAAGGTCTTTTGGACATATTAAGATAACTTGTTACCCTTTTTTGGCTTTACAGTATTCAAGTAAAAAGCGGTAGGGTTATGGTACCAATGATTGACATTTTAAGAGAAGTGTGTCTTTAACGTTGAAAGAACTTTTGTTTTTAAACGTATATCAATAGTGATTAGTTTACTTGACAAATATAATCCTCAAGAACGATTATGCTATAGTAAGTTTTATAGAAAGCTATTACAATTATTACTCTAAAAACCTAAACTACAATTTCTCTAAATCTCCAGTAATGAACACAAAAATCCATTAATTAACTAACCAGTAATCGACACTCACCAATAATGAACACCCACTAACTGACTTACCAATAACAAACGTGTACTATGATAGAACGTTTTGTCTTAAATTTTATTAGAAATAAATGAATGACAAAAAGATGCCGAACAGTGGTGCTTGTAACACCACCACCTTACTGTTAATTAAATGCAAAGGCGAGTCTTTTATAATTTCGTATGCACAAAATGCTCCTCCTCCTAACATAATAAATAGTCCTCCATTTATAGTCATTTCCGATTTTAGTACTTTCAAAGAACAGTCAAAAGTTGGTAATAGCGAACCGTGTCGGCGACTTTATGGAAATTCTGACAAGTTAACGTTAAGTAGGGGAACAAACTGTCCACGTTTTTACTATCTACAGTTTGACAAGACTTTACTGTATAGGCATTTGCCACTTTATGTCGGGAACTTTTTTAATATGGCATTGATTTTTTGCGGACAACGGTGTTCAGCCAACAGCACGGTGAACTGTACACCTCAGGCTTTGGGCAGTCTTACCATGAATGACATAGAGTTAAATTAAGAACTTAAATGCAAAGGAAATGAAAAACAATTAGAACACACTTACCATTACTTTGATGAGATTGATGAGAGTAATTTTCGATATGAGAGTTAAGGAGCACTATTTATTGACTGTTCCATTCATTTCATAGGTACTATAGGGTAGAGCCTAAACTACAGTACTATACGTGCGAAATATGTATTCATCTAAGTATCTTTTAATATTGTTTTTTTTAGATAATTTTTGTGTTGTTGCGCACGTTACCCCGTTATTATAATTATTGTCTCCTGTATTTAGGTCTGCAGGAAGAAATTTCTGTTACAAATGAGTAGTACCTTTTATTTGTGTTTTTCTTGTTACAATTAAATATGTTTTTGTTTTTTCTGTTCAATGAATGATTAAATAAATAAATAAAAAAAAGGAGACGTTGTCCACACAACAGAGACTGAAGACATTACGGCGTTCCTTCACTTGACGTAGCATACTTTCCTATTCGAATTTCTTTCGTCCAGATATGTTCAGATATATTATCAAAACTAGGGGCGGTTTTTGCAACGGTGATTTTGTATCTTTTAATTGTCGAATTTTACCTAACCGGTAGAGTCGTATTGGAGAACATGCGTCATTACGTTTACAGTGCAATTAATTATGTCGGAACATACAAATAACATAGTCTAAACTAGAGTTAATAGTTCTAGTACTAAAATTAGGAACCAGTGACTGTTATAGGTAGTCATTATGAACGTTTATCCGTCATAGTTCATCAGAGTGCATAGGAATGGCTCAAAGTGATATCGGTCACTAAGACCTCTTACATTGATATTAATGTCTACTAGCACTAAACTTAAGTACGTTTTAAACCAATGCCTACGTTTTAAACCTATGCAAAAGACACTTTAATTTTTTTTTATAATATCAAGTGACGGGACGAATAAGTCGTGCGCCTGATAGTAAGCCACTCAGAGCTTTAAATCGTAAAGATCTGAGGGGCACTGCCACTGCGCTCGTCACCCCGAGACATTAGTTGACAAGTTCCATATGCCTGTAATTTCACCAGCACCCTTACCCTTTAAAACCGGCACACAGTAATGCTGACATTACTGCTTGACGGCAGAAATAGGTAAGGTGGCAGTACTCCCCTCGACGAACTCTTTTACAAGGAGCTCTACTGCTACTAATTACACATTAATACATATACATTAATACATTGTGTTCAAAGTGTCTTATCAATTTAAGCATTGGTTTAAGATGTATTTAAGTCTAGTGAAAGTGGATATAAGTCGCTTGTTTGGTTCTACACTGACGTCATTGCACTTTTTGCGAAAATACAGTTAAGTATGTCAAAAGATATGTAATAAGTGTTACGTTTGGACAAAAATCAACAGAGTTATTATGTATGCGCACAGAACTTTCTGTTGACACGCCATGTTTGAAAAAAAAAATTAAAAACCACTTTAAATTCATCTCCTGTAAAATTGCAAGATGTAAAGTATATTGCGTCAGTGCAGCGGGATATGAGCGAAGCGTTTGCAAGATGGCAAAAATTTACTGAGTTCATGCTTAGCTGGTCTGTTTCCTGTGGTTAGAAGACACTGGTGTTTTCTCCAATTAATTCCATTCACACTTTGTCATAGACAAAAGTAATAGGGGTATTGACAATTAGTATTAAAATTTGATTTGATTCTCTGTTATACTGTATGTAAATACATATTTACATACATACATAAGAACCTTCACATCGATGGGCCACTGGAGTAGGCAGAGACTATGTACTTTACTCACATTAGTCTTTTCATATTTGCCTGACTATTCTCAGCACTTTTATACTGTTTTTTTTTGGTGATTTACGTCTCGTACACAGTACATGCTACCGTCATTTATAATTTTTAGAAACCAATGCCTTTATAAGGGTAGTACAAATTAATATAAATATCTCTAGGTGTATGTTCTACTATAGTCTACGTTGTTTGTTAATAACATACATAATTAATTACACGTGCAATTGCTTCAAGTGTAGTTTAGGTATTAACCTCCAATTAATTTTAACCATCAGCACAAATTTCATAAGTTTCCAATCGATTAAAAATTGCCATCCCTATAAAAATAGAATGTTGCCATTGTTGCCAACGTACTCCCCCATTTCTGATTACAAAATGTTCTGGGAAACAAAGTCAATAATTGATTGGTAACAATTTGCGATAGCCATTGGCCTTATAGAATACGCTTATTGGCTTTGATTGTGCTTTTCATCTTAGGGCAAACATTGATCGGTAATGAACAGGAGACGTAGTCTTTGAGGCCCTGGGCCATGCTTCTACACTTTATTAAAGTCTGATACGTTACTTAGACTTCAAAAATGAAAACACTGATGTAAACATTGATGTGGAAATGTTACACAGTTATTTTTATAATACTAGGTGGGGGAATACGCCTATCCATAACAGTTGCAGTCAAATTCAGAGCTTTAAATCGCAAAGATCTTATGGGCTCTGCCATTACGTCCGTTACCCTGAGACATACGAGTAAGTTGACAAGTCCCATGTGCCTGTAATTTCACCAACACCCTTACCCTTCGAAATCGGAAGGCAGTAATGCTCACATTACTGCTTGGAGGCAGAAATAGGTAAGGTGGAAGTACTACCTTAGACGAACTCTTTCACAAGGAGCTCTACTGCTACTAACTCAGTTGGTTAAGAGCGGTGGCCTCGACATGGCAACATCAGTTCGATTCCAGTCAAATCGAAAGAATTTTGTTTGTGTTGGTCGTTATTTGTATTTATGATAATAATAACAAACTAATGTGTTGTTTTAAAAAGAAAAATTTGATATTCATGTAGGTGTTTCTTTGTGAATTAGGTCCACTAGGTTGATCGAATACAAAGCAAAACTCTTTAGATCCGACAGGACTTGAACCTGCGACCATGTGGTGCCGTAGCCGTCGCTCTGCCAACCTACTGTATTATATAATATTATACAGTAGATAACTAAAATTATGATGATAGTAAAACACCATGACATTCAATAAATAAATATTGATGTACCAGGTCATCATTTTAATCATGAACATCAATTTTATAGTAGATGAAATTAAGTTATTAGGGTTGAAAGAAGTTTGCATTCAATGAACTAACGCTAGTGCGTAGCCAAGTATACCAAATTTTGTTATGTGAACTTATATAAAAAAAAACAAAAAGAGACACATCACATTTAAAAGTGATGGTAAGTAAGATGAGATAATAATAATAATAATAATAATAATAAGGGTAAGTCAGCGGTCGATCGGGCCCGCTAATTGGGCGGCCATACGAAGGTGTGGCTATCCTCTGGAAAAAAGGAATTTTTAAATCGATTTCCGTAATAAAGTGTACCAGTGACCGCTTGACGGCTATTAGGGCAACTATGTTTAATGATAAATACATTATTACATGCAGTGCTTACATGCCTACAAAAAAAACTTAGTAACCTTCCCATGTTCACAAATTGTTTGAGCGAATTAGGGGCGATAGCGGAAAATAATAATATAGAGGCTATTTACATGTTAGGCTATTATAATGCTCATCCAGGCGCCATGTTTTGGAATGATCTTTACAATTATAGAGCAATCATGGGTGTGTACAGACACCACAGTGTTAAATATAGATTCTGACACACAAACTTTTGAAAGTAAGCAGAATGGTGGTTTGCGATGGCTGGATCACTGCCTGGTGACACAGCCTGCGTGGCGTACAGTTTGCGGTGTAAGCGTGGCTTGTGATGTCTGTTGGTCTGATCATAGGTCCTCATAGTGTGTAATGTTATTTAAACATAATACCACTTCAGTTAGAAATGACAAGCGCAGTGCGTAACAGGTTGCTTTGGGGTCAATAATCGAATGATCAGATAGATAGATATCACGAACTATGTAATAAGTATTTGAAAGAGATTTCGAATCGAGAATTCTAAGAAATTGTGGTGAAGGTAGATGTGCTGAACGCTCTCATAAGCAGGTGCTGGATGAGCTGTATAAAAGCATCGTATCTATATTGTCTGAAGCTTCAGCTGTGACTGGTGAAGCGGATAACGTAGGTAAACGGCGTGTGGTTGTTGGGTGGAATAAACATGTACGGAGTGCGCATGAGCAGGCTCGACTTGAATATCAGATCTGGGTTCAGTACAACAAACCCAAAACCGGTATAGTTTGGCATGAAATGCGTGAAAGTCAAAGAATCTTCTGAGGCAGGTTAAAGTGGTGTCAGAAAAGTAAGGAACAGATCAGAATGGATATGATAGCAATGCATAGAGCCTCCAAGAATTTCGTCCAGTTTTGGAAATTGACCAATAAACTGAACGTTAAGCCGAATTTGCCTACAACTGTGTGAGGCTGCAACACTGAGGGAGACATAGCTAACATGTTTATGGGCAAATTTCAAGTTTCTTCCCCGCTAGCTATGCCACACAGGCCGCTTGATGCTGGGACCGGGAATAGGCGGGAGGTTTTGCATTTTTTGGACAAGCAGGTGGATGAGGTAATAAGGAAAATGACGAAGGAAAATCTCCAGGTCACGACGCTCTCAGCATCGAGGACCTGAAATGTGTGGGAGTGTATCTTCCCAGAGTGTTGGCTGTGTTCTTCTCTGTGTGTATTAGGCATTCTCATTTGCCGCCTGAAATGCTTAAAATTATAGTGGTGCCAGTAGTTAAAAATAAAACGGGGATATTGCCAGTCATGAAAATTACCGTCCGTATCGCTGGCCACAGTTGTTGCTAAGGTGTTGGACAGTCTGCTGGACAAAGAGCTGGACAAATATTTGGACCTGCACGAGGCTCATTTCGGCTTTAGGCCAGGGCTTTCCACAGAAAGCGCCATATTATGTCTTAAGCAAACTGTTCAATACTACACGGAGAGACGCACGCCGGTGTGCGCCTGTTTTCTTGATCTCTAAAGTGCTGGTACACGACCCAGCAAAATAATGTAAGATCGGGAGGGGCTTTCTCGGGTGCGTACAGGTTGGAGTGTGGGGTGAGGCAGGGGGTTTGACCTAGCCGAAGCTCTTCAACCTGTACGTAAACGAGCTGATCGTTGGACTCAGCAGTAAGCCTGTCGGATGTCGTATCGACGGCATCAGCGTGTGACGGTGTGATCTCCTTACACCGTCATCTCACCTCTTTGTCGCCTCTCTCCGCTTGTATCCTATCATTTTTTATTTTACATGTATTTAAATTTTAAATTTGAATTGTTCCATCTTCCTACACTTTCTTGTTTTGTTGTCGTACCACGGTCACTCCCAGCTCGACCGCCACAACAGTCGGAGCTGTCCCAAATTCCATTTACTAAACTCTTATTTTTGATTCTTTACCAAGTTATAATACAAACCATAATACAACAGTCGGAGCTAAAGAATTATTAAAAATTTGCTGCAATAGTTTTTCGACCAAAAATGAAGCCATAAATCCGGATGTAATGGTGTCGCCATTGAAACCCTGGCTATTACACAAATATAAAGATTTGTACAGACACTTTCTGGCGCTTTTTACTGGCGCTCGAACTAATTCTCAAGAACCCTTTCATTGGCCGAACTTTAAGAAGAAAACCCCAAGCTCAAATAAAGAAGAAAACAGTGAAATATTTTATTCATGAAAACTGTCAAAGTGCAAAAAGTGTCATCAAATAATTCATTTATATTGCAAATCACCTACACACCTCATATTACAGACAAGAGACGACTGCCGTTACATTCAGCTGGTTACAAATGTAACTGAACCCATAGTTGGTGTACCGTAGCACTACAAATACAGTCCTATCAAACACAAAACTATCCAGAAACTCCTACAGTACACTTTCTTCATATTTCGATATCTACCCATGTGTAGATTCATAAGTCGTTGAAACTTGGAGTTTAAACCTTCGGTTATTCCAAGCGAAGACGATACTGACTTACAGCTTGTTTGGGAGAGTATCCCTGCAAGTCACTGTTACTCCTCAACATTACAAACCACACAATTACATAAAAACATCTCATTGTAGTATTTATAGTATTTATAGTATTTATAGTATTTATAGTACTTATAGTACTTATAGTACTTATAGTACTTATAGTACTT
>NW_020654422.1:11459138-11459205 GCF_003589595.1 Hyposmocoma kahamanoa
CTTATAGTACTTATAGTACTTATAGTACTTATAGTACTTATAGTACTATAAGTACTATAAGTACTAT
>NW_020654422.1:11459605-11554065 GCF_003589595.1 Hyposmocoma kahamanoa
CGTCACTACTCTCTAGACTGCATTCTAGTCCTAACGGCATCCTGAAAATGTTTGCGGCTAAGCTCGATGCGCTGATGCTTCGTCATTTCGACTCGGTTCTGGTGAGGTGATGGGGTAATCGGCGGTGCCTCGAGCATAATAATGTGTGTTTTTATGTTTTATGTTTTGTCTCTGTGTTTACTAACAATAGTCATAAGTTGTCTGTATTTTACTAACAAGTGTGCATTGGATGCCAAATAAATGATTTATTTATTATTTATTATTATTATTAATGATGATGATGATGATGACATACTAGTCGAAATTTAGCCAAGTGGTAAAGATGTATTGTAAGACACGAAATGCGCGTAATCGCGCGTATTACGCACTGTCATCGTGAACAGGTATATTCAATTCATCGGGTATATAACCAGAAATAGAGACGAAATGTCATTTAATTTGTTTGAAAACTATTCTGCCATATCATTACTGTGACAACTGCGCTCCGATTGGCTAGCCCGAGTTCGAAACAATTGACGAGTGTCGTCAATGAGTGTCGTCAACTGATTCACTTCAAACCGACCAGGAAACATAATGGACGAAAATTGCAAAATTTACATATTTAATATTTAATTACCGATGAAATGTGATTCCGTTTGTTTTGTAATTAGATATTTTGCTGTTTTTCCCAAACCACCGAATAGAACAGCACGGCATTGTTAGAGATATTATCTTTATTACAACAAATACAGAATATTTTTTTGGAATATATGGAGACGTTACACACAGGTCAGTAGTTGGCCTGTCTGTATTTCAGATATTTATAAGAGCTGTATCGCTAATGTCTTACCAGGAATATAAGGCCCTTATTCCGTCTCTATTTATGGTTATATATTCGATGATTCAATTACATCGAAACATGCAGAATCAAGAGCATGTTAAACTGGGCACTTAACATATAATGAAGCAATTTTTTCGGACCTAAACCGCAACTATTTTTTTTTTCAAACAATGCAACGTTTCGGGCCCTTTACAAGTCCCATGGTCACGTCAGAGTGAAGTGGTGAAGTCATCAACCAGTTAAATCTAATATTAATGAAAATCACTCTGTTTTTCACTATTGTTAACAGTTTCTAAAAATCTAAATAAATAGATCCGAAAGAATTGTTTCATTTACTGCGTGTAACAATTGCGAAAACTCAATACTTAATAATTTAATTTCAACTCTATGCTTCTTGCGATAAGGGCGGTTCAAAGCCTCATGCTTGATGTGCTCTTGACTACATAGGACAGTGTTACACTTAATAGTATACGTACATGTCCAAACGATGCATACCTTAGTTTAATGTCTAAGGCCCCCACGTGTATCCATAGCGTGTTACACCGGAATTGCGCAGGTTCTGTCTCTACGGCAATTTAAGCGGGTAGTGGTCTGGTGGGCATCAATAGCCCTCGAAATTGCACATTGCTTATCTACTTATGACTTGAATTAGTGAAATAAATTCTTCTTTACTCCTTTTTCGCAGTAAGTATTACTTAACTTATAACAAACTTAATCAAGTTAGTTAAAGGGTCCGCAATGACGCTTAGAGTGAATGTCAATCCACTTTAAAAAAAAAAACTGTTCGTTAAACTTTTTGTGTATGGCAGCATTAAGCATTTTATTATGTTTCTATAGCTGAACCTATACAATTAGACACAGGGGGTGCTCGATGGGCAATAAAAGAGGGTTCACCTGCCTATATAAAAAATAAAGATAGCGAATTCATAATGGCAACCAAAACAAAAACTTTCTTAAACAAAAACTTTCGGATCCACCATAAAATTGGCACTCGAGGTTAGTAGATCTTAATTATAATTGGGGGTTAACATTGTGTCAGCAATTTTCATATCTGATCGACATACAAGAATTTTGTCATTGATCGAAAAAAACTTCTTGTAATTTCTTTCATATATTTTTATTATTTAACAATCTCCATTGTTTGCTAGATTCAAAATTATCAAAATATGTATTTTTTTTCCATAATTATTATTATCTTGTTTATTCATTTCATAGAATTACACAGTATTATAACAAATTACCAAGGGACTGTGAATTTCATAACTAGATAATATTAGCAATTCACAGAAGACACTAAGAGACTATAAAGGCGGTTTTCCACCGGCGAGACGAGGATTGGAATTTGAATGACAAAATTTCAGTTCTCTCTTAGCCTATCTTAGGCGGAAATGGTCTGGATTGACGAAGATGGGCGAGGCGAGAATTGAAATGTTTGTTGATGTAATATGGAACCGTATTTCTGCCTACATAGAGTATTATTCTCTGCAACGGAAACACGATTTCTCGCACAGTCTCGCGCGAGATCGCGATAGCTATTAATATCAATCGCGAGATTCTGGAGTACATACGATTTGAGTTTAAAAAAAAGATGGTTTCATCCGGTTCTTCATCCGTGTACATATTTAATAATAATAATGTACGGGACATGTTACTTCAGCAGCGTATTTATCGTTAGATAAACTCAACAGCACTGAATCTTCACAGCGCGAGCTCGCGCGAGCTATTAATGGTAATTTTTTATGCAAGTAGGCCGCCGAGATTTCAATTCTCTTCTCTCCTCGCCTCGTCTCGTGTTTCATAGTTTTGTTTCTCCAATTGTTGACTAAAAATGACAAAAATGAGAAAACTAAAGAAATTCTAAGAAAAATCTTTGGGAATATGGTTTGTTTTGTGATTTTTTTGAGACTGATATTTTTACGTTTTATTTACCCACGTCTCTGATGCAAACAAATGGCACGAAGTTGCTGGTGGTAGCATTTGTAGTGCCAATAAATTTTATAAATGTCAAGATTATCTATATTATATATGGTAAATTATCACTTCCAACTTTCATTATTTGAGAAACACTATTCTATTGACTCCTCTGTATTCATGCTATTGAGCGAGTACTTCTTCTGGTTTTTATTTGAACGTATTTGGATATCAAGCAAAAAAGCGGTGCGTGTTTATTTACACGTAGGCTTCAAAGCGTTAGTATTGTGCAGAACGAGTGTGCAGCCTGCATCGGCTTTCAATTTAGCTGAATTAATAACAGCTCAAATCTGACTCCACGAGTCATACAATCTAGGGTTGGCAATACGGTATATTGTATCATAGTATAAACAAAGATGTAATAAAATAATTTGAACAAAATTGAACCTCACGTAAAAAAAGTCGTATAATTCAAATATTTGTGTGCAGAAGTGTAGTTTTTAAAAACTGAATATAAAAAATACGAAATTCATCGTTGTTGTTAACGCTCCAATAGACAATAAATAAGTGCTTAATAAGGGGATATGTGAGGTAGCTTCTCACAAGGGAAGTGATACTTGTTATACGATAAAAAAAACAATTTATTGTATCAATGACATATCTATAAAGGTAAGAAGAAAGATGTCAGGATCCATTGCAATATTTTTTGTTTGTGAGTAACTAACAGAAGCAACCCTATCGGTATTACGAGGGCAGCGACTAATAACCGGTAACCACTCATTCACGGGCGCAGTGGATTACTCACCCAATATCAAATACTACGTTTCGCTCAGATTTAGGTTATCAAGTTTAACTGATATTCATTATGTGAATAAATATTCTGAATCCCAAGGAAAAACAATTTTGATGACAAGTGGCTTACAGAAGCGTAAATAAATACCAGATTTGTGATTTACTTACCATTTCAAAAGTGAGCTCAATTTGTTGCCTTATGCACATAATAACTTACAAGCCATAAATACTAATTGCCGCTGCCGTAGGCAAAGTGAGCGATACGATAATGATGACTATACGGAACACAGCGCTGTTAATTAAGAAATAGTTTCAGCTTGATAAAGTTCCTAATGACCGTGGCTAAAGCTTATTAAAGTGCATTTTCCATAGAGACCGTAAAACCAATATAGAATTTGTGCTTCCGAGAGCTCATTGATTGCTTCGTTACGGTCCGGTAACAATGCAATCTGTTATGCGTTTCCTGAAGCTCGTTGCGTAGGCAGAAACTCCCTGCCTTTGATTGATTCCTATTATAGGAGAACATAAAAAGGAAATGCAATCTATGTAATGCTCTAGCAACTTTAATTGGAAATATTAATGTGGGGAACAAAGTTTGATATTAATAACTTGGCGATATTTATTGCCTCAACGTCTTGTTTTGTAAATTGTTTTCTTGGAATTCTTTGAATGCAATGGGAACCCGCAGACCTAGAACTGTGTGTCAAAGGTTGTTGGAATAAAGCTATGAGGTGGACTGGGCCAATTAGAACGCTAAGCTGCGCGTTCTAATTGGCTCTGCGTTCTCAAAGTTTCTCCTGTTACTATTAATTAGTTATTTGTCTTTATTTTTCTTAAAGGCTACATCAACGTCCCTACGTATGGGTATCCCATATATTATTTAATATAACATATATGTTTTTGACTTTCCAAAAGTAAAATATTCGTAACATAAAGTCTGAGAACGTATTTCACCAAAAGTAAACCCCTTATTGAAAATTACAAAAAAAAAATGGTGACTCAAACAACGCAAAATATCAGAATCGTATTATGGCTAGACACGTGTCGCTCACGTGTTTTTAATTAGAAGAGGGAGACGCTACAATACTTCGTTAGCGTGACATAAAGTTACGTTCGAAAATGTCTTTAGCCAGCCTACTAAGAAATCATAGTTTGTTGTGTACGTTGCTGTTCCTTTATAATGAATTTGTAAAATCTTATTACATTGAGTATCTCCATTAGCGAGGGCTGAATAACTTTTCTGAGAACTATTACGTTGTAAATCGAATTTCTCAGTATTTACAGGAAGCATTGGTTTAGCAGAATGCATAATGGGTGGAAAAATGTCAGGCGTAAGTGTATTACAGTTGGGTTGGCGTTTCCGCTGCGTGCCGCCGCTGATGTATGGCAGCGACCGACAAATTGAAAACAGTAGCAAATGGCCCGATCGCTGTCCACCTCGCACTCCACAATGGGTATGTTTTTTGAGACACCCCCAATTCCTAATACCTTGTGCGATGCGGCACTGATGATATAACACAGTTATGTATGACAATACTGAACTTGTCCCATATAGCAACGACGGTGCTTAAGGCAAATAACTGTGACGAATTTCTGTGTTCGGTCTGATGACTAATTATATATTTTTTTATTTAAATACATTTTGTCGAATGAATTGTATTAGACAAGCGCAATGGAAGTTTTTTATTTACATTTATTTATGTAAGTGCTTTCAACGCATGCTGGGTGCTTAAAGTGCTAGAAGAAATTTACTCAAATATAATTTTCAGCATATGCACCAAAATCCTAGTTACAAGACCCTATTTTGTGGCCACAGTGGCGATGGATTTCTATTACAATTGTATTCAATATAGAGTTTCGTTCGCGCAGAAAATGGTTGCGGGCCGCGTGAGGGGCTCCCTTCGCGGCTCGCAGCCCGTGCGGGCCCGCGCGTCTGCCGCTTGCCTCCCCGAATTATATTCTACACTGCGCAGTGTTACTGAATCACAGTTTAATTCTACTGACTGTTAAACGGAGTGTAACAAACAAATCGCAGTCATACTTCAGCTGGTGTATCATAACCAGAACAAACAACTTTTACAAAAATTTTATTAAACCCTATTATTATGCTTCCTTTTACTCGGAGCAGGGCAATCAATGCATACTATTCAATAATTCCTTACTCTAACACATTGACCTATTAAATATCATTGTGATATAGGCCTATCCAAAAAAGTAGAATCACCAATAGGCACACTAGATACTATGTATGACCTAATCAAGTTTCGGACATTCAACAAGGTTACTTAATAAATATATATCTGTATTATTTTGAAAATCGGTTCCCAAAACAAGATATAAAAATCTCAAGTTCTATACAAGCGAACCACAAATTCTCCATTCGAGTTGAAAAAAGGGAATAACATCATAAGGGGTGTTTGTCCCTCGCAAATAGTTAGATTATATAAATAAGGCGGTCGGAACAGTGGGCCGATAGCGATCTGTGGCCGGACGAACGGACCGAAACCGTCTCCACGCAAATTGAGTCGGCTTTACGCAGATTTCTTATGTTTTTACATAAATTCGCTAAAATCTAAACTGTTTCAAGTTTCCGTAATTTTTTCCGCATTTATACGTATGACATAGGTAAGATGATCATAGCTAGATGAGCATACAGCCAATCATTTTTTACATTTCGTGACATACATAAAAAAATGTGATTTAATGTTTTCTATGTATTTGTTTCTAAGTAGGTATGATTTGATGCGTTATTTCTGTCCACTTCATTTGGAAACGGTCGTGATAATATGCACTATACTACATAATGTAGCGTTATACAGTTAAAAATCTCAGAAGCAAGTCCATATCACAGGCTTTCCTAGTAATCGTAATGTATATTTTGCGGTTTGGTATCGTAATCCGATTATGTTGTGTCGCTTGGTTGCTCACGACCTATCTGGTTTCTGTACCTCGACGTCCACGCTGCTTAGTGACACGTTACAAGTAAAGTTGACACATTGAATTTTGCTACACATTCTTTTTTCATATTTTATCATCTGCAATATGCCTATTGCATATTCTTGATGAATGTTTTTATCATAAAATTGTTAGGTAAGTAAGTTGTTCTAATATGCCTCTAGTAATAATGCTGTCCATAGACCTCGTCGACAATTTAAATATTTGACAGCACAATATTTATTGTCGCATTACTGTGCAGTGCTGGCTCCTCTAAGATTCGTATATGGACAGTCCCGGATGCTTTTAACCTACATTAAATATAAGGCTGATGATGGTGATGCAATATTATGTCGGAGTTAATAAAGAATATGATTTAAATAAACGAACCCCACACTATAATCTCAACAGCTTGCGTTTTCAATACTAATACAGCAAATTCAGATAAAAACTCAATTTAGAAAGTAAGAACTACAATCTTGTAGTGGAATCAAACAAATAGCGCAGTATCTGCAGCGGCCAATTCAAATTGTAGGAGCAATCGGGTTCGCTTCGTACCGGGGGTTGGATCCAATCAGTGAAACTAGTTCCAGTGATGCCTATCACTAAAGTTTCACATTCAAAGATTTGTTTCTCGAGATTAAATCAAAGGCGAATTACAGTAGCGGCGAAAAAGAAATATGGCGAGTCCGGCCCCGCGCAAGGGCGGGGGTGTCCTGCTGAAATTGCTTTTCAATCCCTCGGACTTTGGACTTGTAAAGAAGTTATTACCTTCCAAGGAGATAGCGGCGGGTCCGGCGATACGGATATATGTCTTTTTCATATGTAATATTCCTTTTTCGCGTTTTATTAATGGAAAATGTTTCGTGGGACAGCTCTCGCGTCTGATATTAAAAAAGCTGCCGACTTAGTGCGGTTTCTTTATGAGATTGCCGTAAAGTAGTTTATATTTTTGGTGTTGCGGTGTAACATTAGCTTACACGGCGATATTAATGAAATGTTTGTTGCGCTGATACAATGTTTTATTGAGTGCATCTGAACATATTGCATCTAGACTAGAAGCATGTGGTTTTATTTAGAGATCGATGTCATCATCACTAATAAGTTAAATAATTGTTATTAAATATTAACTTTCCCATTGTGCATTAGCGGTATTGTGTTAGGTATTTATAGCGTGTGTTGCTGCTCTCGATAATGTTGCCAGGTCTAATTAAGTCCACTACACCAATGTTTGGAATTAATTAGTGTATTGTTTAATTGGCATCTCTTGTTATCTGTTTGTTTGGATTATTTATTCATTAGTGATGTTTGTGACAGTCAGATACTTATATACACATCGCTATGGATTATTTCTTATTAGTTTTGTTTTGTAATCCGAGCTTAGAGTCTGATGTTATTTCTTGTTTACCTAATAAATTGCTGTGTTTATAGATATACCGGGTGTCCCACGGCTATGCGACAGGAAGGGACTTAATTTAAATATTGTAGTTAGGATATTTTGCTTTATGAAAATATCGTTTTATTTTTTAAACTAAGTAATACTGCATTCAAATTTTTTTAAAAGTTGCTTATTTCACCAGAAGAGGCTAAGAAGTGGAATTCCCTACCTGCAGATTTATTCCCCGAACGCTATAACTTGGGCCTGTTTAAGGCAAGAGTGAATAGGCATTATTTAGGTGTACATGCGACATCGTCGACCTTATCGTCACTTTTGATCAGGTAAGATGGAGGTCAAATGGGAAATGATTTTTTAATAAAAAAATAAAATAAAAACCCTGTATTTTTATGATGCCGATTGGAAGGGTCAATTATAAGGACTGATTCTATTTCAGTAGCATAGTGTCTTAAATCAAATAAAATTAAAAACTGCCTTCTTGGTCGAACGGTTACCACACTCGTCTGTCACGCAGAGGTTACAGGTTCGATTTCCGGACCGGGAGAAATATTAGCATGGCCGAAATTTATTTCGTGAGTTTGGGTATAATTTGTGGTTGTCTATGTGTGTGCACTTGGCACTCGCGACACATGGTTTCCCTAGTGCGGGGCTATGAGTGAATGAATATTTTCTTTTAATTTTAAAGTTATTTAAAGAGTGCAGGTAGGCCATAACATTTAAAGTTTTTTTTAATAACATCAAATGATGGGACGAGCAAGTCGTGCGCCTAATGCTACTACTAGCTACACGGCTGTCCATAACAGTAACAGTGCCACTCAGAGCTTTAAATTGCAAAGATCTGAGGGCCACTACCACAGCGCCCGTCACTCTGAGACATAAGTTTACAAGTCCCATGTGTGGAAAATAACCTGAATACAGAGTACTAAAAAAACCGACCTCAAAGTTCGTGGAATTACATGTATTATAATCAAGTTTTATTGAAATCGGTTACCGGAAAGTGCGCAAAACCGGATCCATCTCCTATTTTGCCACCCTAAAAGGTGGAATATTTTCTTCAAATTTAAATGGGACCAATACTGAGGTATCCTCTTTCATCTTTCGCGTAACGTACAAAAAAAAACAAAGTCGGTTAAAAATGTACCATTTAACTGTAATTATACTAATTAAATTTTTATTGAATTGATATTCAATTATTTTTTTGTGAAATTACTCCACTAGTTTGTTATAATTATTAATACAAAGATCGAACAGTCAGAAAAAACACTCAGAAAAAATTCAGAAAAAATTCCTTCGATCCGGTCGGATTCGAACCGACGTCTTCTTGCATACCGTGCCAGACGCTATACCAACTAAGCCACGGAACGAACCAACGGACCTCACGAATGTAATTATTCTGTGAAACCTTGAATTATTTCTGTAACTAATGTCGTAGTCTGTTTTTGTATATGTACGAAATAAAAATATATACTATTATTGTGTATTTATCTACTGTGAAGTCATTATCTCGAGGTATCGAAACAAACTTCAAATTTAACCAGCTAATTGATATATCACTTTATAACAAGTGAACGCGTGTGGGCTCGTCAGTGGTGTCACGTGCATTTTCGCAGACTATGCGGGCTGCAGAGCGGAGTGGGTTGATTACACCTGTCTGTCACTATTAATACATATTGTACCACTCCGATTGAATTAGTCCACCATTGTCGAATTACCCGCGTGTACCGCCTATACTCAATTGGTTTTGAATATTTAGTAGCCAATTTAGATCGTATTGATATTATGATTTGATTATGATGAGGCTCGACTTGTATATCACGCTAATTCATATTTCCTGATTAATCTTTAAATGATTTTTTCATATTCTTGACTACCATTTGTTTTAATTAACCCTCAAGCGCCTAACCTAACCTAATGAAAATTTATTCTATTAAGTGGATCTGTAGGAAACAGACTAATTGTTCGAATTAGACGATAGTTCCAAACATATATGTTAAGATTCATTTGAATATTTACGTAATAATTATTAATAATATCAATAGTACTCATAAAGTATTAAGGAACCTGTTGCTAGTAATAATTAATGTAATTCTAAATAGAATTTGAGCAGCGTGGGTACATATTTTAAAATTGAGCAACTCTCTTCTGACCTTCTCTCTGATAACAAAATAGAGATTGCTCTTAAATAAATTAGTTTTCGTTCACGAGAACTGACACGACTATTGAGAGACATAATACAAAGAATCAGGTTTTTATATGAATATCACCTTCCACAATCATTAAATGCGTGAGAAATATTTTCCTTCTTAAAGAATCGTTAATTTGACGTGTCAATTAAATTATATCCACTCAATTACGTTAACATTTCGAAAGACTATCGAAAATTGTGAGAATTTCCAATTACCGTTAGTTTAAATAGTACTGGTTTAGAATTTGTTTAACTCTGTCATCGACTGTGCGGCTTTTCTGCCCAATTGACCATCAATACGCTCTCTAATATTTGCACTGCATATTAAAAAGTACGCCTGACTGCGCAGGAGTGTTTGTTCAGCTGCCATGGAGTTGTTTGTACACTTATTTTTGTTGCCCTAATCAAAACGTTCGTTTTATATGACAGCAATGTAAACATTGTTTGTTTTAAAATTACTTTGTTTATTCAATAACTGTATGCTCATTTTTTGAACTTTTATAAAAATCATACTTTTATCCTCCTTGAGTCGATTTTTTTTATAATATTAGGTGACGGGACGAACAAGTCGTGCGCCTGCTGGTAAGCTACACGCCTGTCCATAACAGTTGCAGTGCTACTCAGAGCTTTAGAACGCAAAGATCTGGGGGGCACTGCCACTGTGCCCGTCACCCTGAGATATAAGTTCACAAGTTCCATGTGCGTGTAATTTCACCAGCACCCTTATCCTTCAAAACCGGATCGCAGTAATCTGACATTACTGCTTGGCGGCAGAAATAGGTAAGGTGGCAGTACTCTTTCACAACGAGCTCTACTGCTATTAAATATAACTACTAAATTACTAACAAAACGTCACAACACAAACGTCAGATTTATATCTATGTGTTTGTTTTTATTCTTACTAGTTGTAAATATGTTATCTCTTTTTTTCTTTCCTGTTGTTTAAGTCTAAGGTTTCCATTCTGACGGTAAATAGTATTTCAGGCAAATGAGATTTTTTTATTTATTACTTTTTATTTTAATAATATACAGGTAAGGTACAATAAAAGCTTAAATACTAGAAAGTAAAACTACAATTTTTAAATTATATGAATAAAATTGGGTCCACGCGGTATCTGTGTAGGTTACCATGGTTTACTCAACGCAAAGTTAACTGAAAAGCATTATACGGAAGTCTTTGTCAAAACGAACAATATGAGCCCAAATACAAGGCAGCTGCTGTTGAGGAGTATCTCTCATCTGTTTGCCATTTCCATGAGATCAGGGTCAACATAACATTTTACTTTCATCGACGTTACATCTACGGGCCAAGTTTTATTGTAATAGATTAGCGGAAAGTGGGTGAAATTCGATAATCGTATCCATTCAAAATGAATCCACTGGTCCACAATTTGCCACCCTTAAAGATGGAATATCATCTTCAAATTTTAATGGGACCAGTACTGAGGTAAAAAAAAACAGGATCATTGAAATCAGTTCACAAATATCAGAGTAATCGCGTAACATACACATAAAAAAAGTACAGTCGAATTGAGAACCTACCCTTTTTAGTTCGTTTAATAAAATTGGATTTTATAACAGTTTTGTCTTTTGTTACAGGTAAGTTTCAACTACTCAAAAAAGTGCTGAGAAATCATTCGCTGTGGGTAAATAGTGGTAATGTTTGTAGATTTTCAATTTCATTAACAAGCACAAATGAAAATGTGAGATCCGTCGAATTATAAATTGACAATCGACATTTCGAATTTGTATTCAAGTTGTCAATTTTACGCAATCTAAAATATATTTGGAAAAATTTGGTCAAGTACCAAATGAAGTTATTTTATAAAATATGCCCCAAAATACAAAGAAGTCTATATGTAAAGTATGTAGTAAAGGTTCGGACACGTGATGTCAAGTTTAGGAGGAAACACGGTGGAGAGTAATGCAATACGCCTGTAAGGCTAATTTAGTTGGAAGATAAGACCGTAATTAATCCACTTAGCAGGAACGGCTTTGAAACGGAGCACCTAACTTGAAGTTCCGAAATTCAAAGGCCTCTTCTCTATGCTTTTGCCTATCCGCTGCCATCGTGAGATTTAAGAGTGATGAGAGCGTACCTGAGGCTACGCTCTGATCACGCTTTAAACGACATTTTCCAGAAATAACGTTTGCTCGAATTTTCATAAACTCGAAAGTAATTTTGAGAGGAAAATGTTTTTTCTTTTAAACCCAACTTAACCGAACCTAAACGTGTCATTGCGATAAATATGAAAGAACAGGGGTTTCGATATATTTCGGTTTTCGGGGTAATGAAAATTCGAACAAAGTTTATTTCGGAATAAAAAAATTCGTGTTGGTGATAGGTATATATATATATATATATACAGGCTACCGACTTACATACACAAGTTAGGCCGTTCCAGTAACTACTAGAGCGACGAAGTTTATAAAGCCCGATCAGTTTACAATAGATATCTACTGGAATACTGACGAAGAGATGATCAAATCCGCATCAACTAGTTACACAGTAACAATGATCTATTATTGAATTTTCGTAACGTAATAAGAGAGCTTTATTTGCAAGCATTATACGAAATCGGACTCTATGTCATACGTAATATGTATATTATAACTCTAATGCGTTTTAAAGCCAATGACTGTTTGGTAATGATTGAAACGAATCTAAGGATTTAACGAGTTTTTATTACCCGACAGAAATAAGACGATCGTACCTAATCAAGAGACAACACTGGAACTGCCACCTTATCGTTTTTTGCCGCCAAGCAGTAATGTGAGCATTACTGCGTACCGGTTTTGAGGGCAAGGGTGCTGGTGCAATTACAGGCACGTGGGACTTGTCAACTTACGTCTCAGGGTGACGGATGCAGTGGCAGCGCCCCTCAGATCTTTGCGATATAAAGTTCTTAGACGTTCGTCCCGTCTAAGGCATTTCCTTAGTTATTACGTTAGACAACGAAATAAACGAGTAAACATTTCGATGTGAAATATTTTTTTACAGATTTATTCATTACCTTTTAAGGAAAACATAATTTCTCCATTTACTTTAACATTTAAATTCGTCTATTCAAACACAAACAAACAAAAACAGCCTTTTGAAAATAAAACAAGAACATATGAAAATGAATTAACTGATGTTCTTAACCAATTTCTTTTTAGAAAACTCATAAATTGAGAGCGACTCTATTTAACCAGGGGAAGTGCGTGAATGTGTCCTGATTATTGATTAACTTTATTCATATTTGAATAGAATGAATTCGCATGTCTTTCGCCCTTGATTAACCTCTTGTTCACGATTGATGACACGATTCGAGGCTTATGGTTATATCTCGATCGCATTTATTTTCAATCAACACGTGGCAAATGGTACTGTACCAGTACCATTATATACAGTAGTTGCAGAGATCTGAGGGGCACTGCCACTGCGCTCGTCACTTTGAGACATAAGTTGACAAGTCCCATGTACCTGCAATTTCACCAGCACCCTTACCCATCGAGTATATAACCAGAAATAGAGACGCAATGTCATTTAATTTGTTTAAAAACTATTCTGCCATATCGGTACCTTGAAATCGAAACAATTGACGGGCGTCGTCAATTGTTTCACTTCAAATCGACCAGTTAACTTGAGCTTTGCTAGAATGGACGAAAATTGCAAAATTAAATATTTAATATTTAATTACCGATGACATGTAATTCCGTTTGTTTTGTAATTAGAGTTTTTCTCACACCACCGATTAGAACAGCACGGCATTGTTAGAGATATTATCTTTATTACAATAAATACAGAATATTTTTGGAACATACGGAGACCGTACACACAGGTCAGTAGTTGGCCTGTGTATATTTCAGTGCAAACGAGAGTTGATATTTACAAGAGCTGTATCGCTAATGTGTTACCAGGAATATATGGCTTTTATTTCGTCTCTATTTCTGATTATATACTCTATGCCTTTACGCTTCCAAACCGGAATGCATGAATACTTACATTACTGCTTGGCGGCAGAAATAGGTAAGGTGGCAGTACTTCCCTGGACGAAATCTTTCACAAGGAGCTCTACTTCTAGTCAAATACTCACTAAATTATTAATATTAACCCACAACTTTATAAAAAAGCTTTAGTCTTGCTTACATTACATATATCTATATTTTGCTATTTGTAAACAATAATGAATTAATTGCTTTTGCATTCAATAAGAGCTTACAGATTTCATGCAATAAATTTAGATGATATTAAATTACATATTTGAATAGTTATACGACGGATATACAAAAATAATATGTATACTTTATATTTTCAACAAAATATAAAAAAATGAAATATAGCATTCTAATTTCAGAAGATTTGCAATTCATTGGAACGATATAGTTGAACGTAAATGGCGTGCATCGATTTAATATTACGATTGTAAAACAAATTCCAATAGCGTTTTAATTTCGATCGATTATTTCAGTATTAATGTAATCAATTGTACATATAAGATATTTCTGCTTTTACGTATAGTACTTACAGGAATGTTGTTTGTAAGAAAAAGGTATAAACATATTCCGACATTTTGCAACTTTAGCCAGATACACAACATGTTTACCTCTTATATTCACTCGCTTAGCAATGATGACAGATGTGTTTGTAAAGTTGAATAAACCATTCATTAATTTCTGTTTCATATGTCACAGTATCTATATATTTTGTCGGTAAATACTGCTGTGGAAACTCAGGTGGGTTCTATATAGACACACATGAAAAATATAATAAGTTTAAATTGTTAGTTTCAAATTATTGCCAGGTGAAATTAGAAGTAGGTAAACAGATTTTACAAAAAACTCGTTGGTTTTTTTGACCATACGACTGCCTTTTTTTATAATATTTATAATGACCGTTGACGTACATTATTGTGGTATTGAGATGTAGTTTATTAAAAACTTCAGTCTGTAAAATGGCTTACATACGAGATAGCGCTATAACAGATCTCTCATACCATTTAAGAGGGTAACGCTATGTTTGTTTTGATGTACGCTCGATATTATTAGTTATATATTAACGTATATTCGGTTTTCTTATAACAGATGATATGACCACAAAGGGTGATTGCACCCCATACTTACTTAGTCGTAATGAAACCGCATTGGTTACTGCACTAATAACACGCTCAATTACTTAGAACACCGAGTGACGTACCGTCTTTACCTAATTAATGCCCCCGAATTGTATCGGACAACTGACTAGCAACGTTATTGTATGGCGCTAAATGCTTCTGATTGATTGAAAGGTAAAGTTCGAATGGAAATGTGACAGACATTTTTATTTCTTAACTAAGTATTTTATTTTAAATTTTTATTGAATTGATATTCAATTATTTTTTGTGAAATTACTCCACAATTACTCCAGTTTGTTATAATTATTAATACAAAGACCGAACACTCAGAAAAAATTCCTTCGATCCGGACGTTTCGAACCGACGTCTTCTTGCAAAGGTTAACTTCCTTGACCACGAAACATTTAAGTCAGATGTGTTCGTAAGCTTTCTTTTAGGATACTGTCGACAGGCATCAATGGATGTACTCATTGTTTGTAATTATCATAAAGAATCCGTCTTCATCAATTCCTTGAGAGCTACAGCGTTGCCCATCGTAGTTTGGACAATTATGTGACACCTGTTTTCTAGTTTTTTTACTTTACTGATTTGATGTAAATGAGTCAGATTGTGGGCCTAGTTATTTCCGTCGGATCGGTTTTACTAAGTGTTCGCAACTCGTTATTATTCATCTTAAAAACTAGTCGACATCTAGGTTTATTTACCAGAATAAAATTTCTACCGCATAATTGGGCAAAGTGAAACACAAATTCGTAACACGTTCCTTAGTTGTGTGTAATTAATTCACGTCATTAATATCTCAAGTCGTTTGCGCTGCATTACTGCTATGTCGGTACTCGTATTTAAAAAATACATGAAATTTTAGCATTATCTAAGTTTAATTTCAACAAATGAATGACGATAAAAAAATTCATTTAGAGGCGTTATGATTTTATTTGAAAAAGGAAAAATCTGATAGAACTTACATTAAAGACATTTCATTTCAAAGTGGTCAGAATTATAAAACGACAATTTTTGTATTTTTAGGCATTTATACAAAAAAACTGTTGCAGGCTTACAACTTGACCAACACGCCCAGCAATATATTGGATAACAATGTTGATTATAAAATAATAATAAAAGTAAAAAACACAAAATAATAGTAACTACAAATTGTAAAGCTAAAAGCTCTATAATAATCAAAATTAACAAAATTTACAATAGTGCCTAAGACTTGCGACCAAGTGTCCGTGAACACATCAAGGAGCTCATTCAATAAGACTACTGCTTTGGTGGTCGGTGCGTAGTAATATTATCTACGTATCTACCATATTAATTTAACAAACTATGAATACCATATAAGCACCTGGAATTCCTGTTCAGGAACCTATAGTAGAGCTGGTGTGGAGTAATTAATTTCTACAAGCATGTGATTGTTTCTGTTTATATAAGATTAAGCGACGGGACGAACAAGTTGTGCGCCTGGTTACTACACGCTAAGCTACACGCCTGTCCATAATAGTTGCAGTGCCACTCAACAACAGGCGCAAACACTGCGTCTGTCACCTTGACACTGTAATTTCACCAGCACCCTTACCCTTCAAAACCGGAACGCAGTAATGCCCACATTATAGCTTGGCGGCAGAAATAGGCAAGGTGGCAGTACTTCCCTGGGCGAACTCTTTCATAAGGAGACGACGATATGTCATTATTATTCCATTACTACATAACAGCGATGTTAACATTCCCAATTAAAAAATGAAAGTCTTATTATGGCAGTTCATTTTATAACACCGTATGTGTGTGTACTTATTCCAGTGCTTATGTGTAACTTTCCTGTAAACTAACTGAGGTGATCTGATAAGGCCGTCATGTTAGATTCTAACCCTCACCTTTTTGAGTAATTTAAAATAACTGAGAACTAATTTATTAAAAAATTAATTTATTAAGTATTGGTAGTAATTGATTATTGACGCGAGTTGTCGAGCTTAACTTTTGTGGTGACTGAATGCTGGGTGGCTATTGGTGTCAATATCCAACTGTGAATTCGTGTGTTTATATATGTGTGAAGCACCTTAGTAATGATTATTAATAGATATAAGCATTTCAATTTGTTTATTAATGAATATTGCTCTAAATTATTTCAATTCATGCTACTTTATCTTTACACATTTTAATTGGTTTCTGTATATTTTCCGTCTTGTTTATTTTGGATTAAATACGAAAATAATATTTAAATTGTAATTAATATTATAACAACCGTAATGAAACGTGTTAACGTAACATACTGTCGAAATTAATTTAATGAAATCGTAATAGGGTCCTTGCATAGCGCTATTTAAGCCTTTTACGTTTTATGTGGTATACTAGTACCTACTAGTTTACAATAAACTAACATTTTCTTCAGAAAATACAAATATTGATGATTTGACTGCGTTTATTTTAAGGTCCAAAAGAAATTGTCAGCGCTTAACTATACCTATTAACATTTTTACTCTAATCATTGTAATGAATGACGATATGGAAACGAATAATTGATAATTTAGTCGTTTCTCTTGCAACAAAAGCGACCAAAGACACTTTGGGATTAAAAGTGGTCGATGACGCTAAGCAATTTTAACAAAATTAAGATGCCAGATTATCTAATACAGTCAATAGTACGTTTAGTTTTACATTCCAGAAAGAATTTCAACTCTATGCTATTTAATAAAAGCGTTTCAAAGGTCAACTTGAACATCACTATGCTACAGTTATAAGTAGAAATGCAGTTTCTGACTGAAGTTGTTGTTAATACCCATTATTAGATTAATTTAGTTCTCTACCTGCAGACCTGTTCCCTGAACGATATAATTTGGGAATTTTCAAGCCGTGAGTGAGTAGACATTATTCAGGTGTGCATGGTCCATCGTCGACCTCATCATCACTTTCCATCAGGTAAGATGGAAGTGAAATAAGCTTAATTTTTTTTTTTTAATGTAATAAATGAATGTATATTTTTTCACAAACTCTAATTTTGTCTGCTTTTTAACAATCTGTTAAGTGTTTTAGATTCATAAACTTATAATTCTATGTTTCAAAGTCCATTACTGGCGTTAAACATAGAGACTACAAGGTATTCTGCAGGGTATTCTACAGAAATAGAATATTTGAAATAGGGAGTGTTGTATATACAAAAAGACTGTATAAAAGTTATTACTTCTATTTATTGCCCGTTGGCAACTACAATTACGTTCAATTAAAAATTAAATCGTTTATATCATTTCGATAACGCGCTACTATGGCAAATTAATATTATAACGAGGATAATATACAATCAAGTACCAGGCCGTAATACCTTTTACTGTCTGGGACTTGTTTTATTTATTTTTATATTAATTAGACTTTAATGCACACAAAGTAGTACAAATGGCGGACTTAATACCATTAGGCATTCTCTACCAGTCAAACGGAAAGCTGAGTAATGTTCGGAGTAATGTTATCGTCAGGTTGCTTCTGTGTCGTCATATTTTTTTAAATGTTATGTAGGCAGCAAACAAGCATATGGCCCACCTGATGGAAAACAGTTACCGTCGCCTATGAACGCCTGCAACACCAGTGGCGTCACGAGTGCGTTGCCGACCCTTTAGGACCCTTCTCAAACCCCTTTTGAAGGACTCTATGCTGTATTCCTGCGGGAAAACCCCGACAGGGAGTTCATTCCACAACCTAATTGTACGTGGGAGAAAGCTCCTCTGAAATCGTACAGTACGAGATCGACTTGGTTCCAGAGCATGAGGACGGACTCCCTGCCGGTGCCGAGCGGTGCGATGATAAAATGTTGCTGTTGGCATCATGTCAAACAGTTCTTCAGAACATTGGCCATTGTACTTTGCCTCCCTATACCTGTTCAAGATAGAACAGGCATAGGGAGGCAAATTCTCTCCTCCAAGACAGTGGTTCAATATCGTCTGTAAGCACAGGATCGTCAACAATTCTCATAGCACGTCTTTGAACCGCGTCAAAGGGCCCTAACTGGCATCCAAGAGCTCCTGCCCAAAGTTGGCAGCAGTGTTTCTTGTGGGGACGGACTTGTGACTTATAAAGTAGCAGTCTCTACTCCGAAGTGAAATACCGCTTAGCCCTGTTGAGCCCACCAAGCTTTTTGGACACCAGTTTGACTTTGCCATCAGTGACTACGGAATTGAACGTCACAAGAGATGTCGACACCAAGGTATCAGGATCGATGCTCTCCGAGATATTTAATGGCTTGCTCTGGAACTGAAGGTCTGCAGCAAATGGAGTCTTTTTAGCGGTGAACGCGCAAACTTGTATCTTGGTGGGGATAATTGGACTAAATTTAGTCGTCCCCAATCAGAAACCTCTCCAGGGATTTTTCTGTTTGTAAAAGGATTTTAAAAGAAAAAGTATGAAGTGTTTAATGATGTGTTTTTTATTGACTTGTTATTCAATTATTGTTATGTGAAATTGCTCGACTAGTTTGTTATAATTATTAGTACAAAGATCGAACAATCATAAAAAAATCCTTTGATCCGGCCGGATTCGAACCGAGCGACGTCTTCTAACATGCCGTGTCAGATGCTATACCAACTAAGCCACGGAACGAACCAGCGGACCTCACAAATTTTTCTATATGCTTGCGTCTTACCTTTGTATTTGTTTTTTCAATTTCAATTTTCAATATGAAGTAATTTTTCTCGTAAAGGTGATTATGAACTTAAACTTTTGTGTTTTTTTTATTTATTTTACTCCGGTGTGAAAATTTGTATATTTATCATTTGTCATTGAATTGCGGCCAAGTAAACATTTTACATTTAAGTTGTTATGTATTACGTAGTTACTTAGTTGTTATGTATTATGTAGTGACTAATTACGTAGTTGTTATGTATTTATGTATAAAATAATAATTTTGAGTTTTACTTTGAAATAAAATAAGCATATTACGACGCAATAGGAATGTCGCGAAAGCGGTTTGTCCCTAACCGAAACAGAGGGGCGAGGGGAGCAATTTAGCAGCAATTTTAATAATAAGTCCTCGGTATTTCTATTATAGCGCCGATCAGGTGGGAGACGGCGGGTTTAATAACTCACGATTAGCCTATTGGAATCGCTATGAATGTTTGCTATTTTTTCCATATTGCCGAGCCACACTCTCTTAAATGAAACGGAAATTAAAAATAGTTTGCTTGCTTGCGGCAAGAGCTTTAAAACAATGTTTTATTAGAGGTAATATATATGATCAGGATGAGAATTTTTTATAGATTTATTTTTTACTCTCAGATGTGTTGTCATAAAAACTTTGCTAATTTTTTTATGTTCAAAATATTACAAAAGTAACAAAAAGAAATATTTATAAGTGTTGTATTTATTTATATTATTTTATAAAAAACAAATATTAAAACGAATGATATGTCTGAAATATTTTCTCTACGAACGCGTTTCCAATTAGTCTAGCCAGGATGTTTCAAATTTTTTTTTTACGGTCACCGCAAATAACGAATGTAATATCGGCTTTATGAAATAGTTGGCGGGCAATGAGGATTTTAATTAAAACTGATAACGCGTAAAGTGCAGTGTGTAGCTCCCTTCACGGTTGGGGTGATTTTTAATTATTAAAATTTCTGCCAACAGTGGCGGCTGACGATATTGCTTTGATACGGAGTCAAATTATGCACACATACACAGGCATAAAAGTATTTATGTCACTATATAAGAACACATTATTTTTTTACAGAATACGAAAACGCCTTTTTCTATTCAAAAGTTTCTAAAAGTGGAACAATTTATATGTTCGAAGGTGATATTTCGAAGAAAGTAATTTCATAAAATGTGCAAAATAAATTATTTTCAGTCGACGATCGTACCGATTCGCGGTTAAGCTCCTACAGGTAGGAGCATGAAGACATACGACAACACAAAAAAACAATAAGGAATGACATGTTTCAAATTTTATTTCTTTAGCTCCTATCACAACATTTTATGTATGTATAATTAAAAGCAAAAACCTTTATGTTGCTACAGTACCATTGGTTACAAATATCGTTAAAGTATCCATAGAATTAGAAATACATATTATATATTGACAACCTCAGTGGTTGAGTTGTTTGCACACCGATTGTCATGGTGTCGCCATCTCTGAGGTCCCGGGTTCGAACCCCGGCCGGATTAATATAGAAAACTAACTTTTCTATATTGCCTCGGGCCTGGGTGTTTGTGGTACCGACGTTGTTTCCGATTTCCATAACACAAGTGCTTTAGTTACTTACTTTGGAACCAGATGTGACGTATGTATGTGATGTTGTCTAATATTTACATATATTGTCGAAGGAATAAAAAATATTTCTCTCGCATTTTTTGGTAATTTATATTGTTACCATGAGTACTTTTTTGTTACACTCTGTACATTTGACTTCGGTAAGATGCGCTAAAGTCTCTAAGTAAATCTTATTTATTTAATCCGTGTCATTTAATATAAAAATTGATTTTGTATTTATTCTTTCATAAGTTAAGAAACTACATGCGAAATAGTCGAATTTACAACCTAAAGAACGACTAAGGAGTGGACTTCCCCGTCTGCAGACTTATTCCCCGAATGCTTGGGCCTTGGGATTTGGGCCTTTTCAAGGCGAGAGTCAATAGGCATTATTTAGGTGTGCATGCTACATCGCCGACCTCATCATCACTTTCTATCAGGTGAGATGGTAGTCAAATGCGCATGTTTTTTGCATAAAAAAGAGATCAGCACTAGGCTTTATGAATTGGTGCTAAAATAGAAAAAAAACTTGCATACTACTAGTCTTACGACTTGTTTGTTCCAGCACTTAGTATCATAAAAAAAAAGTTGTTTATTATAACGATATTTAAGTACACATGACACAATCCAATTCCTTCTAATAAAAGTTAAAACTTTTTATATTATGTTGTTATTTTTTAATTCAACGTTGTAATTGTAATGGCCTGACGTTGAACATATGTCACGCTTATAAGTCAGACTAAGGCTGAGATTTATAAAACCAGATTTGACTTCGACTAAATAAAGATAGCCAGCTAACCAAGTTTTTCGTATTTACAAAATGTAGTTTGCCTAAGTTTAAGCAAGAAATGAAAATAAACTTTGAGTTTATATCGTAATTTCTTGCTTAAACTTAGGCAAAGTTGGTTTTCTAAATAAGAAAAACTTGCTTAGCCCGCAATTTTTATTTAGTCGAAGTCAAAGTTCTTTTCTTAAATTTAAAAATGCGAAAATGTCACGTGAACATGAAGTCTTGTATTAATTCTATTCTTTATACTCTATCGATATTTCCATCCAACCTATCGGTATCTATTAAAAATCCAGTGGCAATAAAATAGACACATTTCAAAAGTATATTTTCGTGCGTTTATCGTTTATTATTTTCCGTATACTTATGAACTCGGCGTCGTTATTAAATTCCCATAAAACAAGTAATTTCGGGGAAGCATTCTTATTACAATTGACGTATGAAGGAATTCGCGATATCAAACATTTAATTAATCTCTGTTCCTATTCGCAGTTGTTTGTGTGGAATTCAAATTAAAACAGTAACAAGAGTGCATTTTGCTGCGAGGCTCTCGCCGCTCTTATATCGCCCCTCGCTTTATTATCAATTTTGTGCAATCGAAGTTTGCCTCTATCTTATATGTTGCTTTATACAGAGTGTTATTTAAATGATTCAGTATAGGAAAATCCAAAATCATGGAAGATACAAAGAAACTGTCTTAGGAACCAATAAGTCTTTTTTGTGAAAACAATTTTGGCATAGTCATTTTTTGGTCAAGCGTGTGTTGTTCATAAAAATGACCACCTTCTGCTGTCCCGATTTTTTCGTCCCATACAATGGAATCACCCTTATAAGAAGCTGTCTATCAGCATTTAAAAAAATTTGTCAATTTTACTAATTTTGTATGAAATACATTTTATGATATTTGACCAACTTCTGCTGTCCTGATTTTTTCGTCCCATACAATGAAATGATCCCTTCATGAAACTGAGTCGATAAACACTAAAGAAATTTTTGATTAATTTTATTCATTTTTATGGACAACCCACTCTTAATCAAAAACTATGCCACATTTTTTTGTCTTTATAGTTGTTATGGTTTCGGATTTGCCTATAATGTCCCATTTAAAAATAACACTCTGTATACTACGGTTTTACATAGGAAAATTGTAGTAAGATGTGTGCAGTCTAAATACAAATATGCACTATTTATAAAAATGATGAATGTATTTTTTAATTTGTAAGCCACAACAGCAGACATCGTAGTTAATCTAAGGAACGTAGCTTACCAAACAATAGATCTTGCGACAAAAAAAATCTGTTCCATGACATTTATTCGCATAATTCCATGACATTAAACGAAAAATATTTTTATTACAATTGTTGACAGCTAGCTCCCTGCACGGCGAAGTGCGCGAAATGAAAATAATGGCAATGTTTTAATTTCCCTGCGAGTGACGGGTCACGTGGGTCCCCCCCTCACCCTTTTGCGCACCGGGGGCCCGCGAACTGTCATCGTCACTGCCGTGGACAATTAGTCTGGTCATGAGTTTAAATAAGTAGTGCAATAGGGTTTGAAAAATGTTTTAGTGATAGAGGCTCAATTCTTGATTATGTGCATGAATATTTAGTAGTAGTAGGCACATAGTGAGTGTCATCACTACTACGTCGTAATAAGGTATAGTTTTTTATCATAATTAAAAACTATATAGTAGGTAATTTAGGGCGTCAAACTCGTACGCGATGCGCCACGGGGTACAGACGTTGGCGGGGACACAGTGGCACAACACGTGCACGCATGGATAAACGCAATCAAAAAACACGAGATAGTATTAAGATATTATTATATCTTCAATTAAACTTGTCCCTCAACCATGTCACTCAAGAAATAAACTTCATGGCGTTTTGTTTTCTTAAATAATTGTATAGTTTTTATACATCCATTTTTAAATGCCATCCCATTAATGAATAATGGATCAATGATGATTCAAATGAATCAAGTTTGTCGTAGTATTTGTTGCATAAAAGAATTGTATGCATAAAAGTCACCAATATTCAGTCGACAGTCGATATAATATTTATTGACCACAATCACTAACTGCTTGCAAACGGGCAACATTTTTGCGGAATGCACTGTCTTTTTACTCCGTCTTCAAAAAAGGCAGACTCTATGTGTTTTAAAATTCTGGAGCAACCCAATTCCGCCAAGTCGGACGTAATTGTTTGTTTCTGAATACACCATGATAGACATGACAACACTCATACTTGAGTTCGGAATGATGGATGTTCGGAAGCAGTGTTCACGTTCTTAATATTTAGTGTTCATCTACTTTATTGAACTATTTAAGATTCTTTTTTGATATAGAGGACAGATAAATCCAGTACTGATAGTGTTATATTATGTTCAGTCCAGTATTGGCGAAAATAATTTCTAGTCACATAATTACATATTATACTGGTAGTAGTCTATTGAATGTAGAAGTGTTATCGAAAGTAAGGTAAAACACTTAAATACTTGTTTAATGGTTTTATAAAGTGCCTATAGGTAAATCTGGGCACAAGCTTACATTCTGATAAATATACCAGAAGTATGATAGAAAAATATGCATAAAATCTGTTAAATTTATACATAACGGACTCCCATAACATTTGTTCTTAAATCCCTTTACATTGGACGGCGAGCTAAAAAGTGCACACGCGCGGAAAATCAAAAAGCGATTGTCGCATGGATTTAAGAGTGGCAGCCCTGGTTCTAATGCTGGGATTAGCAGTTGCATTCATGGTGACATTAAATCTATGATAGTGATCCGAGTTTCCATTGAGTCGTATTATAAGTCACACGTCAATTTCGCATTACAAATCCCAAATAAATTGATAAATGAAACAGTTATAGTTTTTTTAAGTACCTACTAGGTACTTTAGTAGTAATAGACTCCTTGTGAAAGAGTTTGTTGGTAAGTACTGCCACTTTGCCTATTTCTGCCGCCTGTAGGGTAAGGGTGCTGGTGAAATTACAGGCACATGGGACTTGTCAACTCATGGCTTAGAGTTACGGGCACAGTGGCAATGCTCCTCAGATCTTTGCTATTTAAAGCTCTGAGGACATTGCGACTGTTATGTACAGGCGTGTAGCTTACCATCAGGCGCACGACTTGTTCGTCCCGTCACTTGATATTATAAAAAAAAGGTAACTTATAAGTAACTTTTTCGTTAAGGAATTGATCGTGATATTTGACGTTAACAAATACCGTAATTACAACTGAACGAGAAAGTAATATTTATATACCATATACTGAGTCTGGCTTCCTGTTGGAGTTACACAAGTTTTAGAGTATACATAATATAAAAAAAGAGGTTGAAAATGGGAATTTTCGCTCTTTTAATAACCTTTTTGGAGATTAAATCGATATTTTATTTATTGTAAATATTTTCCAAATACAGATAAGTGAAATTACAATAGTTCGTGCAAGCTGGGATTAAGTACGAAACCAGAATTTTTAAACATTAATTAAATTTGCATTATGAATCGAGGTCTTAAGTTTTCACAATTGTTACACATAGGAAATGGAACTATTTGTCCCGATTTAAATCGCGTACATTTGTTTTTTTCAAACAAACCAACGTTTCGGGCCCTTTACAAGTCCTATAATCACGGTTGACTTGACGGATTGTTTGAAAAAACAAATATACGCGATTTAAGTCCGGAAAATAGTTTGATTTCCTTTGCATTATGAAATTAAATGAAAAATAATCAGAAGTTATTTCAGGCTTTAATTATTTTGAAAGACTAATCACATCCTGTTTTTCAAAATACCGATAACATATTGAATAAGCAAGAAATTTGTAACATGAATTGAAATCTATGATCGATTTATATTGCAATTAATAAGATTATAAGTGGTGAGTTTTTCCATGTATCCATCCATAGCGCTATTCATCATAGATATCCATTACACTATGATGCAAAAGCGATAATTTGTAAAATGACACAACACACGACGGGTGATTAACGCATTATTTTACCATTAGATTATTTTTATGATATCAAGCGACGAGACGAATTAATCGCCCTCCTGGTAGAAAGCGACACGCCTATCCATGACAGTTGCAGTGTCACTCAGAGCTTTAAACCACAAAGCTCTGGGAGGCACTGCCACTTGACAAGCCCCATGTGCCCGTAATTTCATCCTTACACATTACTGCTCGGCAAGGTGGCAGTACTTTCCTGGACAAACTATTTCACACGGAGTTCTACTGCTATTAAAACTGACATTTTACATTTTCGGTGGTTTCACGGCTGTTACAAGACCCAGTAAATTATGTTTATAGTTGTATAATTTGTGATTTGAACATAAAATGCACCAGTTTGCCACGTTTCAGTACACACTAATTAAAAGCCAAGATCAAAAGTTTTTGTAATTTTTGTAATGCGCCATGTTCCGCCCAGAACATACAAGTTGGTGGAGACCAAAACTCTAGATGCATAGTCCAATTAAAATTAATTAGCTTCCGAATACTCCGCGAAACGAAACAAGAAATCAACAAAGATACCAAATGGATAAGAACATGGCTCCTAAAAGCGGCATTCCAATTAGAGTTCTAATTTTGTTCTTCTTGTCTTTGAAATTACATTATTAGTTCTTCCATAATTATTTCGGGTTTCACATATTTACCTACTTATAAATGAAATTTGTAACTAATTATCTAAAATCTTCTGGTTTTCATGCTCTAAGTATCTAATTTGTATTATTACGATGCGTACGTTGGTTATCGTTAGGCTAATTGGCAGGCTTACAGTCCAATTTTTTCTCATAGTATTTCATATGTCATTGGTAGTTTCTTCGCAGCGTCCTCTGCAATTTGGGTGGGTTATAGAATAGCAGTTATTTTGGATGTTAATTTATCATTGTATGAGCAGACGTTAATCATAGCGATTGCCAAAATAACTTGTAAGTCGCAGAGTAATATGATTTATGGCGTAGAAGTATGTTAATTACAATGTACGTTTCTAGGGTCAGCGTTCAGCAGTGTAATTGGTTATGTACTGTCTTCCCGCCAATTCCAGGTGGCTAACAGCGTAAAGTGAAAGACAGCCGAATGATATTAATGTTCTGATTTCAGAGTTAAACCACTATGTTTACTTAGTGCCTGCCTCCGTGGCCGAACGGTTAGCATGCTGGACTGCTACGCAGAGGTCACTGGTGCAATTCCCGGGCGGGGAGAAATAATTGTATAGCCTACATTTATTTCTCTCGTGAGTTTGGGTGTAATTTGTGGTTGTCTATGTGGACACACGTCCACGGCACCCGCAATACAGGGTTTCCCTAGTGCGGGGCTATGTAAAAGTAAAGAATTATCCGGAAGGACAGTAATTTTGTTACTAGTTAAATTTTTTAGTTACAAGAATGTCCCAAATTTTTTAACGTGACATCACCTTGTCTCCATTCTATTTTGTATGTACATATATAATTACCTCTTAAAATAAACAGTATACCTAAAATTATCATACTTATCATATACACTGTACTAAGCATATCATATCTCAAACAACTTCTACTCGCAAGCAAGGAATTTAATAATTCGTGTGGCATTTCATAAAGGTCGTTCATGTGAAGAGTGCGTATAATAACACTGAGGACAACTCTTCAGGTGTAATAATGACGTATAAAAAATCCCTGCAATTCAATTAGAGAGAAAGCAGGGAGAGGCAGAGGCACGGAGCAGGGAGGGTGGGGCCTAATAAACATAATATAAATAATCTGTGGCGATAAATCTGCAGCGCTTTATGGCAGGAGTGGGTTGTCACTCCGTCTAATTAGCGCTAGTGCTGCTGTGCGTTCACATATTGACTGGTAAGCGCTTTGTACACTTTTTTTTAGAAATTTGTCACTGCTCAAAATTTGTGATGGAATAAATGACGTAATAGAACAACTATAAAATGATAGAGAATAGATTTAGATTAGATAGTCCAGTGTAGTACTGTCATCTTACCTATTTCTGCCGCCAAGCAGTAATGCGAGCGTTACTGCGTTCCGGATTTGAAGGGTAAGGGTACTGGTGAAATTACAAGCACATGGGACTTTACAACTTATATCTCAGGGTGACGGGCGCAGATTTGAATTGAATATTGTGATGTTTTACTAGCATGATATTTGTACATTTTTTGTGAGAATACTCCACTAGCTTGCTGATAATATTTATATTACTGATATAAAGATCGGACATAAAGAAAAGTTCCTCCGATCTCATTGGATTCATACCAGTGTCAGATGCCACGCCGAGGTCACTGCTCTAGCTCAGTTGGTTGAGAGTGGTGGCCTAGGTGTAGACAATTACTGTCACTAGACTTTATTGTATTGAATTCTAATAATGTTTAAAGTAACCGTCTTGTAAGACTGGAATATAATTACGAATAACTATAATTTTGTCGTCATAGAGTTCGGTCGTTAATGTTCATAAGTATAACTTGTGCTAATTAATTAGATACAACATAGTACGAAATATTATAAAGAGAAAAATATTGTCATCAGAATTGAGATGAGATAAGCAAGGTGAGGTAGCAAACATTAATAGAAAAAGCAGAACGAAATTAGCATCCCGGGTATACTATGGCCCCATCTGCAAAATTACCACGTTTGAGAAGAGAGATTTAAAGATTATACGAACGAAATTAGTCGACAATTCGTAGCAGTAGAGCTCCTTGTGATAGAGTTCGTTCAGGGTGGATCTGCCACATTACCTAATTCTATCGCCAAGCAGCAATGCGAGCGTTTCTGCGTTCCGGATTTGAAGAGCAAGGGTGCTGGTGAAGTTACAGGCGCATGAGACTTTTCAACTTGTGTCTCAGAGTGACGACAGTGTGCCCTTTGAGAGGCAATGCAACTGTCATAGACAGGCGTGACGCTTACCACCAGGCGCACGACTTGTGGTCCCGTCACTAAGTATCATAAAAAAAATGCCTAACTAGGAGAGGCTTGTAAAATTTCACATACACGTAATTTGTTTCATATAGTTTGTATTATTTTTATGACTTTCATGTAATAAAAGCACTTTTGGCATATTATCACATGTGGCTTTATTACATTACGGGTGAGAATTGTTTAAAAAAAATACCTATCAAAGTGAAGTGAAAATGAAAGTGATACGCAATTCCAGCGTTAAAGCGGCTACCCAACCTGCTGTCTTGTCAAAGCACTCTTCATCAGGCTTAGTTAATTATCGTTATGAGGACATATCAGGTTTATTATAATTACTCATTTTAATGTTGCTGCGCCTACCGCGCGGTGCACGAGTCGCCGTGCCTATGTGCCCCGACCGACCCTTTGCTTTGTTATTGGTGGCACTTATAATTTAATTCTCTATAAGTGCACAATTAGATCTGTATGGATGTATCAGTGACGTATTTAGTCGAATATAACAGGGAAGTGATGTAAAAAATAAGAAAGGAAAACTTGCAGCGTAGAGTTAGGATTTTAGTATGATGTGAGTATAAGAGCAGTTACACATGGCCACTTTGAAACTGCATCGCGACTTTAACGGTTTATAGGCGGTTGTATTGATGCAAACGTCGACGTGTGTGACGGTTTTTAGGTTCTGTGTAGTACGTATTATGATAACTACGTATTACTAAGTCGAACTAACTTTTATCAATAATTGTGAAGCGTTTGCTGGTAATCATAATAGCCGTCTCTTTTAATAACGTACTCATTACCAGGATCGGTTAACGTAATCGAATTTAAAATCTATACACACTAATTGTCCGCTGATGTAACTCTGTTCTCGTTTCGGCTGGTATCACCAGCACGCACCATTACCTTCATAATTTAATTAGTTTCGAGTGATCATTTCATTAATAGAGGCGATATTTGGCGAGCTCGCCCGCGGCTTTGTCAATTTTAATTAAGCCAGATAGGTGGAGCGAAATGTTGGAATTCTTCGTTAATTAGTCCGGGAGATTTCTAATAATTTGATATCGATTAAATTGTTCTGCTCGATGGGGGTTAATAAGCCAGTGCCGGTATTCGTATTACGTGCCGGAATTCACACGTGGATGGTGGTATTGAGGAACAATTTGGTCGCTTGTGACATTACTGCGTTAACTAATAGACGCCAATTAATTAACATACATACTAACTGTTAACTCCTTATATTTAGAAACACCAGCTCTTATATGATTTTTACTTCCATTGATTTTAGTATAATCAGTCATTACAAAATGAATGAATACCTACAATAAAAATTTGAACCATACTAGAAACAACGAGTACCGAAAATATAATAAAATAAATAACGCATACACTAATTTAGTGAAATTACAGGCACATGATACTTGTCAACTTATGTCTCAGGGTGACGGGCGCAATGGCAGTGCCCCTCAGATCTTTGCGGTTTTTAAGCTCCGAATGGCACTGCAACTGTTATGGACAGGCGTGTAGCTTACGATCAGGTGGACGACGTGTTCGTCCCATCACATGATACTATAAAAAAAAACACTCACAGATCCGCACTACGGAAACCCAGTATTACAATACGCAATTATGTTTTGTAATCTTTACTCAAATAGCTCAAATGACGTGGCCGGACACTGATTTCCAACATACAGGCTTGCATCTAGTGTGGATGATCAGAGTTCAACAATCAATTTGTACAATTCAGCGCGGTAATACTGCCAGTGTTATGGGGACGTTTGAACCAGCTAAGAGCGGTCCTTTTTGATTGTACTAGTTGGATAAAAATGGCTAAGTCTGGCGAATTGCATTATTAATTTTTATGTGACGAAGCCTGTTGCTTATTTATATTTCTGTCTTCCTGACGAAGCCTACGTTGCGGATTGACACAATTGTGTAATTAATTTAGTTTTTAAATTAATTGATCAATAAAATAAATATTGGAATATTAAATTTTGAACAATTACTTACTTACTTTTATGTAGAATCTATGGTGTTTTTTTGTCTCTGTACACTTTTTTTTGTGAATAATCAAATTCGTATTATTATGTATTGCGGGTACCACATCGGCGCATACACATAGACAATCACAAATTACACCCAACCTCACGAGCATGGTGACCGTTCGGCCTCTGTGGCATTAAAATAAGACTATAATAATAATAATACGGAATGGTAAAGACATCCCATACCCAACTGGGTATACGCCACCAGTAGCCGCCATGTTGAACTCAACATGGCGGCTACTGGTGGCGTGATTAGCGTGGCTAAGTTCTGGACCGCGACAATATGGTACTCGTATATGCCGTCGATACCATAAGAAGAAGAGACAAATATTAATTACACTGAAATAATTTAACAGAGGTGTTTCATAATAGTATTCCAGTACATGAAACCTGTAAGTATTAATCTCATATAAAAGCTGTGTAATTAATTATTACAATTATGAAACATATTCAAACCAATATAAAAATTTAGATCATAATAATTAACATTAAAAAGCATAAATATACTGATACAATTTAATTTATCATTCAGTTAATTAATTCATGGTCAAAATTGGACAAAATAATGATTAACACAAAAAATAATCCTAATAAATGTTCGTAAATTATAATAATATTATTATGTTAAAAACGTGATAAAAATTAATTTAAGGTAACAAAACCAGTTGAATAATGGTAAATGTCAATAATTATAAAAACATAAAACCTATACACATATGTTTAAGATTTGAATGCGCAATGTGTAAAAACACAGTCATATTTCACGTTACTAGTAGAAGTATAAGTATATGTGAAAAGTTGGCTCCGGGAAGTATCTTACCTATTTCTGCCGCTAAACAGTAATGTGAGCATAACTGCGTTTCGGTTTTGAAGGGTAAGGGTGCTGGTGAAATTACAGGCACATGGGACTATGGGAGTATCCTTTAAATATTTGCGATTTAAAGCTCCAAGCGGCACTACAACTGTTATGGACAGGCGGCGTGTCGTTTGCCACCAGGCGCACGACTTGTTCGTCTCGTCACTTGGCTTCATAAAAAAAAACAAAAAAACTCTATTGTTAAGTTTATTACACATGGTTTGAAGTAACTTCACTAACAGTGTTCAATGGAATTGCCCGCTACTATTGCCTGCAGCGTTATTGACCGGTGTTTATAGTGTTTATAATGCACGTCAGCCTTTTCCTTGTACGTCAAATGACACACAATTGTCGAGGAGCCCTTTCGAACTGAATGTCAGCCAAATTGCCCTCTTTGTTGCATAATGTTGGCAAATACCGCGTTTTAAAGTTGACGTGCAACGCCCCCTGCTTGTGAAATTGTTGCATATATTATTTAGACTTAATGCGGTTACAATGTTAGCGTAATTCTTGGCCAGCACGCAATTTTGATGTTAATTCTTGAGGACAATAATGACGATGATTCCGAGTGTATAATTAGAAAAACGGAATTCTGAACGAGGACCCCCTAATGATAGGAATCAAACATACGTTGTTGATATTATCCTGAACAAAGGCGCCACTTAAAACTTTTGAGGCGCTAAACAGAAAAGTTTCTATGATTATGCCTAAATAATTATACTTTTTTATCACAAAAAAGCCGTTAAAACGAAAGCTCTGTAGACAAGTAATTAGAGAAATTTGTAAGATCTACTGGCTCATTCGTTCCGTAGCTCAGTAGGGAGAGCGATAGCTCCGGTTTGGTGAAAGAGTCGTTGGTTCGGGTCCAGCCGGATCGAAGAAAAGTTTTATATCAATAATAAAAAAAAAATGGTGGAGTATTTTCACAAAAATATATAAATAACATGGCAGTTAAGACATCATGATAGGCAATGAAATATATATTGTAACAGTATAATACATAAATGCTTACACTACAACGTAATTCGTATAAACTTTGTTCCGTGTAGATATATCATAGCAAAAATTTTGATTGCCTCCGTGGCCGATATTCTTTTTTCTTTCAAAAACATGTTTTTTTTAAATTAAATCTTTAATCCGCTTTAGCCTATATTATTACTATTTAAGTGTAATATGCGTCTCTTCTTCTTATCGTATCAATGGCATACACCATGTTATCGCGGTCCAGAACTTAGCCACGCTAATCACGCCTCAAGTAGCCGCCATGTTGAACTGTGTATGGGATGTCTTTGCTGTTCGGTATTATTATTATAGTATTATTTTAACTGCCTCTGTGGCCAAACGGTTACCATGCCGGACAGCCACGCAGAGGTCCCGGGTTCGATTCCCGGGTCGAGAGAAAGATTTGTATGGCCTACATTTATTTTTCTTGTGAGTTTGTAATTTGTGCCTGTCTATGTCAGTGTCCATGGCGCCCGCGTCACAGGGTTTCCCTAATGCGGGACTATAAGTGTGTGCGTTAAAAAAAGTTTTTATTCTCTTTTCACTACAATTTATCACACAATCTGTGTTCATTTCATATGGTATATAAAGAAAATATTTTTTGTTTCAGGTAAATGTTCCTAATAATTATCAACAACAGTACAGAGTACTAAAAAACCGACCTCAAATGTCATTCATCCCCTAATTCGCCACTCTTAGAGATGGAATATTTTCTTCAAATTTAAATGGGACTACATCTGAGGTACCCTCTTTCCAACAAAAAAAGAATCATCAAAATTGGTTAACAAATCGTCGAGTTATCGCGTAACATACATATTTAAAAAACATACAGTCGAATTGAGAATCTCCTCCTTTTTTTGAAGTTGGTTACAAACAAAACTACAAAATCATGTTTGATAAATTAATCCTTCCGCTTTTTATCAAGGTATGTTTTCATTACGTCCTGGATATATCCGTCGTCGGAGTCCTTAAGAAGTTGTTCAAGCTATAAAATTAACGGTGTTTGATAAATTGTGCTAATATTTAAGGTTCCCATCACCACGGGACGGGATTTACTTATACGTACCTACTTATACACGCATACCTCATAATCACATTTATTACGATATTTTCATTCAATAGTATTTTCTGGTTCAGTAATTTTGATAACGGTCTTTTCAGGCAGAGTAAGAAGTGTGAAACTTTCCTTATATCTTATGAATTATAACCAAAATTTAAATGAGTAAAACAAATTTCACAGTTATTTCACATAACTACATTAACTATGTTAAAGTTACGTAGTACAAAACTTGTACTGGGTATTTGTAATTTTTTGAAATGTAACATTTATTACTATTTGTAACGATTCTTGTAATACAATATATTGTATATAATAATGTAAAGTTTACAAGATAATAAATAAATCTGATCTAGTCTATAGTTTGTGAGGTACGCATTTTCTAATTACCTGTGATTAATGTTGGGTCATGCAAAAACATTTTTTCCGGTTATTTTTCTAATATTATGCTTTTATTTTTCCGCATTTGACGTTGACACCTGTCAAAAGTTGAAGTTACTGAACGAAAACGATGGAGCCAACAACAGGTGGTGGTGGTGTGGTCGTTGTAGGTTTTTTCGCTATTGTGAAACAATTTTAAATCTCGTTTTCCTAAAAGTGGCTTTTAGCTATACAAGTGTATTTTATAATTCATATATTTTACAATTCTAAATAAAACTTCAAAAGATTTTTCTAAACATAGAACATAATATGAACCCTCGAAATTACATTTTACCAATTTTTCTGGAAAAAGTTCCACTATTTGAAATTTTTCTCAAAATTTCCCAACAGTACTTGTGATATGATATAATTAAATATAAATTGTTAATTCCAGTCCAGTAGTCATAGGCAAGCATATTCCCGAGAAGATGAAGAATAATCGGAGCCCAGAAAATCCGTCATAATTTTGTTGGATTTGGTTCCGGTTGTAATTAATAGTATAATTATAATCGATCAGTAATAATTATTTGTCGCAATGATGAAGGGCTGCAAAATAAAATAAGCGGAAAAGAAACAAAAATAATACCTACGTCGATCAATATTGTAAACAACAATAATAAATTATATATGAATACAACGGTAGAGATCTTCATTTTAAAGCTTGTTAATGCTGAATTCAGCTATGCTCCTCATTTGACTTTTTCTTTGAAAAACTATGTATAGATGAATCTAGAATGCGAAAGTTTTAAATCAAATTTCATATTCAGAATATAACAAAACAATAAAACTCACCTTTATTCCGCTCAGCCAGTGTAACTTCCGCCCAGACATTTGATCCATTATTCATGAATATATAATGGTAATGACGAAAAAAAGCGACTTTAAAGGTTATTACTGCATCTAAGAAGATCAGATCTTAAGCAAATTTATATAGGATTACTTAGAAGTTACGTCGTACACAAAGTGACAATCTTAAAAAATGGTCCACAAATGCAGGAAATGTCAACACAAAGTATAGCAAACAAAAAGGTGTTGCTGCAGGTCCATATTTCAATTGGTGATTTATGATAAGAAAGAACTTTAGAAAAAAAAACTAACCTTGACTGTACATTCTGATTGACGGTCCACATGGCGGACCGGACTGTGCAGTGTGCATGCTGAATGACGGTCCACAAAGTGGACCGATGACCTGGTGAAGGTTACGGGAATCCGCTGAATGCAAGCAGCGCAAGACCGGTCGTCGTGGGAATCTTTTAGGGAGGCCCTTGTCCAGCAGAGGACGTCTTTAGGCTGAAATGATGATGATGATGATGATGTGCATGCTGTGATTGATCTAACTTATTATTATTATATAACGAAATTATTTTCTCGAATTTATAATTTTTCTATAATTATTTATGATTGCAATCATGCGATCGCTAGAATAACATGATCTTTCTGTAACACTATTTGAAAAAATATCTATTGTCTATTGTGTTTACACACTACTTAATTTCACACTCAGCCGTCAAAATCCGTCGGAGTTCAATTTGTGTTGGTTGCAAATTTGTTCTGCAAAAAGCAAATGCTAGGTAACAGCTTTGTACTCAACTAGACGTAACGAGCATTCAGTTGAAGTATTTTTGTATCTACATTATTGTTTTGCTTAATTCCACTGGAAATTAATTAATGCCTACTTCAAAACTAATGAACATTACTTATCTGTTAAATTCAAATTGTTCTAAATTTCAAATTAGAAACGGTTGGTTATAAACAATTAATGAATCTAGCAATAATGCAAATTAGAATTTTTTTTGGAAATGTTGGTAGTAAAACATATCATTTCAATAGTGTACATCGATTGTTATTAAATATTTTGTATACAGTTAAGTAAACTTTATATTTCTTGCTTAACTTTATATTTCGGACTTAATTCGAACTGTCGGCCACTTGTAATAAACATTTTGATTGTCAAATTTAAATTTAACAGTAATCTTATTGTCCGTTGGCATAGTTTTATATAAAAATATAAATAGTTTGGTGATGTAACAATGACTTATTTTCCCGTTGACCTACGTACAGGAAAAACATGCGTTGCATAACAATATCATAATCAATACCCTGCAGTATAATTATGTTCAATCCAGAAGTCGATAATCGAATAGCCGCTATAAAAAGATTTGGTTCCAGTTTTCAAGATCTGTAAACTGCCGTTCGAAATTTGAAATGCTGCGGTGGTACCACGGGACGCAAGAATGAATGAATTGAAAACGTGCACCACGCTCGTCAATGGCCGATTATATGCGTCTCGCGATTAGCACTGCCCGATTAGTGAAGCCCGCTAAAGTCGAATGACTCGCTAGTGGGAAAAGCAACCAGGCTCATCCGGCGGCCTATAGCTTAGATATAGATACTATCAATAATATTATACAGTAGTAAGTTACTATGCAGATCTAAGGGAAGGCATCATGTTTAGGAGTTCAATTAATATGTTTTATGCCCGTGCACGATTATTGTTTATATTAATGAGTTTAATATTGAAACTTATTTCTGAGAGACTGGTGTCTAAGACAGGCATAAAAATGCTAGTATTACAGGTCGCCAACTCCGTACTTGGCGGAGTGTACTAGAATTAGGTAAAACTTAATTTTACATCAATTATGAAAGTACGGTAAAAATTAAGTAAAATATCTGATTTCGATCAACTACTATTACGATATACTAAATTAATCTAGTATATATATTGTTAAAGAGAAATTGTGTAGGTTAAAGAGAAATGATTTAGGTTAAATAGAAATTGTGTATGTGTGATTCTGATGTAGGTGCTGATTATAGGTGTAGTGTACTGTAGGTGCATACTGATTCAATATTTTCCAAGCAATTGTTTTTTAATTTAGGAGCATCACATGGAAAATGTCTCCTATAAAAATTCAAGATTCAGTCTTTAAGTAATATTTCATATAATTATAAAGTAAGTACACCAGTTAGGTGCTGTTTGGTTGGGATCAGTTGAACGCAGCGAGTGGTCTCACGACTAGGCGATTTCAATATACGATCCACAATTATACGATTAGTCGCGCTCGAGACAGCAGACTTTACTGTAAGGTGTTCCAATTAATTAATACAAAATAGGATATACAGTCACAGAGAATATTTTTAAATTAGCAGCAACTAGCGTTATTTTCTATTTGTTTTTTCAGCTTTTTATTATGGAGAATAGAATAACAGAGCTGGCATCAAAAACTAGTGCCCACTAGTGCGGTTGTTTCGGCACCTAATCCAACGGCGTGGGCAGACGCGGCGGGAAAATGGCGGAAATTGAAAATAAACATTTCATCTGCGCCCTGGCACGCACTGCCCAAATTGACAATACAACCAATTTGCCGCGCCGCACCGACCACCTTTGTATGGGAATTGAAAAATAATATTACTCTTTTTTCGTACATTGCCCGTAGGCAATCTCAAAAATAAACTACACTCGATTCTCGTTTCGTTTACAAGACAGTTATTGTTGAAGAAAAGTATTATTGCTTAGAGTCATTTTAATGTATTTAAAAATAAGCCTAACCCAAAATGGAATCCTTTATGTGATTTTGAAGTGCTGTCTTTTGTATTGTGCAGGATATTTGCAATTTGTACACTTGCATATGAATTCTGATTTAAAATGACCTTTTGACCTCAGCAGTCTCTATTCTTCCTTAACTCGATGAATAGTCTGAGTGAGATGGAGAGGGGTTATCACACTGACAGGAAATCCGCCGATAGCGCTCATTCATCCAGTCAGTTGCAGTGTTTACAACGAGGCCATTTTGTAAACACGCGTGTTGCGACGGCTTTGCGTTTTAAGAAAAAAGCGTTGTAATCTAAAAAGTTTTTGTGTTGACATTTAAAAATGACATTTACAATTGAAATGGTTTATAATTGAGACATAAAATGTTTGATTTAGATAAGTACTTATTTAAGAATATGTGTTTCAAGGCTTTTTAAGTAACTTGGTGAGTATTTGTAATATGGCATATCTATTTCATCTAAAGAACTCTCGAATAAGGTGTGTTAAATGTAAGGTGTTTGACTTCTTGATACAGTTAACTACAAGTCATGCGATTGTCATTAAGTAAAAGTATCGTTATAGATTAATGTTTAAAGGTTCTAGAAGAATTTTTTTAACGATTGCTTAAAAATAATAAGCATTTTAAAATTGTAATTCTGCATATTACCTACCTCTATCGCCGAACGGTTACCATACTGGGCTGCCACGCAGAGGGCCCGGGTTCGAATCCCGGGCCGGGAGAAGTTATTTGTACGGCCCTCATTTATTTCTCTCGTGAGTTTGGGTGTAATTTGTCGTTGTCTAAGTGAGTGTCCATGGCGCCCGCGACACAGGCTTTCCTTGGGGGGGGGGGGGGGGGGGAGGGGGGGTTGTTTTTTAAAAAAAATTTGAAAAAAAAGTAATTCCATAGTAATGATTACAAGTCTTATGAATTGATTAGCAAAGAACTTGATGATATAAGACAAACAACAATTTCTCCACGAAATTCTCAATTTTATGCATAGTAGAATAATTTTTAACAATTACTCTGAAAAGTCTTAAATTTAATTTACTTAATAGCTTACCGCGATATTCCTCCGCAAAACATAAAATATTAATTAAATTAAACGCATTAGATTAGCTTGTAAAGCAAGCGTAATTAATTTACGCTAATTGAGATAAAGTTTTTTTAATAACCCAAATAGTCGAATATAATATCTTGTACATAGCGCAATTATCAAAATTAGATTGTCTACGCATTAGTGATTCCACTAGAAAAAAATACTCATTATTTCCTCGAGGGTATGTTGCCATCGCTCGCGTATCTGTTTGTTTACTACCGGTACTAAGCACTCGTACATTGAAACGAATATCTAAACTAAAAGCATTTATTGCATAAATTGTCCATCTATTTCACCGTTGTTTAAATTAATCATTTATATTACCTATTAGACATATGCTTTGAAAACAAACTTTAGAAGCAGTAGACTCCTTGTATAAGAGTTTTTTTTAATATATATTATGTAGGCAGCAAACAAGCATACGGCCCATTCGATGGAAAGTGGTCATTGTCGCCTATGAACGCCTACAACACTAGAGGCGTCACGAGCGCGTTGCCAACCCTTTACGACCCTTCTCAAACCTCTTTCCGTTCAGGGAAGTACTGCCACCTTACTTATTTTTGCCGCTAAGCACAAATGATCATTACTGCGTTCCGGTTTTGAAGCTGGTGAAATTACAGGTATTTGGGACTTCTCTACTTATGTCTCAAAGTGACGGGCACAGTGGCAGTACCCCTCAGATCTTTGCAATCTAAAGCTCTGAGTGGCACTGCAGCTGCATGGACAGACGTGTCGCTTACCATCAACTGCACGACTAGTTCGTCCATTTTTTTTTGAGTTTTTCTCGTTGATGCTACTTTGGTCAATAGCCTTAAGTAATAACTCGCACTTAACAAAATAAGCAGCGTGTAATTATTAAAGAGGCCTTCTTAATTATAGTTAAATGTAATGGACGCTAGTCGATGGGCCGCAAATGAATGAATGTATAATTGAATGACTCCCCACAAATAAAAGCAATTTTCTTATGGCCGAGCCTAGGTCAAACGTAATTTAATTAATGGGTCGCATAGCTCTGATTAAACTATTTCCGGAATCGAAAGGTCCGATAGAGCTCTGGATCCATTGCATGAACTGGGACCAGGCTGATTATCACTACTTCTCAAGGTATACATAGGTATATAGTATAACTATCCTTACACATATATAGTATATCTATCTTACCATGAAATGCCGCTTACTACCGTCGCCGTAGCGTGGAAGTTACCTATATTCGTTTCATATATAGTTCTTATTGTTGCAAAATATGTAAGCTTACTTGATACAAAGTTCTAGAAAGTAAATTTCACATTTACGAAACTGCTCGTTTCTTTTGCTATAATATCAAGTGACGGGACGAACAAGTCGTGCCCTGGTGGTAATTGACACGTCTATCCAAATCAGTTGCAGTGCCACTCAGAGCTTTAAATCGCAAAAATCTGACGGGTACTAGGGTACTACCGCTACACCCGTCACTTTGAGGCATAAGTTGTATTTTCTATAATATCAAGTGACGGAACAAAGAAGTCGTGCACCTGATGATAAGCGACACGCCTATCTATAACAGCCGCAGTGCCACTCGGAGCTTTAAATATATCACAAAGATCTGAGGGGCACTCCAACTACGCTTGTCACCCTAAGACATAAGTTGACAAGTCCTATGTGCCGGTAGTTTCACGAGCACCCCTACCTTTCCAAACCGGAACGCAGTAACGCTCACATTACTGCTTGGTGGCAGAAATAGGCAAGGCAGTACTTCCCTGGATGAACTCTTTCACAAGAAGCTCTACACTAACGTTAGTTTCGTCAGTATGTGAAAAGGGAATATAAATAACTTGCAATATTTGAACTTTAGTAGTGCCTATTACGTATATATGTACAATGTAAAACCAAATAAAAGCTTTTAAAAGGAACTGCAGCCGAAACAATTATTGGATTGCCTAATATCATAAAAGCAACAACAATCCTGCGAAAGGTAATAAATAAAACATAGCCCTACTCCGATAGCTTTTGTTTAATCTAATAAATGTTTAATAAGAAATAGGTGTAATAGGCGCTCCCTTTGGCGCAGGGATGCCTGCAGAGGGCGACTAGCGGCTGCATAATGTCAGAATTGACATATGATTGTGGGAACACCCCTGTGGGCCACTCGACTAATACTGTAATGGAGAGCTCTAATTTACCCACTTCATATAATTTTTAAGTGATCAGAAACTAAAAATGTACTCAACATTACTTTAAAATACTGCTGACTTATTTTGTAGGTTGTATTTAATTTAAAAATAAATTTTCAACTCTCTACTTTTAAACATAGTAAGTATAGACGTCGTTTCATTAACGAGGGATATAGTAGTTAGTTTTTAGCGCATTGCATTTCCAATTCTAAATTACCACAGCCTGAATGGTAGCTATCGATGTAATTAAGAATCGATCGTATACATATCGAATATTCTAATGAGAATGCAAGTAAGTACACTACAAAATGGCACTTAATTGTGGATAATTTATTTGACTACAGGAAAACTAGTTTCTTAATAGATAGATTTACATCTCGATTGAATTTTAATTGCGCCAACGAGCGAGTGCACTTCAATAACGGTGTAAGTTAATTATAAAAGGCAATTGATTTAAAAGGAACCGTGTCGTGGTCGGTATGAGTAACAGAAAAAGTTTTCAATTTCACTAAAAGGGACTGGTTTGTGTCTCAGAAGTCTCGTCTGGTTATCGGCTTGTAATGTATGAAGTTAGTCGCCGCGGCCTTATTTTATAACTCACTTCACGTAATAGGCTCCAAGTTCCTTTAATTCACTTTCCTCCCGCAGCGCGAACCGAGTACCTACTTATTCATGCACTTAACATAACAATACAAGATTTATGAACACAACTCCTAATAAATTGAATACACAAGAAATAGTGTGCCAACATCTCATTACCAGAAGCAATAATTTTGTTCAGGTCCAGATATTTGGCACGTGACTAAATGATGAATGGTTTAGTTACGTTTCTTAGTCCTAATTTTTACGGTCTAGTCTGTGCATAATACGGGATGACAGACGAATATGCACATAAATTTGTCCATAAACACGGTTCATAAATTATCACGACAACGATTTGGAACATTTTACAACTGCTATCAAAGATTCTTTACGATCAATAGGGATGGCGACTGCATTGCGTCATAATTAATACGATACGTTTGTTTTATAATGTAATAAAAACATCAGCAAAATCGGCTATATGTATTACTCATATTACATCCTTGTCGTTACTCGTCACGTTAGCAAGCGCCATATCTTTTACTACATGTCTTATATAGTCCGTAAAATCACAAAATGCACTAACATTTATTTTCATTCAACCTTGATACAAAGTAACTATCCTTTTACAACTATATCTATTCTTGCTAATAGAATTGGGCAATTAATGTAGAACTCTACTTTTAAACTCTATTAGTTAAAGCCATTAGGTGGAATTTTTCACGATGTCAATGAATATTTAATTAATTACGAGTTACAATTTTCCCGTTTTAATTAAAATGGCCTATTGGGTTAATTAGAAGGGAATTTTAAAATATATATGTAGTGGTATGAATTCGTTTTCTATAGTACAGTACGTAGGTTGACAGAAAACTATCTATACGTATTTTCGGAAAATAGGTACCTAATGCAGTTGGTTCAAGTTATGAAAGGAGAGTTTCTCTATCGAAATTGAGTTCGACATCTCAAATAGATAAACCGATATCTACCCGTTATAAAGCAAACTTTATAGTTTTGTTTTTGGCAGTTTTGACACAGCTTCTATCTACTTATTTGTTCCTTCAGTTGCATCTAACTGAGGTGAAACTTTTAACTTTCCCGACGTATATTCTACCAGAGTACCATTTACTTCTGTCCCTGTCTGTGTTTGTTTATGATCTACTACAGCTCTGTGTTTACTATTTCATTTCTTTGCTTATCGAAGACCTTAATCACTTTGAATACCAGAATAGCATTCCTTGTTAGTTCTTGATATAGAATAGACATTAACATCCTCAATAACATTTTAGTAGGCAAGCGGTGCGATAAGAGCGGGTGGGCTTTGTGCGGTTCCTTCAGGACACCGTGAGAGAGACAGGAGACACCTGAAAACAATAAACACGAAATTGCCACAATAATCGGCCCTCATGATCAGAACAACGACTGTCAGACAATGGGGCAGATTACGCGATAGGGGTTTAACCGAATAGCAGCTAACTCGATTACGCGGCCATCCGTGATTGTGTTTGAGCCTATTAATGTTTGAATTTCGTTATATTATTGCAGCAGGCGGGTATCAGTAATCCAATATAGTTGGTATTAACGAAATTTTGCGTCGAGTTTGCGGTTGCCGTCCGCCGACCGGAGAACGTGTGATAATGGTAATGCTAGTGACATTTGAAATTACACTGTATACATCTACGGAAGTGCGGATTGTTCTGGTCTGTTCAGAATTTTATTAGGTTTTCATTGTTGAGGATGCGTGCAAATCGTTCATTTATTGATGCTCAAACGACTCTTGCTCTTTGTTCTTATGCCCACAAAAATGTAAAGGTAATTCTGTACATAGTAGAGGGACATTAGACAATGCATTAAAGTAACAGTGTACATGTAATTGAATTAACGTGTTTAATAATTAATTAATGATGAACTGTGACATTATTGATTTGGATGTAATGATCAAATTGTATTTGCATATTGTAATGAATAAATGAAATGAAATGAAGCAGTTCCTTTTTTAAAGAACAATCGAGTTCTAAAACAGTCCTATTCATGAGTTGTTTTGCAATCCCTCACGTAGGCAATCGTTTGTAGTTCATATCAACGGGTACGCGATGAGACGCAGGGTGCGAGCGCTGCCGTTGCCACCGCCGCCAGTGCCGGCCATCGCAAGATTAAAGAACAACTTAAAGGAAAGCAATCTGCTAAATAAGTGTCGGCGGAAACGCCCGCCATGAAGGCAGCTCTATTTCACACAAGGTAAACACAAAAACCAGTAAAGTACATAAAACGCCGTCCAACTGTGTATTGTTGAATTTAAAAAAGCTTATATTTCAAACATTTTACGTTCTTCACTATGGAAGTGAATTATCAAGTAATTAATTAGATCTTGAAATAACTTCATAACAATTAAGATTGTTATCATTTAGTTACCCCTATCCATCATAGTATAAGAGTCTAATTACGTGTTTAAAATGAAGTAAGCCTCCCAATATCAATTAAGAATGTTTTTTCTGTTTCGTGCGTTAGGCATAATAAAGGTAATGTGGAGCAACTTTTAGTGCGACTGTAGTTGTTTGAATTATTTAGCTTCTCGTCTCGTTACTTTAGCCGGTGTTTCCGCAGGTGTGGCAATCATATTGTCTCTCCCACACGCTGGAGGGGTGCCGGGAGGGGAGGTACCGGAGGGGGACACAGCCTCCCCGCAGTCTCGCTTATTCTTTAATCTCGCTGATGAATTATGATTAGCGGAGTGCACTCAATCCTATTAGTGATGTCTGCCGCAGAATGTTCCTCAGATTTGATTTGTTTCTGGATGAGGTACCATTTGTTGACTTAGATTTATCGTATAGCTAATTATTTTCATCAAATAGTTCTACAAAACTAATAAAACGCCACTAATTACACATAGGTATAACAACATCGTTATGGGAACGTATCACCTAGTAATGTAGCAACAGGGTTAGCTTCTGTCAGGTCCATTTGGATTATTAAGATATTCTACGGGGAATATTGTCCAGCTCTATTTTTTGTACCGCAAACTGCATTTGGTACATTAAAATTACCGGCAAAAACTAGCTGCAGTTGCACGTCGTAGCTCGCTTTGGGACCACAAACTCCGATTATCCAAACGGAGAGCTCCCGAAACAGCAGTATGAAATTTTAACGTGTAATTGATTATGAAGTTGGGTAGTAATGGGCGAGAATAGTTTCTAATTTGCGCTGGCGCACGGCGGTTCGAATAATTGGTCTCGGGACAGAGTTAATCATTAACGTGTGCGAGCTGGTCCCTCGCGACTCTTGTGCAGACCATCCTTCAATTTAGCAGCTCTGCATGGTACCTTTGTTGATTTTGAGCAATTCACTTATAGAGTTGATTGATCATACTGTGAGTAGACTGTTAATCCATACACCACTACGCACGGGTCTCCTCTGAGGAGAGACTAGGCCTTATAAGAAACTAACCCAATATGTGTTAGGTTATTTAAGCACTTAGTTGAAAGAAATATTCACATCAAGAGTTTTGTTACCGTAATATTAGAAACAATTATCATCATCAACCCATTTTATACGTCCGACAGCTGGGCATGAGTCTCCTTTCAGAGGGCTTTAGTCCACCACGCGGACCCAATGCGGGTTGGGAACTTCACACGTTTCCCGAGGGTTGTGAACCTTCTTCTTCGTGCAAATTTTTATCACGATATTTTTCTTCAAAAAGCTCATGATAAATTTCTAATTAAATTTCGCACATAAACTCCGAAAACTCAGATTTGAATTCACGACCTCAGCTTGAGAGGTGGTAGGTCAAACCATTTAGAATACCACAGTTTTTATACTAGAAACAAATCACCCTTCAATTATCAATGTCATCGGTTGTCTTATCGATTAAGTTTGTTTTCTGTAACTCATAATGCAATTAAAATGTATCATTTTACTGACAATGTATTGGTTACCCACATAAAAGTATGCTCTCTACGCCCGCATAGTTCACGACGGGTTCGTCTCGATTGACGTTCGTTAGATCCTAATTCGTGCGTATTGACATTTCGAAAGTCAGTGCTAATGGAAGGCGTGAGCTTTTTTGCTTCCGCTGTCTCTAATCTCGCCTGGCTGCATTCGATACGGGTTTTTTTAATAGGCCGGACTTAGACTTTGCGCGGTCTTTCATGTCATTTCAGTAATTTAACTTTACGACCTTTTATAACTATTAAAATATACATATAAGTGGAGTGTTATTTTTAAAATACTAACAATCTCACAAGACTATATTACTAACATCATAAAAAATAACTTTTGTTCCATGACTTTCAAATATTCATCAGATTTTACTTTCGTACAAAAATAAATAGATTTAAATCGATCGCTCTAAACACAGGAGTGGGAATCGTCGCAGAGGACGCTTGCACGTTTGAACATATTCTACCAAATCGATGCCTCACTTTCTCAAACACGTATCTTATAAAGAGTGATTATTCAGGAGATGCCAAAAATTTCTACTTATTTTAAATTTATTTCTTATCAAGGGTGTTAATTTGGACGTTTCTCTCGCGCAAATCGCGCCCCGGCTTGCTAGTCCTACTGATAGTATATGAAAAACTTAAGTTTATTTTTTATCAATGTATTATGTTTTGTAAAAAGTCATGAAACTAAAGTTGTTGTTTATGATGTTAGTAATATAGTCCAGCGACGATTGTAGTATTTTAAACGTATTGGCAACGCGGTTCAACGACGGTACAATTATCTTAACTTGGCTTATCTTTTCAACTAACTTAGATTCAATTCAATTCAAATACGTAGTTCAATGCAAAGTCACATGATAATGGGGTATTAACAATATTTTTAATTTTCATAACATTATAAGATAATTATGAGTATGGAAAATAATGATAACAAAAACGCTCTTTATTATCTAATGAATAATTTGATAAAGAGAAATTTATTTATATCTATTCGTCAATAAATCCGTGAACAATTTTTTACTATTGTACAGAACTAGATTTATTATAATAGTCACTATAAGCAAGCTGATCCGTTTTGGCTAACTTAGTTCAATAAAATAATAATAATATATTAGTTAATAATATATTTATATTAATAATACATAATTATGTTCAGAAAACAATTTGTTTTCTTTTCAAACTTTTTTTATGGTGGCGGCAGAAATAGTTAAAGTCACCAGGCCTTCAACCTATGAAACTAGTATTCAATAAAAACAAATCAAGTGTTGGTGTTTTCAAAAAAATGGTTTTATTCAATGACTTGTATATAATGTTATGAATATAATCAAAATGTGTTTCGAGCGCGTGCGTGCGTGCGTGCGTGCGTGCGTGCGTGCGTGCGTGCGTGTGTGTGTGTGCAATAGCAAAATATTGTTCTAAGAGAAGAACAATTGAATGCTTCTTTTCGCCTCGTCATGATAGGGTAAAAAAATTCCCACTTCGTCCCTGTCTAATATCAGTTAGTTGTCTTTCGAGTGCCGTGTCGTGTTGCTGTCATTGAACGGTAATTATTCACGAGGCCTTCGAAAAAAGCCGAAAGCGCGAACGTGCCGTACCGCCCTATTGCATTCGAAAGGTACTATAATAATCAGATGACCGGTCAGTTACACAACAGAATTTTCTGCCTTTGTCCATACTAATCATAACCTTAGCACGTTTTGAGTATGAATAATAAGAAAAAAGATTTTACAAAATACAAATCCGTCTAATCATTTATTTTCATTGTTTGTGAAAGGACACTCACTGGTAAGTAACAATTCTTTCAAATAAAAACAGTATAGTGAACACAATTTTATTTTTACGACGTCATTGTACATTGCTGTCGTAGGTTTATATGTTATAATGAAGGTAACGTTTATCAGGTGTTGATTGAATATCGTATGTAATTCACCCGAAACTTTACACGAAAAAGGCTTTTTGAAATGAAATTCCAATTATGAAGTACAAATATCTATACTATTGACAAAAACGTGCTTGATCCCTAGACACTTCTGATGTGTAGATAATCAAATCGCATTGATAAAAATTAAATATGATTCTAAATCCATACTTCTGTAACAGATTGTAATCGTACTTATGTACACAACGTTTTAAAGTAACAAGAACGATCTACTGTTCAAAATTTGTTGATAATTTACAATCTACTTAATAATAAACCGACAAGGGATTTGTTGAATAATACTCGTATATGTAAGTGTAAGTTGAATTGCCACTCCTTTAAACATCATGGACCTTAAACAAATGAATAAATGTTATACAACTCAGCGCAGCTCCGATCCTAGAGAAATAAATTTAAAAAAAAGTGTGTTATGGAAATCGGAAACAACGACTGTACCACAAACATCCAGATCCGAGACAATATAGAAACGTCAGTTTTTCTAAATTTTTTTATGAGACCAAGTGATGAACAAGTCGGTGGTAACCGACACGCCTGTCCATAGCAGTTGCAGTGTCACTCAGAGCTTTAAATCGCTGAAGGGCACTATCACTGCGCCCATCACCCTGAGGCATAAGCTGAAAAGTCCCATGTGCCTGTAATGTTACCAGATAATTCATTAATTGTAATTTCATCATAATTTCACTTCTTTTTATCGTATCTATGGCATGCACTATAATGATTGCCATCGTGGTGAATGGATTAGCCAATCAGCGTAAGGTACTTATAGATTGTTGCCCATAATGCGCCAGACGTAAAGGAATGAATGACGAAAGTTCCTTTCGTGCTCCATTATTTCACATTGACCCGGCCAGAATTGAACCCGGGACCTCAGGGAAGGCGACACCATGAGAACCGGTATGCAGGCCACTCGACCAAGAGGGTCGTCAAATGAGATCTTGAATCAAAAATATTCGAACCGGTATTTTTCATGGATATCTTGTTGTAAATTGGACACATTCTTATCGGGGTTATAAAAAGAGTGTTATTTTTATACGTCCGCAAGTAAAATATATCGTTAGGTATTCAGGGGTTGCGCTATACTTAAATAGGTAAGGAGAATCTTGTAGGCGTAAGATCCACTTTCATTAAAAGGCTATTCTGAATCGGTGTTCCATTTCCAAGATCATAACAACCATTGCAAACCATAAATGGAAAATTTCGCGGCTACATATACAAATATAAATTATATTTATGCCTCATTAGATTATTATATTTTTTGATAACCACTAACCACATTTTTTCATTTGGTGTTGTATATTTGGATCGGTTAAATAAGACCGACTGCAGTGTTTTTTGATAATGGAAAGCAGATTTGGGGAATTTGCTCAGTCTATTTGTGCAAAAATGGGTTGTAAAATTCAAACGTACACAAAAGATCATCCAAAATGATCCTTTCTCGTGCGAGGTCACGAGATACGTTAAAAGATAAAAATGTTTTGTTATGTTTTGTACGTATTTTGTTTTCTTGACTAGGCCGCGCACTTTCGATCGACTCTCGTAGCTAATAATGTAAATTAATTCATCACAATTAACTGGTGTCGGTGAGTCATTACATTTCAATATTTAATGTCATAAACATGTTGATCAATATAATTACTAAATGCTATTACGTATAATTATTGCGAAATAGCACAGTTTAAATTTTTAGTAAAGCAATGCCAATTAGGCATAATACATTTCTTTAGTCAGCATTTTAATTGGCACGAATCCTATAATTAGTTTCTTGATTATTCATCAATAGGGGGACCTGAAAATGTCGTCATAGTAGTTCTGAATCAACAGGAAAATTACGTCAATTGAAAACAAGATACGCTCCTGACTAAACCTACATAATTTAGTTCAAGTGTGAATGTAGCTGTTTATAAATGTACCTAAATAGAATTCATAGGCTTACTCAATAACGTATACGTTCCCATTCATTATAATATCATGCCTATTGTTCATTCTGAAGTACTTATATAACACAATAATCGTACATCAATGTGATTTTCTGTTTGTTTGAAATACATTTGTAGAAAATATTAATGACGACATAATATGCAATAATTTGTTTTCACTCGTAAGAGCCGTTAACCATTAATGAGCAGTGAAACGCGAGCCGGTAAGCAGTTTTTGTACTGCATAATGATATCGTAAACCAGTGTTAATAAGCTCTCATTACACGTATAACAACTAATATTAACAATATAAATTTCAATATATTTAATGGATTAACATGTCACCTACTTGTGCATTTGCTGCTTGCTTTATAACCTACTTGTGTAGGAGTAGGTGGCTAATGACAGTACCACGTTAATTATAAATAGGAACTGAACTGTACGTATAATGGACAATAAGCAATGTTATTCTTAAAAGTCATCGAATTCGCAGAAATTTGATTGAATGTTTAGGTTCGGAATGTAATTAACCGCCTTTCCACGGACGGCCTCAGGTGCGGAACAACACAGTTGATTAGCTTCCTTTGTTTATTCAACAATCATTGACACAATTTGAGGCACAGTGTGCATGCTTCCGGCCAATATCCGTATCCCATTATTTACGAGCGGCGATCGGACGCACACTCCAAAACACACAAAAATGAGAGACGCAAGCCATTCGTCACGGGCGCACAATGCCCGATTGTTTCAGGCACTGCTGGCTCTTAATACACGATTTCGCTGTACCAGAAAACAAATTTCTTTGTAAACCATTTTGACGAAAAGGTTGAGCTGTAGGGCGCGCCAAATTGCCTGACAAAACGGTTGCGGGATTGGATTCAGTGCCCGAATTTAATTGAAAATAGTTCGTGTTTAACGTGTTAATGAACCATGACTCTGGCGCAGGCCATGCCCGACTGTATTGCTCGCCGCACGTTTTTTCTTCCACGATCTTAACTACCAAGTTTTTTATTTACTATTTATTCGATATTTTAAGTCACATAATTTGCCATAGCTCGAAGACGACGAATTGAGTTTCACGTTCTCATTAATCGCTTGAGTAGTTGTGCTAATTTTTTCGAGAAATATTACAGGCGTTAAATTTCATGGTAGTGGATTTAATGCTGTAACATAAAACGGCCTCTATGAATTGTCGTACCGCACTGTTCTGAGTCAATTACTGTAACATAACGTCGTTAAATGGGCTAAAAACAGAAAACCAATTTTCATTCACCACTTCCTTGTGTTGACAGTAAAAATAAGATTTAAAAACTTAATTCAGAATCAAAGGAATGTATTTGTGTAGATAGATATAATCTTGAATTCATTCATGGATTGCGATAGCCCCAATAGGATTTGTTTTCTTTATTACTAAAATAATAAAAGCGTAGTAACGATGAGTTGTTTGTTATAGTGCGAGAGGCGAACGCCGCAAAGCGCCAGCGGCGGCAGCCCGACGCCGACGCGCGCGCATATGCTGGCGATGGACGTGACAAAAGAAGCGCGGGCGTCGCCGTTGCCTGCTTCGGCGCAGCAGACAGCGCCACAGGCCGCGCAGCAGCCACCACAGCCGCAGGTACTTAAGCTATTCTTATTTCACGTAGATACCGAGTGGTTCTTATACACATCTTTTTCCACTAAACGTGCTATTGGCAGTTATGAAATACATATGACAAAGTAATTGAATGATAAATTATTGAGTAGTTTCCAATAAGATCATATATCCGCATAATAAAAGTACCAATGGTCTTTCCTTACTAGATCTGCGCGGGATGCAGTAAGGTTATCACAGAGCGGTACCTGCTGAAGGCTCTGGACCAGCTGTGGCACGAGGACTGCCTCAAATGCGGTTGCTGTGACTGCCGCCTTGGCGAGGTTGGCCATACACTTTACACACGCGCTAACCTGATATTATGCAAGAGAGACTATTTAAGGTAATATGTTTGTTTATGCACCGTATATTTTGGTTTCTAAATAAGTGTGAACTGTTCAATCTGTTCAATATGGAGATAACTAAGACGAAACCTACCGCTTTCTTTATAATTATACATCACCTATTGTTAGGAAGAATCCTCTAAGCACTCTTATTTACAAATAACTACTTGTACTAAATCAATATTGCCGACTGTTACAAATTAGATTTGACACAAAAGTGGATACGATTAGAAAATTATCTAGTATTATTTTTGTGTCGATATTTTTGTAATGTATGTATTTATTTCAAAGGTTATTTGGCAACACCGGGTACTGCGCAGCGTGCAACAAGGTGATCCCCGCATTTGAGATGGTGATGCGTGCACGCAGCAATGTGTATCACCTTGAGTGCTTCGCTTGTCAACAGTGCAATCATAGGTTAGTGCTATGTCGTATATTGAAATAGACAATTGCTATATTTAGATTTCTCTAAGGACCTGTAATTGTAATAATACAACTTCGAGGTTTGATGTCAAGCAAGTGTTGCCTTTTAACCGACTCAAAAAAGGAGGAGGTTCCCAATTCGATTGTATGTTTTTTTATATATGTATGTTACGCGATATGAACCGATTTTGATGTTTTATGTTAGAAAGAAGGTACCTCAGTAGTGGTCCCATTTAAATTTCAAGAAAATATTCCACCTTTAAGGGTGGCAAACTAGGGGATGAATGACTTGAGAGATCGGTTTGTGTAGTACACTGTACTGTTTCTTTTATCTACTTATGAGCAATGCTTTTTCTTAAGCTTTATACGACCTTCGATTCCTGTACCACATTCTCCTTCTCCCTTCAATCTTATAATATTATTTTGACGGCCTCTGTGGTCGAGTGGCTTGCACACCAGTTTTCATGGCGTCGCCATCTCTGAAGTCCCGGGTTCGAACCCCGGCCGGGTCAGTGAAGAAACTAACTTTTCTATATTGTCTCGGGTCTGGGTGTTTGTGGTCCTGTCGTTGTTTCCAATTTCTATTATATAGTAATATTTAAAAATATTTATTTATTATGTATTTATAAATAGTATTTATTATTTATTTATTTATTATTATTATATTATTTATCATAGGGAAATGAATGGGTTCAGTGAATGAATAAATGAAAGGAATATGATATTCACTAAGTATGTCTATTTCTTTTTCCATTTTGTTTCCATTACTAGATATTCTCGTGTCTACTATCGTGTCAGTTTACAACAAATCCGTGTATTACAACATCTACGTACTTACGTGATTTCAGCACCACATTCATTGTTCACTAAACTCTCTACCTGTCAGTGGCCATGCCGCTGAAAATTGAGAGGGGACTGGGATATTGAATACACGTCCGACTTGGGACTTTTCTTTTACAACAGAGAAAAACATACAAAACTACTAAAGTGCAAAAGAGACGGCAACAAACATGTGGCGAGAACTTTAGATGGTTTATTCATCTCACGGACGACAAACAAAGAGCGCGATTAAATTTTCCGCTACATAATAAAGCTACATGCACGAAGGGAAACGTATTACATTAATGTTTTAGCTATTTAACTGTTAAGACTACTTTGGAAATCGGTGATAAAGAATCCAATTTAAACTTTGAGCGCAACAGAATTAAATTCAAAATTTTAAGATTTACGAACAGTGAATCATGAATTTTAATCTCCAAAGTAGAGTCTTACTAAAGGTTGTTCCGGAAAATATAGACATAGCCTCATATCCAACTGGAATATAAACGATTAGGGAATTATAAATGTCATGCATTCGGGCAGTAAGTAATCGTTTATGCAGCGAGTATGAGGTTCGGAGGAGTGCGCAAACAGCGGCTAAACGACGCTTGATTTCCCTGGCGCGCACTCGGCCCCTATTTATGCAGCCGTTGAACGCGGCTCAAGCGTTATTGAATCATTCATTATTGCAAATGCACAGACGTATCTGTAAACTCCATGTAAGTGTATTTTTTGCCGATACGGTCACTCACACTATGTCGAATTATGTAGAGCATATAGACCTTAACACGTTGGACTTTCGACTGCTCTTATTGCAAGCGTCTTAGAGTTGAGTTTAACTGTCAAGCTTGACGACTTAAGTATGACTTAACCCTACCTTTTTTCTTTAGGACTGATGAAGGTTTTTGTAAAACGATGTGAAAATATCGAAATTGTATTTGTTAGTTTTATTTTAGTACTATAAAATATTTCCATTTTTATTGCAACTCTTACGAATTGAATTTAAACATGATCTTATTGAGTGCTTCACGTTATATTTAAAGTAACGAATTCACGTTTTGAAACTCTATGAGATATGATAATTTAGATTTTGCCTGAAAATTCCACAAGTTACGTTTTAAATTTCCTTTTCGGGGTGCAAGCGCGAAAGAGCAATCTTCACTGGACTGCGTCCGTTTAAATAATAGAGAGGTCGCGAAGATTGGAGCCACTCCGAATGGTTTATATGTCACTCGTGGACCTTTCCCGAGTTAGTTAGATCTCGCGCGACATTTTCTGCGGATTACGTATTCATTTGACTGCTTTTTGAACTCAGATTCAACAGTTGGATAGCCTGTTTTAGAATATGTAGTTAAATGCCAGATTCACATCTCACTTGGAATTTCATGTACGCTTTTGAGAATAAGGTCATAAGACAGAAATACTTATCATAATTTACATTTTCCAAACCCTACATGTTATACTTTTAAAACGAATATTCGTTCATATTAAATTTCTCAATTAAAGTTCAAAGTAATTATTTTGGCCTTTTAAATATCTCCAATAGGTGTAGATTAAAATTGAATTGTATGATATTTAACCTGAGACATTATGGTGTATCTTAATATTTGGCGAACAAAGTGTGCTGAAATGACAGAGTAAAAGATTAGACTGTCAACGCGGTACCTAGTGTTACATTTTCGCTCGTTTTCTCGGTTACACTCTTTCAGAGGAAGCTTTCGGTTTGCTTCGTCTAAATGTTGGAATGACATTCCACCCCCAATAAAACTTAGTCATTGCACACTTTCAAAAGAAAGTGTAAGCAATGGCTACTTAACGTACAGAAAATACAATAGTTTATTTTTATTGTTTTAAGTTTCTTCTTAGTTTATTTGGCACCTAAGTAAGAATAAATAAATGTATGTAGGTAAGAAACTGAAACTTGTTCCAGTGCCGTTTGTGCCTGTTATTTAATGTTCTTTTACTTACATTATACCGACTGTTTTTTTTTACATGGGACTGCATGCGTAAATCCGAAACCAAAGAAGATACAAGGAAACTGTCTTAAGAACCATCAAATATTTTGTTGTGAAAACAATTTTTACATAGTCAATTTTTTGGTCAAGCGTGAATTGTCCATAAAAATGAATAAAATTAATCAAAATTTTTTTAGTGTTAATCGACTCAATTTCATGAAGGAATCATTTCATTGTACGGGACGAAAAAATCGGGACAGCCGATCCTGGTTAAATTTCTTAAAATATTTTTCGTACGAAATGAATAAAATTAACAATTTTTTTTTAATGCTAATAGTCTCAGTTTCTTATAAGTATGATTTTATTGTATGGGAAGAAAAAAATCCGGACAGTGATCAAATGTAATAAAAAAATGTTCATACAAAATGTCCTTGTATGAAGGTGAAACCTGAAAAGCAGCATGTAGTGCTGAGGCTCCACACTTTTCATTAGCACTAGATTTCACTACATTTCCTGTACAAAACTAAACTGTATCTTTATTAAACTTTTTTATTGTAAATGCATTGTTATTATTATTAATATTAAATTCAGTGATCTTCTTTACAATCGGATGTTAGTTTCAATTTATATTGCTACCAGCAGTTACCAGGTGCCTATTTCCTGACACGAAAATTTACGTGCGTGTTTACTAAACAATGTGGAGCGCAAACTATTAAATATCAGGTACCAATCAATTTCCACGGTAACAGATTTCTGTTCAGATTTCTGAATCCAATTTGCGTGCTGTCCGATCGGGCGGACGTCGGGCGGTAGCGGTACGGCCAGCGAATATCACTAAACGGCTAAATAATTTAGTGGCAATCTGGCGGCGCCCGCGGCGATGCCATGGCGGAAGCCGCGTGCTGCGAATCAGACTTTGCAAGCTCCGTGCTCGGCGTCCATCTGTCATAACGCTCCGCTAGTGTTCTAGTGTTCTTTAGACTTAGCGCATATTGTTTAGCGGACGCGATCACAGCCTACTTAGATAATTGATAACTGCTTTGGGTTTGCTTTTTATATTGGGAAGATTTGTGTAAAGGCGAATTTAGTACCGTTATAACAAAAACCAGCTTAATGTGGTACTTTGTTTCTGAGCCGCATCTTATTTCCATATAACTAACTTATTGCCAGGCAGCGTCAAGTTTTCCGCTTGAGTGCATAATTCCATTGTTCTAAGATTGCGGAAAGGCGACAATCGTATTCTCTTATCATAGAACGTCGAACTTCGCTACAGTTGCGACACAATAGAGTGACGCACAAAGCTCTGCTCGCACCCAGTCATTAAAATTTCGTTCTACATCTTTTCCATTACGTGGCAGACAAAAAATAGCAGAATAAAAAAGGACAACCCCGAAAACAAAAGTCGGGAGCGGAGAGAACAGGAAATAAAGTTAATTAAGAGCAGCGAAATCGACTGAGTTGCGGTGGAAATTGGAACCTTAAAAAAGAGACATTTGTAGCCAAGCTATTGCGCTTAATTTTTGTGACAAGTGAAACAAAAGAGTTGGCAGGGTGTTGGGCTTGGGGGTGGCAAGAAGACGCGGGGGCGAGGGGAGATAAGGCCGGCTTTATCACCGCCGGTTCCGGCGGCCACTGGCGAGTCGAAGGCGATACCTTTTTGTTTAGCCACATTGAGGGATGCGCGCTCGCGTGACGTTATCGCGCCTCTTTGCTTCATGCTGACCTTTCCACTCAGGGTAGTAAATTTTATTCTTAGACGTTTTATGGTTGTTGCTTTTTCGGCTTTTTCATTAAAGTAATGATATTCAAGATTGAACTGTTTAGTTGGTCAAACTAGCACATGTTTTCTACTATTTACTGACTGACGGTTTTGATAATATGAAACGAAGAAACTAGGCCATTGAAATACGTTTGCAATTATTTCATTTACCGGAAAGGCACCCTTACTAGCAGTGCGTCCATTAGGCGTCACTAATTGAATCCTCCTGCACTCAGGTCTGGTAACTGCATCGAACTCGTTTTTGGGATTACACTCAGTACATTCTGCTGCAAGGATTGAAATATCCAGTGACAACGTTAACACGGCAATGGCTATTAACTCATTGGAAATTACTTATCTTTATGCTTATTATTTTCCTGAGTACGCGATATTCACAGTGGAAAAGCTATTTATATTTATTTTTAATTAACTGCGCATATCTTCTTCTGAGTAAAAGCCTGAAACTTTTTTATTCATAATACGTTAGCATCAACAATATCTGCAATGTTTTTCAGAGAAAGTATTACCTCTACGACTGTTTACAGATAATCGGTTAAATTATTATTTCCGTTTCTATTCCTCTATCTACGCTGTTGCATATCTTGTCCGTCTTGTACACATATTGAAGAAAAATTCCTTAAACAGATTCTGCGTGGGCGATCGTTTCTACCTGTGCGAGAACAAGATTCTGTGCGAATATGACTACGAGGAGAGACTGGTATTCGCCAACATGGCGTACAACCCGCCGCCGCTTGCGCACATCAAGCGACAGACTTCACACCTACCTCCTGCACCGGTAAGAACTTAATCCCCTTTAATCGATTTCGTATTTACGAAACGAAACGTACATTTATACGTTGTGAATTCGGTGAATTAATGATTATTCTTAAATTATATCCAAAATGGAGAACGTTTTTCGGAGATCTGTGAAATTATGCGCGTCATTAAAACTTGAATAATTATATTGAAATTTGCGTGCAATGAGTCGTTCTTAAAATCTAGAGAAGTCTGTTTTTTATTAAGGGTTGATAGCCGGCTTCATTAACTTTATTTGCTTTTTCTGGCATTGCCCAGCTCCACCAGCGATGCCTGGGCGTTCTTTGAAGCTACGCCCATATTATATTAAAACTTTTACTCCTTGAAAGGTGCATTAAGTAGTATGAGACAAGGTTTACAAAAGGATATCTATTGACAGGCAAACAACGCCATGGCCCTGATGAATGGCTCTAGCCGAGCCGGAGACCTGAATAACAACATGTCCGGCTCCTCGCCCGCCCCATTCGTCCCACCGCCGCACCTCAAGCCCCTAGGACTCTCGGCGTCCAGCTGAGACTATCGGGTATGAGACTCTGCCCACCCCTACGCGAAGTATCAAAACTAAACGCGCGAATTATAATTACAAGTGACACTACAAAGAGTGAGCTGAATAGTACAATGAAAGGTAAAACCTTCTGTGAGTTGTTAAGCGACGGATTTTTGGAGCGAACTCTCCCTTAAGAGTTCCTAGGACAAGAGTAACTGTGAAATGAACTCACGTTTTTCTGAATCAGTGTGTAAAATAGTTGTTTAACGTAAAAGCAAAGTCAATGCCAAAATGTAGTTAGAATTCTCATTGTTCGTTATTGAAAATATTAATGTAGAATGGTTTTCATTCTTCTGTGTATTTGTATGAAAATGGGAAACGTATGTTTAATTGTTAAAAAATCTCATAATTTGATCTCAAACAGGTAATTGCTGAGTTAGGATAGTGTTTGAAATGTTTAGCGTGTGATTGGAACATTGAAGAGCGCGGGTTGTAAAACTGGGGAATTTACTTCACAGTGGCAGAAGTATGTATTTTAATAGAAGTCGATGTTACATGTGAATATGAAATATGAGGTGATTGTTTGGATTATTATTAATAATATTGCATCCTAGTATGATCAAGTCCCAAATAGAAACTAAATAATAATAGCGATCAAATTATTATTAAGATATTATTTTTACTTTCATTTTATATTAGTCTGACTAAATTCCAGATTTTCAAATCTCTTTGTTATTTCGTTTTGTACCACTGTATATTAACTGTTAAGTTTATCGTAGAACATTGTTACGATATTGTATTATTTATGTAAATAAAATATTGTAAGTAGAATTATAGCATCTAATTACATTGATCAATATAAATATTTAAAATTAGTAAAATGTGAAAAAGTGTTAACATCATTATGGAAATAGTTCAAATAAGTTTTCTTAGAAACATGTAGTGTCTGTAATAAGTAAAATGTCGAGCATTTTTAGCGAGATATCGCAATGCTGTACGCTCGAACACATTATATGTGTCTGGTTTCCTTGTAGCCAATGATACGACCAAAGATGTAGCTCATTAAAGCCTTGTTCAATTGTATACTTTGTTTCTTTTATACACCATCGTTTTACTACATTATATATCTGAATCTATGGATCAAAACATCTATCAAAATTTAAGTGATCTCTGTGCTACTACAATATCTTTTCGTTCTCTATATTGCCATAAAGTATTTTCTTCATTCTATTATACGATGCAGTATGAAAAGCTGTAATTTTCTCGAAAAATATACAATAAAACGCTCAATGAAAGAAGGAATGGCGTTATCAGCGGGTAGGTGAGCGGAAATTTGAAAGGTCGGGAGATCGCTGTCTCATATCGGGGACGTAAAAATGTCGACCCAGTCAGTGCATTGTCGCCGAGAGCGGTGCTATGATACCGACAGAGAACATGCCGTTAAGGTAACATCGTCTTCTACTTAAATATAGGACACATTACTAGGGTTGATGATTTTTGCTCACCTACACTTTCGTAAAGTTAGCGCGTTTTCTCACTTCATCTGATTCGTATTCGTGCCAAATCCGAGACTATACAATTATAGAAAACTCGGACCCACCTCGGATGTCGTCTGTGCACTAAGTCCAATTCAAATCCGAGAAAATACGAATATCGCTTGTACACCTACAGATAAAATGATACTTCGGACACCTGTGACATTTCGGACCGTCATTTCTCGGATTCAACGCAAACGCTCTTAATGTATAAAGAATTCGGTAAACAGGAATGAGTTTGGCGACTCAACGTATATTCTTTACGCAAGAACTTCGACGAGAGTTTTTTTATGACACGATGTCACTTGTTCGTCCCAAATGACGGCTAAAACAAGTCCTGCACCTGGTGGTAAGAGAGACGCCTGTTCGTAACAGTTGCAGTACCGCTCAGAGCTTTAAATCGTAAAGATCTGAGGGGCTCTGCCAATGCGCCCGTCACCCTGAGACACAAGTTGACAAGTCACATGCAATTTCACCAGCACGCTTAGCCTTCAAAACCAAAACGCAGTAGTGCTCACATTACTGCTTGGCAGCAGAAATAGGTAAGGTGGCAGTACTTCGCTGGACTAACTCTTTTACTAAACGTAAAACAAAGTTAATAATTTCTATTTAAAATAAGACTAGTAATCACTAGTAATTCAAGAACACACACCTTATCATACTTTATGCTGATACATAGCCGTGTAACTCAACATCTATAATCGATACTGAATATATAAGCAATTGACAAAAGGCGGGGGTGAGTCACGGAGAAAAATCACCCCAATTTCCCGACACCCAACCTTGTGTACCACGCTTTAATAAAATTGTTATCAACGCAATCTTTAATTTTAACAGAGAAAATAAACATGCTTTATGTTAATAACAATGAGTACACCAAGTAAGGTGTAAAGTATGGAATAAATTAAATTGTGTGTGGAATAGGAAAATATTTTATACAGTCAAGAGCAAGACCAAGCTTAAGGCTTTGCGCTTTGGACCGTTGTTATCGTAGCGACGGCACAGAGTTGTATTTAATTCGGCACTTTGACTCAAGTAAATACTTTTATACAATAAACTTACCCATATATCTTGATGTACACAATACAGAAACATCATATTATCATTAACATATGACACACACAGCGCACTGACACTTATTCACACATTCACACTTAGTTAAGCAATTCAGTTCTATAATATTACTTTTATGTTATTTTCTTTTATACTAATTACGTACTAGTTATAGAGGAGCACTACTTAAAACAAGTTCTCGACCTTGTATGCAATTTTTATTTATATTTGAGACGAAATAAAGTATTATTATTATTACACCCTTTTTTCTTATCGTATCAATGTCATGTACTACAATGTTTGCTACTGTGGCGAAAGGACTTGCCATCGTGGTATAAAGTACCCGCCAGTTGTTGCTCAGGGTGCGTCAGACGTGCGGGAAAGGGATGGGACGTCGTGCTGGGAGGCTCCTTTCATGCACCCCAATTACACTAATAATAATTAAATGTTAAGTGCAAACTTGCCAGTACTGCCCTCAGAACGAGAACAGGCAGAACTGCTGTATAAAGTACGCATAGTTGTGTCTTTTTTCGTAACGAGGGCACATTATAGGAAAGGTAAAATGTGGGCATACTATTTACATGGAAGATAAAGAAAAGGAAGCAGAATCAACGATACTTAGGACGTTGTTTATCCTTGCTTGGTAGCAGTAGAACTCCTTGTGAAAGAGTTTGTTATAGCAGTAGAGATCCTTGTGAAAGAGTTCGTCTAGGGAAGCACTGCGACCTTATCTATTTCTGCCGCCAAGCAGTGATGTCAGTATTACTGTGTTCCGGTTTTGAAGGGTAAGTGTGCTGTTGAATTTGCAGGCACATGGGACTTGTCAACTTATGTCTCAGGGTGCTGTGCGCAGTGGCGGTGCTTCTCATATCTTTGAGATTTAAATCTCTGAGTGGCACTGCAACTGTTACTTGAAAAAAAATCCACAACTAAAGAATCCTAGGATCAATAGCATTGACGATTAGCAAACAATACAAACAATTTTGTTCTATTCAGAGTGTACACATAACAGTGACGTGGGCTAACGCTTCTTGAACCGTGAACGACACAATAAGTTGAATGAAAAATGGCACTTTGGCAGGCCGCCGGGACGGCACACAAATCAAAACGGGAAACCGGTAGCGAAAAGTGAAAAAATTACAGTTACGTAACATGGAGCCAGTGGGTTCTGTCGAATTTTCAATGACTCAAAAAATTTGATGTTATAGGTACATAGAACTACAAGGTACCTACCTTGTACTTGCAGTGAATGGCTGTTGCTAATGACTGCGTAAAATGTGACTGCTTTTTGTGAGCTAGGGTGTTGTACAATTTGCTATGTAAAATCGTTAAGTACTTTTTTACACGGTCGTGAGCAACAACTTTCATTCATTAATACTCGTATAATAACCGCTGTGATTATTACAAATAAATGTTTTTTATTAAGTCTTAGTTACTTTATTTCTTATTCAACTGTTAGATTTGAAAATAAAATTAATTCTATATTAGAGTCAATGTGCATAATATTGTGATTAATTTATTAAGTTGAAATTTGATTTGGTTCATACTTACACATAACTTACATATAACTTGCCTGACTTTGCTTTGATTAACTTGCTTGCCTTGCCGGACTGCCACGCAGAGGTCCCAGGTTCGATTCCCGGGCCGGGAGAAATAGCTGTATGGCCTGCAATTGTTTCTCTCGTGAGTTTGGGTGTAATTTGTGGTAGTCTATGTGTGTGTCCATGGCGCCCGCGACACAGGGTTTCCCTGGTGCGGGGCTATGTTGAGTGTGTGCGTTATTTATTATTTATTATTATAACTTGAAATTTTTTTAGTGGTAATTTTTAAATTTATTGAATGTCACGATGTTTGACAACTATGATATTCAAATATTTTTCTGAAATTACTCTACTAGTTTGTAATAATTATTAATACAAACACTACCAGGTTAAGTGATAAAAAGTTTTCACAGATTTCTCAGAGAGAGTCGTTAAAAACAAAGATCTGCAATAAGCACATAGAATAACTTGTAAGGTCCGCTAATGCGTTCCGTGGCTTAATTGGCATAGCGTCTGGTACGGTTTGCTGGAAGACGTTGTTCACATCCAACCGGATCGAAGGAATTTTTTCTTAGTATTTGATGATTGTATTAATAATTGTTTTTTAGTGTTCCTCTAAATATATCCATGAATAAATAATATGTGTTCTTAATGGTGTATGTACAACCCTTTGATTTTCAGACTTTAGGAATTTATGGAAATGCCAAAGGTACCCTAAAAAAAGAAAACAGCGTAGGAAGCCCGGAGCACACCACTGATGGCTTCTTGCAATAATTTCCGTTTTCAATGAACGCGTTTTTCTTTTTCTTATCACCGCACGAACTAGGATGGTTGGGAATAAATTGAAATACAAAATTGATTGTTGACTTTTCCCGGCCGTTTTATTACTGTCACAAATAGGAAAAAGATTAAAAATTGCCTACAGACGGTTGAGGCGCAAGCAGGGCCGAAGGCTTCCTTGATACGATTGTTATTGTGTATGATTCATTTCCTTTTCCGTGATTAGTACAAACGATAAAATGTTGAAATAATATTGTCGAAAATGCCGCGGGGGTCCTATTTCATCCTTTTAATAAGCCTCAATTTTTTTTTCCTTTTTATTATTGTCAGATTACGGAAAGAATAAGTCGTGCATCTGGTGTTTCAAGCATCATGCCTGTTTATAATAGTTTATGTACCACTCAGGGCTATACGCAAAGATCTGAGTGGCACTATCATTGCGCCGCCACCCCTCAGGGTGTCCAACATAAAATGGACTAGTTCCTATGTGCCTGTAGTTTCACTAGCTTTCCCTTATCCTTCGCAACCGTACTGCAGAATGATCACATTACTGCTTGGAGATAGAAATAAATATGGTGGCCATACTTCTCTGGACAAACTCTTCCATAAAAAGCTCTTCTAATTGATTGGTTATTGGGTATATTTACATTCCTTTGTGTCTTGAATTAGGATATTTCACAATTTCAGACATATAGTCTGCAATTAATTCGTGTTATTATAATATGAAGTGTTTAAAAACTAATTTTTGTTATTAATAATTACTCGGTCATTAATCAGCAATAAAGGCAATCGTTATACTAAAACTCTTAACTGTTTAACAAATCATTATAATTGTATTATCTTTTTTAATTCGTGTAACAATAAATGAAGAAAACATGATAATGAAGAGCTTTAAAATGGACAGAGAAAAGAAAACAGCACTATAAGAAAAAATGCGGTAACTGTACACGAGACTAATTAGAATGTCAACAAGGGCCCTGGGAGGTTGCTTCAGGATTCTGAGAACCTATAATTGATTAGCTTATTCTCATTAGGCGTATCATTTCGGAAAAACAATAAACAAATGTTATTCGAGCTGCTGTAGGCATTAAACAACATATCTAATTTACGTTATCTGATTGTACAAAAGGAGCGAAGTTAAAAGAAAACGGGTTTATAAGCTTTGGACTGAGATAAGTGAAGTCCGGTGCAAGATTTATTGTTTCTAGTTTTAGTTGCGTCGGATGTTTCGGAGCTCGTAACTTTCAAAATTTTATTTTGATGTAACTGATACAGTAAGGTAATTTCTTCATGCCAACTTACGTTTCTGCGGATGTAATAATCTTGTAAATAATTCATACATTTCCTACAATTATTGGCATCGATGGGGATAACAAAATGTAATATTGACGTCACCAATTCAAACATTAGGTCCTATTAGTAAAATATAAAAAGGATATCATGATTAGAACTTTGCCCAGAGTAGCAGAGCTATTATTTTAACGATCTATTCCCTGTTTACACTCCTTAATATCGAGTCAGGATAAGTTAACGACAGTTGTCAGTTCTTTTACCCTCCTGTTAGCGATTTATTTCAGAAAATGGCTCCAACACAGAAGCCAATTAAACTAGGACTATGAGAAAAAACCAACATTACCTACATCTTCAGCCGCGTTTATTCACATAAGAAGGGGCACCATGGCTCCTTTTAGTCTGGACAACAAAATCCCGGAGGATTCTATTTTTATTTGAGTTTTAATTATTAAAAGTTTTATGGACTGCTTATTTCTTTTTATGAGGTTGTTGAATTAATTCCTTTTGTTTAACTCATTTTGTTAGTGCTTTTTGCTGGATTTTTTCATTTATAACGTTGTAAACCCTGGTAAATTTGCGAATTGTATGAGTCAAATTACTTTTGCCATCATTGATTGACCTACCAACAAATACCACAAAATTATTTCATTTTGTACCGTTTACAATATTTGCGTAGATAAGATGCACAGGCGTCAACATAGTAAACATTAGGTAACATTTACTCTGAAAGGTTTCCGCTTTACATAAAATTCCAATTGAGGGGTTTATTTTCAAACTCTCAATTATCACGTCTGTAGAATATAATATAACATTTTAAACTCCGCAAAGAGATATCCTCTTCGCGTTGGTAAGTAAATTTAACTTTAAAATATGCATAACAGTTTTCCGATGCGATCCCCTCCTGAATTTAAACACATCGACTCGTATTAAGATACATTTCAATTCTGCTCACTTCGTTAGTTCGGAAAGAAAATGTTATTCTATTTTTAAATATTATTTTCTTATATTTTCAATGGGTTCGTATTAATATCCCTATATTAACCATATGGATTTTCTGCAATCTGCACTACCTACTACATTCAATTTAATAAATTAAAACACATTAGCAAAACGCAAGCTTAAAATACTTGCTTTTTGAAGGTGTTTACCCTTCAGACTTCAATCTAGCTTAAGGCTAATAATTTAATAGTCTAGTAAGAACATTATTGGAAAAGGCTCTTAAATGCAAGCCCAGCAACTTTGTCTTCTGAAAAGGTATTACGTGTTTTTTTACGATACTTGGTGCTCCTGGTGGTAACCGACAATCCTGTCCATAACAGTTGCAGTGCCCCGTAAATCTCTAAACTTTAAATCGCAATGATCTGAAGGGTACTGCCACTACAAAGTCGACAAGTCTCAAGTGCCTGTATTTTCACCAGCAACCTTACCCTTCAAAACCGGAACGCTATACTGCTTGGCGACAGAAATAAATAAGGTACTTCCCTAGAGGAACTATCTCACAAGGAGCTCTACTTCTACTAAAATGTGACAAGATAACCACCGCTTCAACTTCTACAAAGACAAAAACAAAGCTACTTGGGTACTTGGTAGCTTTTCTATTTTTATGGATATTGTTACGGATAGTAGCTGTCACACAGAGTGTCGGCGTTTTGAAACTTCAGCGGACGACGAGTAAACTTGAAAAAGCAAACAAGCAAAATTTAAGTTATTTTCCAGTTCTTATTGCAATTTTTTATTTATGGTAATTAATAATCCTTTTATTTTTGAAGCCATAGTAGCCTAATGGTTGGACCTTCCGCTTCTCAAGCAGAGGTCGTGGGTTCCAATCTGAGCTCGCAGAGGTGCTTCTCGGAGGCGTTTCTCGGAATTTATGTGCGAAATTTAATTTAAAATTTACCTTGAGTTTTTTGGTGAACGACAACATTATGATGAAAGTTGCACGCTTCCATGAGCACGATTTCGTCGTCCCGACACGTCACTTATTATCATACCCTAGCCTGAGAGGAGACTCGTGCCCAGCAGTTGGACTTACGGTTGGTGATTATATATTATTTTAATCCTTTTGTAATCTCCTAGAAGGCAAAATCGCTCTACCAATGGTCTACCAAATTTATTCCATTTTTTCCTCCATTTCTACTTTTTACGTTTACTAACTTCAAATTGGAGTATTTTAAATAGCATGGACCATCACGATAATTATATAACACGATAATCACGATATTTTTGTATTGTGATAGCTTTATTGGTGTTAATCGAGACACGTCTACCCTAAAATGGAGGGAATGTGACCAAATCAGTAAGGTCTGGAATACTGGTCAAGTTGACACTTGCCTTTTTATCTACCAATGATATTATACTTAAAAGAACATTCTTATTTACGTAATGGATGTCCTAATGTCGTAATAGATGTACAGGCTAAATTATTGTGTTATTACATAAATAACATTCTTTTCATTCTATTCATAGGAAACAAGAGGTGAAATATTTTTGTTATCATGCTACAATTCTACTTACGCAAATAAGGTTGTAACGTCGTAACAGTTCTCGTTCAAGTTCGTAACTATAGTGCCGGTATGCTATGATGGCCGTTTTGACGTTTGTCCGCTCATCAAGTTTCGTATTAACTCTTAACTACGTTGAAGGAGCTACTTGATGTACAATGTTGTCAATAGAGACGTGCAGTAAAATTTATGGATGTATAATTTTACGACACAACTCGGCATTTGTTTTTCGAAATTCGCAATTTAAAAAAATGAAATCTAATATGATCGTCACTTATAGGATCGCTGTCTACCACAATTTCAACCTCCGGCAAACTTGCGACTACATATTAAGTAAACATTTTTATTTTTGTTTTATTAAAACTTTTTAATCAGCTACCATTGCAATACTAGTTATAAATCTAAAAACGTAGAGATGCACGTCGCATTTGATTTTTTTTTGATAATGAATTGAGATTTGACCTCACTATTGTAATCTGTCAAAACGGCCATCATAGCGTATCTTTGTCAATGCGACTTATACTTAGCTGTATAGAATAACTACTAATTTATATATTATACTAATTTTCGCAGTTTTGTTGGTTCTCGGTACAAACTTTAATCCCCTATTTCACTCCCTTTAAGATGTATTTTTGTGACAAAAAGTAGCTTATGGCCTTCTCCTAGGTCTCATTTATTTCTATAGGAAAACGCATTAAAATTGGTTCAGCGGTTTAGGCGCGAAACGTAACAGACAGAGTTACTTTATCATTTATAATATTAGTTTGGATGTAAATTGAGTTTATGAAATAACAGCATGCTGTATCTATAGTTATTATACACAGTGTCGCTAAAACTATAAGGCTGAACCTATTTAACAGGACGTTAAAGCTTTGAAACAAATTATAACAGACTTGAGACTTCAAACTTAAGTGTACTTAAACCACGACTTGCGAAATGTAAATTGACCCCTCATTTTAGACTCCGCAGATTCATATTGTACCCCCTAAGGATTAGGTCGACTGGAGTTTGCTATCCGACATGATGATAATGATAACAGAATATTTTGGTCATGTTACCTCGATGTTACCACGTAGATACCAAAATGTACACCACCTACAGTCGATACCAAAATGATCTGTGCAGACAAACTAACCAAAAATACCTACCGACACATACAAACTGGTAATCTTAAGAGCCCATACTACCTCAGCGCGAATTAAAATTTTTCCCTTACTACGGTTCATTTTGCTGGGTCGAACGGCAGTGATTTTGGCTTTATTTCATATTTTTTTTACAAACCAAATTAAAGCTATTATGTGTTCTATTTAGTTCAGTTAATATAAAAAAAAAATCATTGGTATATTGAATACAGCCGTTTTCTTGTAAAATTTCGAGGTAAGTCTGTGTTTTTTTTCTATCGTGAAAATTTTGACGAATCGTTTTTCACGCTTTATAGTAACCAGTGTACTTACTACACTATATACTTTTACTATATATTTTTTCCAAACTAATTGATTCAACACTTTCACTGTTATGCGTTATGCGGACTCTTATCCATAAACCTGTAGTAGTAACAACACCTCTTCAAACTTAGTTATGCTATTTTTTTATTTTTACGTGGACTATTTTTGGGCACTCTCGATTTCCAGTAGATATAACCATACCTTACGTTCACTCATGGGGGTGTCCCAAGATATTCTCTTCAACAATACGGTCTGGAAACTTGTTAATGCTATTAGAGGAAGCTGCGGAGGCGTTAAGCTGCAACCTTACTTAATTCTACTTATTCGACAAACTTCCACAACGCTTCCCGCTTTTGCATCTTTGCTAACTATACTGATATAATGTTCGTTAATATATGAAAGTATTGTACAAGGTGTTTTGCAGCAATGTTTCCCATCGGTCACTGGGCTGCCCAATGGGATTTTTTTTCCCATTATTCAGATTGATTTGACAGCGGGCGGTTGATCAGGATGATTTAGAAAGGTCAAAACTGTTTTGCATTTTCTCATTTACTCTTCTTACTTAATTCATATTCAAAGTTCTAATATTTAAGTTAATATATTAGCTACGTTCTTTTGGATCAGGATTTCTTTTAGTTGTGTTTAGGAATCGTTTAGGAAAACTTCTGCAATCAATATAACGATGTTTACAAAACTACCTCTTGTTACTGACAAAATAAAATGCAAGAATTTATTTGGTTAAGTAAGTGGCTTGTGGCAGTTTGATAAAAATAATATTTGTTACAGACTCATGTCTTTTTTTATTTATAATTAATTGATTAATATCATTATTACAAACAGGAAACTTTCCCTTGTTACCATAAATCGATATGTCACATTGAACATATTTTAGTTTCTTTGTACTCAACGATACCTTAACGAATCCCGAGCTGATCTGGACAAAGGAAAAAATCCCGTTGGCCACATTTTTTTGTACATTTTTTACGTACTGAATCGATTCTGTTGCGTTCTATTTCAGAATTATTTTTTTTACAAATGAAATTAAAGCCATTTGAAAAATGTATACTACACGTGTTCTTATAAGTTCAGTTGATTTAAAAAAATCATTGGCATATATTATGTAAAGCACCTATTGAATACAGCGGTTTTCTCGTAGAATTTCGAGATTTAAGTTTGTGTTTTCTTTTCTATCGTGAAAATTTTTAGGAATCCTATTTTCACACCACCTGCCAATCAGTGCATATCGTCAATTTTAGGATATATTTTTGTGCATATCGTCAATTTTAGGATATATTTGATTCAACACTGAAAAAATCAACAATCAAATCAACTAAAGCATTTGAAGTTGTATAGACTCTTAATTAACTTAGCTTAACAAATATAATGTGCAATGTTAAGTACTATTTACTCTGTGTTGAAACACTATTTTGCAGATTGTGTGAAGATATTCCGAGGATACTTATGTATATATAATTATAATAATCAACTTTTGTATTTCGGTATTTTTGCTCTTTCAGAAAACGATTTCCCACTAAATAATGTGCCAGACAGCCGCGTTAAATTGGGCTGCGGACCCTTGCTGCACCTGGATGCTATTGCTCGGTCTCAAACTAGGGGATTCCCTGTGCTATTATTAGTAGGTACCAGAGCAACGGAATTCACTCCGGGGCACTACCTAGAAAACCAAGAACTTTATTTTCCAAATTGGTCCTACGAAATGCCAAAAGAAATTAGATTTTCAAAAATTATAAAATTTATTCTTTATTACAGGTGTCGATTTTTTCAAAATATTCACCAAGAACACGTATACACTTTTCCATTCGTCTAAACCACTTGGAAAATATCGATGACCACTCTTCTTTAGACATCTCAGAAATCTCCAAGTTATAAGCAGCCATGCCATCTTCTTTGCTTTCAAACCGTTATTAGTTAAATTAAAAGGCAAGCCTTTTAATTTTTGGAAAGAGGTAAAAATCACAAGGTGCTAGGTCAGGGGAATATGGCGGGTGAGGCAGGATAGATACATTTTTTGAATGAAAATAGTCGAGTTTTCTAGCAGAAATGTGCGGAGCGGCGTTGTCGTGATGCCAGATGAGGTGGCGGATTCCTGACTTCTGCCGCTTGTCACACCAAGCTGACAAGACTTTTGAGGCACAAACTGTTATGTACTATTCGGAGTTAACTGTCCTTTTTAGAGGATCCTCTAGCACTACAGTAGCAATGTGTCCTGTCATGCAGTAAAAAAACCATTTGTTTCTATGTGCTTCGTGTACGACGACATTTCGTTGGCGTCGGCTCATTTTCAAAGCACCATACAGTGGACTGTCGCTGTGTTTCAGGATCATAGTTATATAACCATGTTTCGTTACTAGTCAGTATATCATAAACGTTTTTTTTCTTGCCAGGGTCGAATTTATCTATCATAAATTTGCACCAATCCACACGACGTTCTTTCTGCTCATCGTTAAGTTTGTGCGGAACTGATCTCGAACAACGTTTATGGAGGGACAGTCGCCCGTGAATAATAGTTTGCAATGCTGCTGATCCAATGCCCAGTTCTTGCTCAAGCTCTGCATATGTAGGTTGTCGATTTTCACGAATTACTTTTTTGATAGCTTGAACGTTTTCTTGAGTAACCGCGGTTGGCGGCCGACCTAACTTCGCCTCATCTTCAAAGCTTTCCCGTCCTCTTTTAAATTCAGCAAACCAATTGAAAACTGTAGCTCGTAAACAAGCAGTATCACCAAAAGTTGTGGTTAAAAGTTGAAAACATTCTTGTGGATTTAACCCTTTTTTGTAGTCATAATAAATCATAACACGAAAATCACGTCGAGAGAGCTCCATTGTTGCGAACAAAATTCCCGCCAGATTATCTCGGTAAAATAAAAAATATTCTATTTAAGACGTGTTCCATTATCAAATTTATTAACCTGCCTTTACGACGGTGTATAACTTGATAGTATGATACAAGTGATTAAAGAGTATCTAAGTTCTTTTGGCACGACTCTGTACATATAGGATTTATTGTTTTCTAAAAACGTTACTTTCCTTAAATAGTCTTATACAATTTGCTTATGTATATACACAGGTAGGTTGGGTACATACAGATGTTATGCGACTCTTAAAAAAATCCAAATAAAATAATTTTATTAGCTAAGACAACATGCACAAAATTTTTCACAAACTCAAATTAACACTGAACATGTTATTTAAAGAAAAATCAAACATTACATGCAAAAATAAGGAAAGCAAAGAAGATCCTAACCAAATTGAGGTTATTTTGTACAGCGGCGTTAAACGCTTGTTTCGGCTGCATTCCAACCCTAGTGTTCTTAACTTCGTTTTGCTGCTGGGCTTCCGCTTTAGGTTGCCGCTTTATTTCCTCAGGTTCGTTAAGTTTCTTAATATTGCTGCTAGGAGACTTTTCGCTGGGCCAATGCTTTCTAAATTCAGTAGTACTTGCCGTTGTGGTTGTCATCTCAGCTGTAGTTCTGGTAACCACGGTCTCAATAGTAATATTAGGAAAAGTGGTCGCATTTGTCGTGGCCATGTAAACAATCATAGGAGACTCAGTAGTTGTAATCACCGATGACGTAACAGTTGTCGAAGGTGTTACTGTACGTTCTATTTCAGACACTACAGTCATTGTGGATGTACCTTCACTTTCTTCAGTAACCGTGTCTGTTGTCTCTGTTGGCCCCAAAGTTACCAAAGTTGTGTGTTCAGTGGTTTCTATCGGTTCCGGCTCAATTCGCGGCGAAGAAGTAGGCGAGTTTCCTGTGTATTGGACTTCCGAGCTAGATTCAGACGACGATGTTGGTTGGGTGACACTTGAAGTAACGGTATCCTTGTAAGTCACCGAACAAATATTGCAGTTGATTTCATCAGTGCCACATTGCTCGTGAGTGCCACAATTGATGAACTGGTTCCATGCAGAAAGCAAGGTATAGAGATGTGGTTGCTTGCAGCTATTTTCTATGTATGTCTGTATACCTAATATTTCTCCTTCGCATATCAAAGGACCCCCACTGTTGCCCTGAAATAATAAAAGAAACCATAGTTTTTTTGGTAAGGAAAAAAATTTTAGTAGAGACTAGGCAGAATTGTGTTCCGATATATAGTGTAATTGATTGAGAGTTGACAAACAACAAGTTCACCTGAAGTTCGACGAAAATACAAAATACTAGGCGGAATGTCGATTCCCAGCCTAAATGCAGCAGTCTTTCTTATTTTTCTTTTTTCACACTTCGGCATATTAGCGCGCGCAAAACAATTGAAACCTACAATTGAATTGAAAGTTTCTCTTAGATTAAACATTGTCCTTTGACATCAATTCTATCAGGTCACACTCTGAGATCAAATTGAACTGAAGTGCATTTTTTATGATAGCTACACATTTTATGCATGTCGGTCGGAGAACAGTCGAGGCATTCCCATCGAATATTGAGCAAACAAGGTGCGCTTTGATAAATATAAACTTACCATACAAAACTCGGGTTCATAAAGGCCGACTTTGTTCTCATCGTTGTCAATGCCGCAGGCCATGGAGGCATCATTGAACTGGTTACCACAATTATCTATCGAAGGTGGCAGTAGCTCTACAGGGAATTGAACTAGCATTTTGTAATATGTGTTATTTCCGTACTTTTTCTGCAAAACAAATAAAATTGAAGATATTGAAGATTCACCTAGCACTTTTAATGATAAAAAGCGAAAAATAAATTAACTTACCGCATATACGAGAATTATACAATTCTTATCGGCGGCACTTCGCTTCGGATTGATGTTTGTAGTGGAAACTGCTGAAGTCATTTTGAACGGCAGAAGGACTTTCAGAAGAGTGATGTCACTGGTCCACCAGACCTCCACAGTATGTTGTTTGGGCCGGGCTATTTGGATAACCTAGATCGGTGAGATGATTACTTGTATTATACTGTTGGATAATATAATTTAAACTCAATTTAATTAGTATTCAAAATTCTAAACGTTATTTTCACTCTTAAGCCCCAGTTCAGAAATTAAATAAATTGTGCTATTCGATTTATAATCATTGTGCGGAAGTCTTGTTATCATTATGAATACCTCTCGTTCTTGTTCATCTTCGTCTTCGTTCAGTGTGAAATTGGCATCGATACTAATAGCTCCGAGTCTGGCCAACAAGGTTTTCCTAGGGAAGCCGAGTGGAATGCCGTCCAGCTCACTATGATCGATAGCAGAACTGATAAGCCATTCTGGCTTAATCAGTGATGCGGCACGGATAAACCGAGCGCCTGTTGTATCGACCACGGTCTCGTCAGGGTAATAGACGAATGCCTGGAAATAATAAGATTAATTGAAATGATATTGTTAGTCTTAGAGGTTTGTACAACTACTAACCCATTAAATCATCCCCATAGAGGTATATAATTTAATCGAGGTATAAGTGTACTGTTCATATTGAGTTACACAAATTGTTCAAGACAATAGTAGGGCACTTACCATAAAAGGAAAAGCGCCTCGTTTGACGTCATTGTCTGGTTCGGCATAAACTTCTTCGCTCCAAAATAATACTGAAAGGGAAGAAGCTCTAGATCACTGAAGGTATATTGAACGACAACTGTCACTCATAGGTTTAAGTGGAAATTGTAGTACAAGTTTTCAGTCGTGAAAACAAGTTACGAAATTTTGATTTTTTGAAGCAAGGAAGAATATAATTATTGTATTAAAGTTTTAGTATCATCGACAGTATGGAAATTTATGATTCTACAACGCCTTCCATGTGTACGTATCTATACGATGAAATAAAAGAAGAAAATACGAACTTACCAAAACACACTGCGATGAGAAGGCGTATTTGCATATTTTTAGAAAACCATATATATATTTTTTTTATAAAATTAACGTTAAGACGTTAAGCAAAGCGCCGGCAGATCTTCTGACATTTCTGATATTCGAAACAGGAATGTGATTTTGTTTTTAATTGTCATCTTCTCACTGCCAGGTAAGAAGAAGAACGGTTAAGCAGACTTATTAGTCAACCTTCTTGCTTAAATTCTCGAACGGGAATTTAAAAACTCCATCATTCTTTTAACTAAACGTTGTCGTAAAAAGTGAATTAGTGGAGTCACGTCCCTTTATTTTTCTCAGTTATCTGTAACAAAGTTGCGCCGACTCGAGTTGAGGGCATTAATCAGAATCGTATCCCGGTCGAGACGTATTATCCCCAATAAGGCGGAAAGAATGAGTTCGCAAATTTAAAACGCGTGTTTTACAGATAACGTGGAGGGATAAATCCTGGAAAAGGCTAATTATTCTTGTAAGGGGTGTTTAAGAAGGCGTATTAATACGCTTGGAGCGACGTCGGTGTTTGAAAAACGGAATAACACAGGAATAAAAAGTGCCGTTTATTTTAAAATATCGCGGACGGGAACACGGCTTGGGCGGGCGCGGGACCGGAGCTCGCACCGCGTCTTTGCTGTTTTAAAACTCAATAAATGCATAAAACATTTGAATTAGGAATTTTCTACGGTTTAATTTATTGGCCTCCATTGATTCACATTCAGTAGATAAATATATTAATTTTAAGGAGCAATTATTATTATCCAAGTCCAATAGGACTTTGATTATAATATTTTGCTCCTTAATTATAACGTAGTATTACACTCTACATTACATGCTACCTTGTTCATCTGAAGATCCAAAACAACAATGTAGCTTACAAGTCTCTTAATATCCTTTCAAAGGAGTGAGAACACTAACGTTGTGATACCGGCCATAAATGAGTGGTAAGATTGTACCCAAACCGCTGATGCGGCGACGGCGGAACGACTAGCTAGACGACCATTACCGGACCAGTTAGATAAGACCCCTACTAATGCTTCCGTTAAATGTTAACTTAACGATTCTACTGTGTAACTCGGCGGCCAAGTGTCTACATATTTTGGTGGTTGTATAACGATCCGAATGAACGAGGTACGTGTTTTGGCGGGTTCCCACAATTGCTTTACACTATTCTAAGTTCTTTATTTCTGAAGACTTGTTCTGAAGACGTACCTTGCATGGTTATACCAAAAGAATAAAGTTTAAATTACACACTTTAGTATTTTTTAAACAGACATTATAGGTGACTAAATACACTGACTACTATGACTTTTTCTCAAAAAGAAATAATTGATACTACTTAGGTATTAGTGCGGTCCACTAAAAGTAGCTGATCACCTAAAATTCTTATATTAATTACAGAAAGTAAACTCAAAACAAGAGGAAGGAAACCGTTAAAACAAAGCCACTGAAATGAATTAGGTTGTTTCATAAATATTTTATATGAATCCTTATTTTTCATAACATGATAATATTCAGATGACAGATTTTTAGTTACCTAATTGTAGATCTTATTTTATTTTAGCTTTATTTATATATTTTATAAAAAAGTGTGCATTTGATATCATAAACAATGCCACTCTCGTCGTGAAAAGACTGAAATAAAATTTAAAAATACTAGAAATTGAGTTAATAAGTTACTAAATTTTCGAATCAATTTTGCTAAATAATTAAAGTAGACGTAAAAGTTGTTAAGCTTTAAACGTGTTATATAATATGTAAGCATATTTACAATTTCTCTAGACGCTATTGTCTCGATAAGGAAATGCCGTAAAAGTTAAGTGACAGCGCCTGAACAAAAGTTAGCAAAGTTTATAGCTAGTTATAACTTTGCCTCACGGGATGTATCTCTAGAAGCATCGGGATATATTGTCGTGATATTACCAACGTATTCTATTCTGACGTTTTAAGGATTCAATGACCACACTAAAGTATAAAAACTATAAATTTTATTTTTGTTTTCTGCCTATTTCTGCCAGTAATGTTAGGATTACTGCGTTCCGGTTTCGAAGGGTAAGGGTGCTGGTGAAATTACAGGGACATTGGACTTGTCAACTCATGTCTCAGGGTGACATGCGCAGTGGCAGCACCCCTCAGATATTTGTGATTTAAAGCTCTGAGTGGCACTGCAACTGTTATGGACAGGCGTGTAGCTTATCATCACGCGCACGACTTATTCGTCCCGTCACTTGATATTATAAAAAAAATAACAATACTTTTTTGCTCGTTTTATGCGTGTGTACGAAAGGAGCCTACTAGGACGTACCATCCCTTTCCTGCATGTCTGACGGACCCTGGGCACCAATCATCGGATATATTGCGCCGATTGGCAATTACTTTTAACACGATGGCAAGCATTATAATGTATGCTATCGATGCGATAAGGCGAAGAAGAACAATAGTTTTCTGATATCTACCACATAAGAAACAAAGCACATAATATACAAGTCAGTAAAATACCACCGGTGAATATAGTTCGGAACTTTTCACGAGCTTACCGAGGCGACGCGACGCTCTCTTGATATGAATATTAAACGCTCCAAGAATTAGGAGATTTATTCGACGATTCGGAACTTGGCCCCTCGCTTAAATGAATGTTTAACATTATCTGCACACTTTTCGTTGAGCCTCTTAAACAACTTGAGAAGAACTTTAATAGAGTGAACTCTCGGACGATTAATTCGGGGACGTGCTAAGGTGGCCAAGAATTCCTAATAAGAAAGGGTGAGTGTGTACCTCAATCGGTCTTTTCGTTCAAATATTTTGATTACCCGTAATACTTTAAATTTTTGTGATATTTGAATTTTGTTATACATTCAAGAAAAATACTTTAAAAAAAAAAGAAAATTCAAAAAAATAAAGAAATTTATTAAATGACTACAATATAAAAAAAGAAAATATCTATATCAAAATAAAAAAATGGGTAAGTCACAATACATTTTTTTTTATTGTACCAAGTGACAAGACGAACAAGTCGTGGTCCTGGCGGTAAGCGACACCCCTGTCCATAACAGTTATAGTGCCACAGCTTTAAAACGCAAAGATCGGAGAGCACAGCTACTGCGCCCGTCACCCTTGAGACATAAGTTGACAAGTCCCCATATGCCTGTAATTTCACCAGCGCCTTACCCTTCAAAACCGGAACGCAGTAATGCTCACAGAAATGCATAGGTTAGGTGGCAGTACTTTCATGGACGAACTCTCTCGCAAGGAGCTCTACTGCTACTACATAACTTAGTTTAAATAATTTAGCTTTAAAGGCAAGGACGCCGTTTATGAGTTTTCGCATTCATAAAAAAATATCGATATGATAAGAAGGTAGGGACAATGTGTTTAAAGTTGTTGGGACATAAAAAAATAATCGGTTATAACCAGATTTTTGTCACAAAATTGTCTTTGCTGTAGTGTCATACTTTACTCAATCCATCTCACGTGCTAGAGACACGTGGTGTCACTAACGATTTTCGTATTGTAACCTGTTAGAGCCACACGGTGTCTCGGACAGTTGTTTTTTAAAAGAAATAAAATTAATAATTAAAAAAAAAAATATAAAGTTTTTAAAGGAAATTAATTAAATTAATAATTTTTCTACCATAATCGTCAGGGACACCGTATCTCTCCAGGATGCTTGATGATGATGACAGTTAATTTCGATAAACCGAATATGTTACAATTTACGTTTCTTTTAGTGCTTTAGAAACAGACTACTTCTCCTGTTGCGATGAGTTTTTTTTTAATTGACCAAAATACAGAAAAAATACTTATTTACTAATTACAAGCTTCGCTCACAAACACCCATCTGGCTTTATCTGCGGCGAAGGAGTTAAGTAAATATATAATATAATAGAGAAAAAATCTAAGAAACTAACTTAATTAGATCTAGACCGGTACAAAAACATGCTCACTTATATATGCATATAAATGGCATATAATAACCATTAAGCTATTTACAAAATAAAGTTTGTATCTTCAGTTTTCAAAAAATTTTTCTTAATATGGGATTTACAGTGTTTGTTGTTTTGATAATTACATGTAAATTCCTCACTGATTTTGTTCCTTAACGCAGGTAACAAATATTGCCAATTTCTTTTTCCATAACAGTTATTGAATTTAGGTAGTATGTAATATGAATCATTTTTGAAGAATTATTTTTCTTAATGTAGTGTGACGAGAGTACGGGGTAATCTTTGTGAAGTTATGATTTATTTATTCATCTATTAATAGGGCAGGGTTTAGTTTGTTCTGTGCAGTTAATATATCACAATATTTAAATAGTTGAGTTCTGTAAAAGATGGTGCTAAATATAGAGGACTGTAGAACTTAAAATAAAAATTTGTAAAACTCTGGTTTATTTTTGGAGGGACGCACAAAGGTAACAATGAGACTGTTTTTTTTACGCAGTTTGGTGTATGTTTTCGTTCATTCAGCCTAGTCTGTGATCTCAACACACTTACATTTTAAAATACTAGAGATTTAAATAATAAATGAATAAATAAAAAAACTTTGCACTCGAAAAAGTCTGTCAGTTGATATCTCTGTTATATCGACTTTCATTTGATTTTAAAACACCATTTTACTGCGACAGTGAAATAAAATTTGGGGAACAATCTGAATATCATGCTATAAAAACTTACAGTTCGGGAAAGCTATATTAAGTTGATTGGTGCGCCGGGGCATTGTTCGCCGGCGTCATTTTCCAACGCTCTGTCCGCGGCATTGTGTGCACTTTATTGAATTTGATTTACTCGCCAATTTTTGTAGGCTTCGGTTTTTATTAACTGACCTCGCGCGGCTGTAAACTTAATTGAATCCACTAACAAAAGGCATCGGATGAAAAGAGCGCCCATCGGTGTGCGTTGCAGATTATAATAGGTTTCCCCGAATTTGCATCGGCTTTAAGTTACCCGATATTGAATTTTTGCATGGTGGTTGCGCTTTCACACGGTTGCTATTGTTGAGCTCAAAAAACACAGAATACTATTTCACGACTAATTGGATTATAATAATTAATAATATATAAGGTCATTACTATCACGGGATTCGTACTTCAACGTCATAAGCATTAAGAAGTGTTCTCGATCGTACTGCCGTCCTTATCATAAACAACGTATTCGAATTTTTTTGCGAAATTGAATTAATAACTACTGGAATCAGGGAAACGAGATCTACAACTCCCTATAAACGTTTTTTTTTTCTTATTTAGTTTCAGTTTTATAGATTAAGCGAAGTTAGTTTATGTTGATAAGGAGGATGGCGAAGGCATCCTCGAATTCAGTAAACCGTTAGATTTACTTTATTATTACAATTTAAAAAATATGTCATAATCCTAAAGGGACTTTTCTAGTACAAAACCTAATGTTATGTTGAAGAATGCAATCTAAGTTTATGCTCTTGAATTTTGGTCGTATTTAACGTATGTTCAAAACAAGTTTTCACAATTGAAGTGAAGTCAAAAGTTTCTAAAGGAATCATAAACACAATTAATCAGAGGAAGAGCGCGAGTCACGTGACGGCTGTCTGACATCCATATGTAACTGGATTTTTGATTTTATAGAAATACATACACATATAGTGAGAAATTTTTACGCTTCTGTTTGAACACGGATAAATATTAACGTACATCCTAGCATGATGAAATTAATGTCATTTGTGTGATGAATAAAACAAGAAACGAGCCAAAATACAAGTCGCACACCTTATGGTTTGTGCTCGCGCAGTCTCGGCAATTCGGGCGGTCTCGGGTATTCCCGCAGTTATCGTGTCGTATCTAGTTTATACGTTATACGATTGATATAAAATGCACAATTTTGTCATATAAATCCGCATCGATTCCGATCCGCGGCAACATATTAATAAATATTTAAGTATCAATATTTTTTTGCTGTAAATTAAAACTTTAAACCGATCAGCAGGTAGCACGCACCTAGAATAATATTTTATTAAAATTGTAGGTAATAGGTTTGGACAAGAATTGTCACGTTATATTGTATAAATAAACCATAAAATGTAGACAGATTGATTAATAAGTTATTATAATATTGTGTACAAAATGAAAAAAACAAAAATAAATAAATGTGTATTGTATAACGTGTATTGCGTCGTTTGGATTAAAACTCTATTTTGTTATTTTTCGGTTTTTAGTGTAATGACAGTGATTTTTGAAATTACTTAAATTTTAATTTTTTATTGATTACTTGAATTTTTTTTAGTTTGTTTTTTTAATTGTCATGTTATGCACCGCCTTTCTAAATCCAGATCGCCCGTTGACTGGTAGAGAATGCCTAATCGCATTAAGTATGCCATTTGTACAAATGGCATGGCATATTGTGCAATAGGGATGTCCTTCTGGATGCTGGAGTTTTCTCGTCACTTTTGCTACCAGGCTGTACAACTGGGGAATCAAGTCAATCTTCGGCACTTAATTCTATATTTGATTGGATTCTGTTAGGCAACGTACAAACTTCTCAACCCACAGCACTCAGCTCTTCTTTTGTCCAGAAAAACCAACAGCTTGATTATCAAGTAAAGGGATTTTGGGAAATTGATTCGATCACCCAAATCAATATAAAACTTACACCGGAAGAGGTGCGGTGTGAGCAAATCTATCAGGATACCGCGTCTCGTGACGTCACCAGAAGATATATTGTTACCTTGCGTTTTAAACCGAAGGTGAAGGATCTGACTTTTCCGGACTCGAGAGAGGTAGCGTTTAGGCGATTTCATGCTTTGGAATGAAAACTTGACAATAATCTAGAAGTCTATACTCAATACCTCGATTTTATGGTCGATTATTTACGAACGACGAATTTTTTGGCGTTTCAGCAACTCCGAGCCTATACAAGAATATAGACTAAATACCTACGAGGTAGCCTCAGCACCTTTTCTAGCGTGTCGTACGATTAGGCAACTGGCAGATGATGAAGGTGAGGATTTTCCTTTAGCCAAGACAATAATAAAGTCGCATATCTACGTTGACGATGTTGTTAGTGGTTCTCCAACACTGAATGAGGCGCATAGAAGCAAAAATGAAATTATAGCGCTGTTAAAACGAGGGCAATTTGAACTTCGAAAATGGGCAAGTAATCGCCCTGTATTGCTGGATGATTTACCGATTGAACATACTCTACCTGGCTTCGTTTCTATTGATTATGACCTGTCTAGCGATCCCAAAGTTCTTGGCTTGAAATGGAATTCCTGTAAAGACTGCTTCACTTTCGATGTAAAACCAATGAATCGTACCTGTACCAAAGGTACGATCCTTAGCGAACTAGCGCTCATTTACGATCCTTTAGACTTCTTGTCCCCACTTACCGTTCTTGCCAAGTGCTTTATCTAAAGGCAATGGATTCTTAACATTGATTGGGACGCAACTCCTCCCCACGAGTTAGTGAAACAGTAGAAACAGTATACTGAACAGTTTTACTTATTAGGCTCGCTTAGGAGGAAAGGAGGAAAGTCACCGATGCATCTTTACCGACGGGATAACCAATTGTGAAATTCACGGCTTTTCGGACAGTTCAGAGGCCGGATATATTGCAGTAGCGTATCTCCGCACCGCAGATACCTATTCATAAAAAAGTACACGTCTCTATTCTCTGCGCAAATTCTCGCGTGGCTCCCACTAAACGAATATCTCTTCCACGTCTAGAGCTCTGCGCTGCAACTCTGCTTGCTGATCTATTAAAATATGTAAGAGAAATCTGTGGAACGGTTGTCCCAAACTTCGAAATCTACGCGTAGTCCGGTTCAACCGTGGCGTTGTCATGGATAAAGACTCCTTCTTACCGTTGGAAAACTTTAGTGGCAAACAGAGTAAGCCACATCCAGGAGACAGTGCCCAGTGCTCATTGGTGTCATGTTCCATCTGGAGAAAATCCCGCTGACATAATGTCGCGTGGTCAGTTTCCAGTAGATCTTCTCAAAAGCTCTTTACGATGAGCGGGACCTAAGTGGCTCAAGCAAGCTTCTGAATCGTGGCCGCTTTGTGAACGAACTACCCTAATCTTTCTGATAAGGCAGATATTGTTTCTGAAGAACGCATCCAGGTTTTATTTGTAGATGAAAATACGAACCTTATCGATATCCTACTCGATAAATACTCATCTATCAGGAAAATCCAACGTATAGTAGCATCCTGTCGTAAATTTAAAACACATACAATCACATCATTTTAATGCCGATATCATTCGTCTAAAGAAGCAAAAAAGTATTTCTAAACATTTAAGTAAACTTAATCCTTTTCTAGATGATCGTGGAATTCTTAGGGTGGGCGGACGGCTATCTAGATCGGGACTTGAATTTGAACATAACCTGTGCTATTGCCCCGAAATAGTAAATTCACAAATAACATTATTGAAGCCATTTTAGGCCTGAACACTATGCACTTTCTTCTGGTGCAACAATGCTGGATTTGGTCCCCTAAACGCGCAATCCACCACTGCTTATCAAAATGTATTCGCTGCCATCGTCTTCAACCCACTCCTCACGAGCCATTAATAAGCGTCTTGCCCGCAACTCGTGTTAACCAAGCTAAACCGTTTTCTATCGTTAGAATTGGCTACGGAGGACCCTTTCGGATGAAATTAGTTACATACAGAGGAGCTAAAATTGGAAATGCATATCTATGTTTGTTCGTTTGCTTCACAACGAAAGCGTTGCATTTAGAGACTGTATCTGATTTAACTTCTGAAGCTTTCATTGCGGCTCTCCGGCAGTTCGTTGGTCGCCGGGGTTGAGTTTACATTCATTCAAACATTATACATTCGGATTGTGGGACTAATTTTGTAGGCGCGCAGAATATACTCAATAGCCATATGAAAGAGGCAGCTCATGTTGAAAACATAGAATTTCGATTCAAACCCACCTCACTTTGGAGGTGTTTGGGAGAACCAGATAAAATCGGTTAAAACTCATTTATATAAAGTAGTAGGTGATCAAACACTTACTTTTGAGAAGTTGATGACTTTATTTGATCAGATAAAGTCAGAGTTAAACTCACGTCCTCTATGCCCTATTAATTCAGATTCCAACGATATAACCGTGTTGACCCTGGTCATTTTCTAACGCTTCGAGCGTTTGACGTCTGTGTCTGACGAAGATTGAAAAATGTTAAACATTAGTCGCCTCTGTCGGTGGCAACTAATACAACGCTTCCTACAAGATTTCTGGAGGCGTTGGAAGGTCGAATGCCTGCAAACATTAACACAGCGTGCAAAATGGACGGTTAATTGTAAATCTTTAGCTACAAATTCTATAGTTATCATTAAAACCGAAAACACAACAATGCCGTTACATTGGCCTCTCGCTCGCGTTGTTGAATGGCACCCCGGTCCGGATGGAGTGGTGCGCGTGGCAACTGTTCGCACAGCAAGTGGCTCCCTCCTTCAACGACCATTGGTCAAACTGTGCCCTCTGCCTGATGAGTGCGACTAGTTGTTCATTACACTTGATCTTATAGACACCTATGTAGAACTTTAAGTATATTTTTGATTTTTGAATTTTTTATCTTAATGTAAGATTGTGCATACATTCATACACTTAGTTTAGCTGTTGCGCTGTAGTTTTATCATGTTTTACAATGTTTTAAATAAAATACAAAATATTGTATTTTGGTGGGCGGTATGCGGGATCAAGATTTAAAAAATATACGATTATATTTTTGGAGTTCCCGCTTCGTAATTAGTTTCTAATGTTATTTGAAAAAACGAGATGTTCTAGCTGGCTAGCGTAAACGAATCATGTTTGTGTCTACATGTACGTAAAAGAGAAGGAAGACGGACGCCCAACGTGCGAGCGACCAATCGTTTTTATCAAAAATTGCACATTTTTGAAAGAGAATCCGTTTGAAGATGGCGGTCGTATCGAATTTTATAAAAACCTAATTTTCATACCTATTTTGAGTTTTCTCACATCGTAACTGATAATATCAACGCCAGTCGGCAAGTGAAACTCATTTTTGAAGACAAGAATCAATTTGTGGTGAGTTCTGCACGCTCAGGATTCAGGTGACCCAGCTTTGAAGATCAAGGTACATGCGTGTAGCATATACCTAATTGATTCACATCGTTTTCTCAATCAAACTTACCCAATTACTGTTAATTCCATGAAATATAAAGAATTTCTCATACAGAGTTTAAATAAGTAAAAAATAAAATAAAAAAGAAATTAATAACGATAATAATAAAATAATAATAATCATAATACAGTAATCAAAATTTTGAACCTAAATTCTTTGGTTTGTATGATAGTACCTCTATCCATCTGACGTATCCATTGTATTTTAAATCCATTGACATTGGAATCCAATCAGAATATTTCAATTTAATTTACTACGATCTCTTTTTCAGGGGAAAGATATCAAAGGCAGCGTTGTATTTTTTTAGTCGAAATGTAATCATGCTACATGCCATTTGTACAGGGTTCAATTTTGGTATGTTTTTGACATAAAAAAAATATTGAAATGGGAAAGTGATAATTATAAAAGATAGTTTTTGTTTTTTTACGATATTTAACATTGACGTAAAAACAAATTATTTAATGTAAATTATAATAGTTATAAGAATGAGGGGTTTCATATTTTTAACATTTAATATTTATTTATCAAAAATAGTGTAGGTCAAAGATCAAAAATATCGTAACACTTGCAAGAATTTCTTTCCTTTTGCATTCATCATCCTCCTTAAGCACGTGCATTTTGCTGCTACCGTTTTTTTCACCGATCGCCTACCTATGAGTTGGTAATAAAAAAGAAAATAGTGTAACTTGAGTTACCGAACCGTGTGCATTAAAAATGTCTAATCAGCGTAATCGTAATTTTTTGGTGTGAAGTTTCCTCCTGTTCCGGCCGTATCCAGGAGGAATTGCTCCCAGGTATCCAAAGAATGTACAAGGTGAGTGTGCATGTTCCCATAATTTCTTTCTGTTCTTCGACCAACATACATATCATTGTGCCAGTCCTTATAGGAAGCTACTTGCAAGTGCAGTTAGTACAAGTAATTTTCAATAAATTAAACTACTTATATGTAGGGCTAGATTTCACTATAGCCCTGATTTGCCTATAAAATAATAAAAGCAAAACTATTTCATGTTTTTACACATTGTAATCATGTCATGTGAGTAGTACTAGAGCTTTTGTGAACGAGTTCATCCAGGTAAGTACTGCCACTTTACCTATTTCTGCAACCAAACAATAATGTCAGGTTTTGATGGGTAAGGGTGCTGGTGAAATTACAGGCACATGGGACTTATCAACTTATGTCTCAGGATGACGGGCGCAGTGGCAGTGCCCTTCAGATCTTTGCGATTTAAAGCTGTGATTGGCACTGTAACTGTTATTGACAGGCGTATAGCTTACCATCAGGCGTCCGACTTGTTCGTCCCGTCACTTGATATTATAAAAAATGTTTATTCATCATCATCATCATAAACCGATTTATATGGGGACTTCACAATTTTTTCGATGGTTGTGAAGCTTTTTCGACGCGCAGGTTTCATCACGATGTTTTCCTTTGCCGAAAAGCTCATGGTACATTTCGAATTAAATTTCGCACATAAATTCCGAAAAACTCAGAGGCGCGAGCACGGAAGCGAATTCACGGTTTATGAATAAAAAAATCATTTGTTAATTTGAAGAGTCGTGAACTATGAATTACAAAATACTTTCTTAACATGGGTGGTCTCATGTGGTGTATTTAATATCTAAAGTACCTACACTATATGGTATTATGACATCGTCTATTTGAAATATAAAGTACAAATTACAAAATACAATTATTATCTCTAGCAGGACATCACAAAAGTATTTGATAGATGAGTTACAAAATACATTACTGTCCGATATTTGAAATACCTACGTATTTCAATTACTACCGAAAATATATTTTCTTACTAAGATTAGTGGCTGTTTTCGTCTTGGTTTCCTGAACGCTAATCATATGTGTCTCAAATATAGATAGAAAAGACTCAATCATGAGTGAACTCATAGAGTGAAGAAAAGTATTTTTTTTTATGGCAAATTGATGCCTTACTTTCTCAAACTCGTATATTATAAAGAGTGATTATTTAGGAGATGGCGACACTTTCTATTTAATTAAATTTTTATTGAATTGATATTCAATAATTTTTTACTCCACTAGTTTGTTATAATTATTAATACAAAGATCGAACACTCGGAAAAAACACTCAGAAAAAATTCCTTCGATCCGGTCGGATTCGAACCGACGTCTTCTTGCATACCGTGCCAGACGCTATACCAACTAAGCCACAGAACGAACCAACGGACCTCACGAATTCTTCTATGTGCTTGCGTCGTGTCTTTGTACTTGGTCTTTCAAATTCTTATTAAAGGTGTCAATTTGAATGCATTACTATAAGAATAAGTAAAAGCCAGTGTGTGAATATGAAGGAAATGTGATGTGAAATCAGCGTGCAAAATTTCTATATACAATAAATTTTTTGCTTTTCAGTAACTTTGTGGTTTAAAAATACGAGTTTGAGAAAGGAAGGCGGCGAAATTGTACAGTTTGACGAACATTAAATTCTTCCCGTGACCGCCAGAGGCGCTGTGCATACAAGAGCGTATTAAGCTTGGCACTTTGGACTGTTCTTATTGTAAGCTGGATAGAGTTGATTTTAAATCTACCTTTTCTTAATTTTGTTATGTAAGTGTAAACTTTGTATAGATTTTTTATTTTATTTTAAGTGGACTTACTATTGATTACAAAGATGGCGTCTACGATGTAACGAACTCGCCCAAATGCCTATTCAATCACATCTTAATGACATTCGCGTCGTATGTACTCCGAAGTAAGAGAATTTTATTTTTTGGCTGTAAAAACTATAGTTGCAAGTATGTGGTTATTAATAATTGAGTAGATAAGTACTACTCTAAATAATTGTTTTAAAACAATTGTTTTATTTTGAAAAAGTCAGTTGCACCTTTCTGCTGCGGGTGACGCGACTTAGCTCATTATTATGATTGTACATGAGAGAGATACAATATGAAATCAGACGGAATAAAGCCGACCAATTAGTTCACGAGGGGATATCTTCACTGTACTCGCGAGATGCGATTTCTGAAACGACCGATCTTTTGGAAATTGCTTAAAAATTTAGAAACAAATTAGGTTGAAATTTTTTTACGAATATTTTTATATTTTATATTTTGTTCATCAATATTACCTTATGTTACAATAGGCGCACAAATGAGTAATTTGAAGGGCTGTGACATACAGATATGGCGAAATTAAATGCACTTCTTATTTAACTACCGAACATAAAAATGTTTCTCGACCGTTTTATATACTCCCTGATATTTGCAGATAATTTACCAAAGTTTAATGTTTATGACCATCTTCTTCGCTAATTTAAAATATCTAATCTGTAGAAACGGAGAAAACCAATAAACCAGAAATAAAATTGGACAGCACAATAAAATTCTAACAGGATTAAAGTCAAACTCTTTCCCATTGTCGGCTTGAATGCAAATTCTTGCTTGAATACGGTCTGTTTACTTCTTTGCCCCTTTGTTTTACCGTAACGAGCAGAAAAAGGGCCCATTCAGAGCATCCGAACCTAATTACGTACCCCGGAGTACAAAGGGGGGTTTCTAATTAACGATATTATGTCAAATAATTTGTTTGAGACGTCTTACTCCGTTTCGGATTGGATTAAGTTTGTTTTTGGTCGGGAACGTTTGTTTTGTGTTTTAAACCTATTCAGAATGAAATTTACGATTTGGAGGACCTCTTAATCAAACGCTTGGTAAATTGTTTAAGACATGTCTTAACAAGTCCTTTTTAGTCTCAGATAACTGTGTTTGGTTTCGTTTGATGTATTTTTTTTGTGTACATTTTTATATGATAATATCTGCCTTTTAATAACAAGTAGAGCAGTCGCTCTACAGTCCCTCGATAAATCAGTCGATTAATAGTATATTTTTTATCGAGGGACTTAAACGAGCCAATAGCCACGCGAGCTTTAGCGAGGCTGTTTATTACTCCGTGGGTTTATATTGAGGTGAAAACTGCATTTTTCACATCGACTGCAAGAAAAAAAGTGAATTATTTCAATCGTTTATGCTCTAACCTTACACAAGCGCACTAACGCGGGAAAATAATATGACACCACCAGACGGTAAAAAGTACCTAGGGATTAAATGATGCACTTTACTCCCGCTACGTAAAGCTATATTGACGTACTTTTAGAGCATGAGAAGTGAAAAACGAATTAGGAACATTTTATTGCATTATAGATTTTAAGGCTTTCGGTGTTATTCGTTAAATGTTATCACTAATTACAGGTTTCTTACGACGGTATGGGTTCTTTTTATTTTGTCAATATTTCGGAACGGTTACACGCTCCATGGTTGCTTGCGTATCTATCTACCCTCTTTCGCCGTCGTCTAACATAAAGAGAACTCGTACCGCGGTAAGAAAACAGTAATTAGTGATAGTAATTTTATTGCATGTTTTCTCATAAGTCTGGCTAGTATGAGTTAATAGATCGACATGAATAATTAAAAAAGCTTTTAAACTTTTTAATACCAGATATATTTTATTCAAGTATCAATAGCGAAGAGTTCACATATTACAATTCGAGTCAACTTGAATAATTATTCGGTGGCTTGCGAAATTGGTAAATTGAGTACCGCTGCTGGGTGCATAAAACAATTAATTACTATTTTTATTTTATTTATATAAGTGCGAGATGTTTATTGAGCACAGTTAAATAAAATGATGAACAAACACCGTTACGATTGTTCAGCTTATGCCAACAGGTCGTATAGCAACACGATAGAAGAGAGTGGACTCTTCGATCATCGGACTTTTCCATCATTTCGTGTCTGTAAGATGTAGAGTGTTTCGTGAGCCACGTTAAGGATTTTATGTTTAGAAGTGAAACTGCACTAAGGCGACACATATTTTCCAGGAGGCAACTCTGTCGCTCCGCACCGTGCCCGCCGCTGTGTCGCCCTAGTGCGGTTATTTATTCAATCTCTAGTCAGTGGGATTCCAGAATGGAGATTATACAGAATTTGAGTTATAATAATAATAGTGCCAGACAACTACACTAAGTACTTGATCTCAAACCAGGGGATTCCCTGTTCTATAAGCATCAAAGCAACGAAATTCACTCCGGGGTACAATCCCGAACACCCAGTCTGACTGACTAATTTAGAAAAGTTCTTTTCGAAATTGGCCCTACTACATACCGGTAATCGAACATTCGATCACCTCATCTATCGACCAGCGCCCATAGCGTTAACCACACGAAATCAGTCGATCAATCGCGATCTAGTCGTAATTTTGATTGAGCAATTTAGATCTCTTAGTGGTTGGTACACTTAAATTAAGCCACATGTTGATAGCAAAATTGCCAACTGCTGTACATCGTTAATGCATGCATGCACTATCTATAACAAAAAAATTGTAAAAACTAAGATAATTTTTAACCGACTTCCAAAAAAGGAGGAAGTATTCAACTAGACTGTATTTTTCGGATGTATTTATCACTATTACTCCGACATTTGTAAATCGATTTCGATGATTCTTGTTTTGCTGCAAAGAAAGTACCTCTGTAGTGGACAAATTCAAAGTAAGCAACACGGTTGTCCATAACAGTTGCAGTGCCACTCAGATTTAAATCACAAACATTTGAAGGGCATTGCCAATGCGTTCGGCACCTTAGGGTGATCATTCAAAACCGGAATGCACTAATGCTCAAATTTCACCTTGGCGGCAGAAATAGGTAAGATGGCCGTACTTCCCTGCATGAAAACTTTCACAAGGAGCTCTACTGCTACTAAAAACTCTGGCGATAAACAGAAGGAACGCCAACCCGGATGAAAATGGTATAAACCTAGAAGAAGAACACCTGATGGTGGAACAGATATATATAATATAGATCGGTAAAGTAATGTAGTTAATTACTGTTACCTACTAAATCCGGCGTTAAGTGACCCGTGTCAAAGCACACTTGTAATGACAAGTGAGCATGACGGATGTACCGTGTCACTTCGGACAGACGGATGGACGCACCTCGTCAGCGACATCTCGCCGGTGATCTGTCATTGCCTATAACAATGCATTTGTCATTACTAGCTCTGATAGGGTGATTTATTACATTAATTGCTGTTTAGATCATTAACTCATAAAAGTCCCACTACCGGGCATGGGTCTCCTCTAAAGAGAGCGTTTTCGCCATAGTCTGCCATGCTGGTACAAAGGGATCATGTATGCTAAGCTGAAGCGTACAGACGTCTACGCTAAATCCTAGTAACGAATAAGGTCATGATTTAAATTATTTCAATATTTTTTTCCATAATAACGCACACACTCAACATAGCCCGATATAGCCAGGGAAACCATGTGTCACGAGTGCCATGGACACACACATAGACATCCACAAATTACACCCAAACTCACGAGGGAAATAAATGTAGGCCATACAAATATTTCTCCCGGCCCGGGAATCGTGCCCCTGACGTCTGCGTGGCAATCCAGTGTGGCAAAGAGGCAGTTAGTACCTATTAATTATTCCATCTATATTAGTTGATGTATGGATAAATTATAAATTAATTGCATTCAAGGTAACACTATCATTATGTTTAAGTATACTAAATTATTATTTGATATTCAAAAATAATATTTGATCCTCTTTTGCCATGATAATGTGCCAAACAACCAAGCCAATTGCCTGGTCTCACACTAGGAAATTCCCTGTATAGTTCCTTGTGAATGAGTTCGTCCAGGGTAGTTCTGCCACGTTACGTATTTTTGCCGCCAAGCAGTAATGTCAGCATTACTGTGTTCCGGTTTTGAAGGGTAAGGGTGCTGGTGATATTACTGGCACATGGGGCTTGTCAATTTATGTCTCAGTGTGAACGGGCGCAGTGGTAGTGCTCCTCAGAATTTTGCAATTTAAAGCTCTGAGTGGCACTGTAACTATTATGGACAGGCGTGTAGTTTACTATCAGGTGCACGACTTGTTCGTCCCGTGACTTGATATCATAAAAAAAAAATATTAATCCATAATATACGTAATTTTGTACTTTACTGTATCAACTTATACCTACGCCCAACGGCTGATATGACAGGTCTCATCTTCTCCTAGGTTGATTTATAAAACAAAAAACGTCGACATTTCAATGATGGAACCATATATATAGAACTATATCTATGGATGGAACCAACGATCTTTGTGTGAATATATTTCAAGAATAGGTTACATCCGACTTTTGAATCCAGAAAACGATTTCACATTAAATAATGTGCCAGATAACCGCGCCAATTGCCCGGTCTCAAACAGGGAGTTCCCTGTACTAGAGTAACGGAGTTCACACTGGGGCACTTCCCAGAACACTCAGAGTATCTTTTTTTATAATACCAAGTGACGGGACGAACAAATCGTGTGCCTGGTGTTGGTGATGACACGACTGTCCATAACAAATGCACTCAGAGTTTTAAATCTCAAAAATCTGGGACTGTCACTGCACCCGTTATTCTGGATCATAAGTTGACAAGTTCCATGTGCATGTAATTTCCGCTTGGCGGTAGAAATAGGTGAGGCGGCAGTACTATCATGGATGAATTGTTTCACAAGGAGCTCTGCTGCTACTACAGGGGGATCGCAACCTGCATCTCCTCATCCAGTGAGTTGGGCCACCGAGGTCGTTATATCAATGGGATCATTGTCTCCCCGTACATTAAGTGTAGTGTAGGTATATCAAGCAGTGAAACAGTGAAACTTTAAAGTATGTTATTCTCGAAACTAACAAAGTATAATAACGTTACAATGCAATAGATGAATTGTCAGAATGGTTATAATAAATAATTCATTATTATTGAATACATTACGGAAGTAGCCGCTGGAAGGAGGTTTTAAAAAAAGAAATTTGTGTCCTTTTACAAGATTTAATGAATGAAAGTATTACAAGTTATGTAGGTGTGCCTTCAAACTAATTAGGTTTTGACCGATTCGCTACACCGATTGAGCGAGAGTGTTCTCTAAAACGTTGTATCAAGGAACCTTAATTTCGACACTGCACTTTTGGGAATTTCGCTAACGATTCACTGGTCTTTTGTAATCACTGTTGGTACTCCGCGTCATTGTAAAGGGTTAATAGGTACAGCTAACAAAAATCACGATGTTTTTACTACCATAACATTTACGTATCTTTTTATGATTATAACTTTTTAATAAAAAACCGACCTCAAAAGATCGTGGAAATATATCTATTATATGTATTTGCTAGATTATTGAAATCGTTACCGGAAAGTACGCGAAACCGGATTCATCGCCTAGTTGCCACCATTAGAGGTGGAATAGTTTCTTCAAATTTAAATGAGACTTATACTGAGATACCCGCTTTCAAACAAAAAAGAGTCATCAGAATCGGTTCACAAAAATGCCGGAGTAATCGCGTAACATAACGTACAATAAAATACAGTCGAATTGAGAAACTCCTCCTTTTTTGAAGTCGGTGAAAAATACTCCACTAGTTCGTGTTTGTTATTGATGTAAAGATCGAACAAACACTAGGAAAAATTCCTTCGATCGGACTGGACTCGAACCTGCGTCTGTCGCCTCAACGTGGTTACCGTTGTGTTTGTTCAATCTTAGTATCAATAATAATTGTTATAATACGTTCAACTCGTTATTGTTATAATACGTTCAAATTATCAAATAAAGCCGTAATGACCACGATTCATCATCGCAGTATAGCTTCAACTTAATACACACTTATCTTACTAGCATAATAAAATTAAGGAATAAATTTATTAAGTAAAACAAAAGGGTTGTCAAATATCATGGGATGCCAGCGGGTCTAATTCAGTCCACACTCGGTCGGATTAATAGCGTTTGAATGCGGCGGCGGCCGGCTGCGTCTCGGTACTAATTGAGGTAATATTTGGTTATCGGCGGCGCACACGCCGGTTCCACACCGCCTCACGACTAATCCGTGGAATTAATGACGTGAATTTATCATTATTAATGCTTGTGATCCCTGCCCGCACCTGATTCGTGTGTGTACATTTGGGAGCGTGAGACGTCACATATGAGAGATGCTTTAGGCGCACAAATTGACGCAACATTCTGTTTGCTTATAATTTTCTGTCTTGTAATGTACCTACTCCATACCTATGGAATAAAAATTTCAGATATTTTTCTTAACAATTCGATTAAGTTAGTATGTTTAATTGCCACCCATAGTCAAAGTCAAAGTCAAATAATATTTATTTCATAGGTAAGCAAATACGCTTGATATTATAAAAAAAATACACTTGAAATCGTCATATTGATTTAACTCCATTGCTCATTCATAAAGTAAAGTTCCCATAATAGAATGAGCAAAAACTCTATGGGTTGCTGTTTATGAATAAATATTTATCATTTAGTGCATTTGTTTCAAACATAGTATTTTCATAGATACAGGAGAATCCTTTATTACAGCATAAAACGGGAAAGAATGCAAGGAAGTTTAGGGAGCTTTTGCCTAGCATTGGGACAGAATAATAGCTTATAAAAATTACAGTGTTCATACAGAGAGTATCAATGCGTTTTTCATACGAGCTTTTGACCAGTCAATGGGCAGAGCTATTAAATCGACAGTTTTATAGCGCGTCGTTTATTCGCGCTGCTGTTGTGGCTTTACGACATTTTTATGGCGCTACTAGTTCATATTTTTGGCAGGCCTAAAGGGATTATCAGTTGAGAATTAAACAGGCGATCATCTATTTGTAAATCTATAATAATGAAATGGGCTCTGTAAACATAAAAAAAGGCAAACTAGACAAAAAAACTAGAGTTTATCAACCGAAGGGCAGAGCTTCTTTATATATTGTGATTTCGAGCATGAACATTATGCTATTTTGAAAATGGTTATAGATTAGTGATACAACAGACCTCTGTTTCTGGTTCTGGAACTGCGGAAGTTCTGTACGTTTTTTTCGCTTCCACAAGTTTCTTAAAGCCTCGTTAATAGGAGGTGCGATTCAGGTACGCACGCGGTTTACTTGACGGTGGGGCGCGCGTTCTTTAGCAATTTTGTGTCGTGTTAAGAGCAATTATAAAACCAAAAAGAAACCCTGTTTCTGGGACTATTTCGTTCAGGCCTTTATTTACACATTTACTTTTGACATCTGTTTCCGTTATGACACAGCCTAAGGTAGGTACATATCAAGCATGGGTATCGTGGTGTAAAATGTATTCAAAGTCTGCCCGAATACAATACTAAATTTCAAGCCGTGTACATCACAGTGAGCGCTCTAATTGATTACCGTATGACGAATGGTCGGAGCCCGCGTCACCCGATATGCTGCGTTATTAGCGAGGTCGTCAATCGCGGTGATTAGCTACTGTGATTGCACAAATACATAGTCCGTCAGTGCCGGGTGTCATACTTAGGCTCAATACGTAGCATTATATTGCGTCACCTACGTGCCTAGAAAATTTTTTAATATTAATTTTCAAGACATTTTTATTGACAAATAGCACCTTTGATGTAATAAGGTCAAATCTGCGGAAATTGCCTCAAAAGCAAAAGCTACTTACTTACTATTACGCCAGAAGGTCAATAGTTACGAAAAATGTAAGGAATGTAACCATCTGGCAACACTGCATCACTCCGTGCTCGCTTTGCTATCTGTTT
>NW_020654422.1:11554528-11635596 GCF_003589595.1 Hyposmocoma kahamanoa
ATTATTATTACATACCAAATATTAATTAAGCATGCTTCACAGACCACACATGGTATGCTTAAACATAATGATAGTGTTAGATTAGATCAACTAATATACACGGAACAATGAATATATGTATATATCAGATATCAAAAAAATATCGTTTATTTAAAAAAAGTGCACATTTACAATAGATCAATTATACCTTTGAGGATTAAAGAATATTATCCCATAAATAAGTGTCTTCTAGAACTTAAGTACATATGTGCGATAAAATGTTTAAATTTCCATAGAAATAGTCTTTTTTTTCAATTATATTAAGTAACGTGATGAACAAGTCGTGTGCCTGACGGTAAGCTGCACTATTCATAACAGTTGCAGTGCCACTCACGAGCTTTAAATCGCAAAGATCTCAGGGGTACATGACACAAATTATGTACTACATATGATTATTTTTCTATTTAAGCATAAAAAAATTATCGACTAATTTCGTTCGTGAAATCTTTGAATTTATCTACTGAAAGTTGTCATTTTGCAGATATAGATTTGTTACACCAAGTGTGTGGATATCTCGCTAAAATAATTACATGTGTGAAAAACGTAAATTTATTAGATTTATTCCATTTTTAATTTTGTGAGGGTGCTTTCGTTTGGAAAGTTTTTGTATAGTGAGTATTTCTATTTGTAATGGGTGCATATGTATTGAAAGCCGGGGCGTGTCGCCGTATCGATTATATATATCGATTTTCATAGCATATCTTAAACCAAGATTTTGTCATGATTATTTATATAAAATGTTTTTAATGCCATTCTATATATGTGTTCTCTTTTGTCATCACAAAGTATCCTTAATAAGAAAAATCTTTATACAGTTAAAGCAATTTTTTTTATAATGAGTGACGGAACGAACAAGTCGTGCGCCTGGTGGAAAGCGACGAGCCCATATATGAGAGACATAAATTGACAAGTCGCATGTACCTGTAATTTCACCAGCACCCTTACCCTTCCAAACTGGAACGCATGAATGCTCACATTATTGCTTGGCGGCAGAAATACGTAAGGTGGCAGTACTTCCCTGGACGAAATCTTTCACAAGGAACTTTACTGCTAGTTAAATACTTACTAAAATATTAATTTTAGCTGAAGCTTTTTTATAAAGTCGTGGGACTTTATAAAAAAGCTTCAGCCTTACTTACATTACATGTCTCTATATTTTACTGTATGAACTTACTATTTGTAAACAACAATGAATCAAATTAATTTGTTTAGACACAACGGTCGGATTAAGACACCATTCCGTTAACATTTGAATTTGTTTATCGCTCGCCGGCAGTTCACACGCCTCGATGGACAGCCACGTCTTCCTGAGAGGAATTAAATTACATAGCGTTTGTTTGCTTTACGTATACGTATGTGATTGCCCCTTGTCTTGGAAAGCGGAGCGTAAAAAAGGCTTATTTCGGTTTTAGCAAGAATATTTAATTGTGGGTCACTTGTTTCAGGTCTTTTAGCATTTAGCGTTTAGCAAGTTTTTATTTTTATTTCCCCAATATTTTACAATGGTTAATGCTGTCAATCAGTGACCATAAAGCATTAAACTGTTCCAAATATTGTCGTAATGTTATTATGTTGGTTGCTGAAACATAGGTATCATATAGATTGATCATGTACGAAGAATAGTCTATTTGATATATTAATTTGTAAAATAAAATTGCTTTGAAAATAGTTCGAGAGTAAACTATAAAAATATAAATTAAATTTGTTGAAATATATTAACGGCGTCTTTACATAGGGTCGACTGCCGCCTTCGTTAGCTGAATTCGTTTATTATTTTATTTTATAATATCAAGTGACGGGAAGAGCAAGTCGTACGCCTGATGGTAAACTATACGTATATATAAGCATACCTGTCTATAACAGTTGCAGTGCCACTCAGAGCTTTAAATCGCAAAGATCTCAGGGGCATCGCCACTGCGCCCGTCTCCCTGTGGCGTAAGTTGACAAATCCCATGTGCCCGTAATTTCACCAGCACCTTTACCCTTAAAAACACAGTAATGCTGACGTTACTGCTTGGCGGCACAAATAGGTAAGGTGACAGTACTTCCCTGGACAAACTCTTTCACAAGGAGCGCTACTGCTACTATAACTACGTTTGTCGAAGAGGCGGCAGTGGCGTCGGTCGATGCGCTGTTTACTCCAAGTCGACAGTCGCCTTCGCCGAAACCATCAAATCATTATAAATGTAAACGTTCAACAAAGTGATCGGGTTGGTAGGTATTCTCCGGCCTTCAGTATGCTCATCGTGGTGGGACGCAACCGCCGACACGTTGAAATGTGACGGCGATCGAGTCACGTGAGAATGACTACACCTACACCATAGTCGACTAGGTCGAGTTTGACGGCTGACTACGGTCGTCAAACGATTTAAATTCGTTCGGCGGGCGTGGGGAGGTGACCTGTCGACCTACTGTAAACGCGCCGATACACTTATTACAGACATTCCAAAATCAGGAGTTAGAGAAAAAAACTTAACAACCCGCGAGTCTTTGTCCAACCCGCGACCCATTGTCGTCAAATTTACTGATGCAACGGTGCGGGCAGCGTTATGGAAAAGCAAAGTTGTACTAAAGGGATCAAAGGTCACTCTCTCTGAATTCCTTACGAAGTCCCGTCATTCAGTCAGTTTTTGTAGCTGCCAGGCTAAAATTTGGGGTTACTAATTGCTGGACCTTGGACGGAACGATACATATCAAAACACCGGATGGCAGAAGACACAGGCTGGAGACTATGTCCGAGTTTCTTGCAATTTCTCCAAGTACCACAGCGAACAAAATGTAGGACCCTCTTTTTTAGTATTTTAATTCTTGGCGTACCTACTTAATTTTGATCGTTTTTGTAATGCAAAATTTTAATTTGCGACATTCGTTTGTTACGATTTTGTCTCTAGACGTCAACTGTCATTAACACTTAGAATAATAACGCATTACATCTTTTTCTGATAGTTACATAGCGATTATTCGTTCGGAAACGTGTTTAAATCTGTGATTAGTTTTGTTTTCGCTATGACATGCCAATGTTGCGCCGACATGTTTTATTTTATTTGTATACTTTATTATTAATTTCCGTAAACGGAGAAAACTATTAATTTCCGATGCTTTTGTGTCTTATTTCTAATTATTTTTTGTCATTGTAAGCTGTTCTCTTTCACGCTACTGGCGGGTATAATGAATATTTTGGGTTTTATTATTAACATATATATATACTTTTTTAATTTTTATCTTAATTATGTTTTATTTTTAGTGCTTATTATTATATATTATATTCTCTGTAATTACATACATATTATAATATTATATTAAATGTTGCAAACTAATGCCTACAACAGTAATGACTCTTTGAGTGATGGGTTGGATTTTCACTCAGCGTCTTGGCTTTCTGATTCTAGTTTTCATAGTGTGTCTCGACCATTAGATGAACTTCTGGAGGCTAACTTTTCAGCCGTCGCGATAAACTTTAACGTAATCCATATAAACGCACAGAGTATTCCTGCCCATTATGCTGATTTGGTGAGCACTTTCTCAAATAATAGGAATATTCATGCAACCTTAGTTTCGGAATCTTTTTTAAAACTATGTCTCCCTTCGTCTTTCTACGAGCTTCCTGGTTTCCATCTTATCTGCAATGATAGGACCGGTAAGGGTGGTGGTGGGGTTGTTATATACCTTAAGAGTAATCTTCCTTTCAATATTTTAGATAAATCCCCTTCTCCTTATTCTGAATCACCTGAGCATCTTTTTGTGGAAGTTTTTTTGGGCCATCTGAAGCTCCTTTTGGGAGTTTTTTACAGCCCAAATCTACATATTGATTATTTCAGTAAGTTTGGAACTTTATTGGAAGATTTGGCACCCACGGTTGATCATATGATCATTATGGGTGATTTTAACACCTGCCTGATTAAACACGACTCCCGTTCTACTCAGCTTCGCTCAATCGTGGATTCTACTAATCTTAGCATTCTCCCATCTTCTTCAACGCACCACTTTTCTGGATGCCAGCCATCTTTGTTGGACCCTATTATTGTGTCCTCAACTGACCATATTAGCGTACACGGTCAATTCCCTGCCGAAGCCTTCTCTTATCATGACCTTGTTTACCTGTCATACAGAATCCGTTGCCCTAAGCCTAAACCTCGGGTGGTCATGCAGCGCAATTTTAAGAACTTTGAAGAAAGTAGCTTTATGCGTGACCTTGGCGGTATTGACTGGGACGCTGTTCTTAGAGCCCAAACCATCGACCTGAAGATGGAAATTTTTAACTCGATGCTTATCCAGATTTATGACATCCATGTCCACTCCGTCCTGTCCAGCTGAAGCATCTTCTGGCTCCTTGGCTCACAGCAGACATTAAAGCTTTAATGACTAGGCGCAATCTTGCTAAGGTTCGTTATAGAAATGATCCCACAGACGTGACCCACCGTAAATTTAAGGACCTTCGGAACCGTTGCAGCAGGGTATGCAGGGATGCGCAGCGCCGTCACATACATGCCTCAGTTTCCAATGGAGATCCTGCTAAGGTATGGTTATTTTTTAATACTCTTGGTATTGGCAAGTCTAAATCTCCTACTCCTTTTAACCTTGATCCTAGCTCTTTGAACTCTCATTTCACTACGCCTTCCTTTCTTTCTACTAGTGTTAAGCAATCTACGCTACAGTCGCTCTCTACCGCTTACGACTCACAACATCCGGCTTTCTCTTTTAGGCCCGTGACCGAGGGCGAAGTTGAGAAAAATATCTTGGCCGTTAAATACAATGCTGAAGGGCTGGATGGAATAAACCGTAAGATGATCTTACACGGTTCTTCTATTCTTGTTCCTATAATTTGCCATATTTTCAACTTTTCTCTTGACATTGGCACCTTCCCGAGCTGCTGGCGTCAAGTTGCTGTAGTACCTATACCTAAAACCTCCAATCCATCTTTACCTTCTCATTTTCGTCCTATTTCTATTCTTCCGTTCCATTCCAAAGTTCTTGAGCGTCTTGTCCATTGCCAGATCACAATATTCGTGAACTCGTGCAATATCCTTAGTCCTTTCCAATCTGGCTTCCGTTCAGGGCATAGCACTATTACTGCCTTAACCAAGGTATCTGATGACATTCGAGAGGGTATGTCGAATCAACATCTGACAGTATTGGTTCTCTTAGATTTTAGCAATGCGTTAAATACTGTTGACTTTGATATTCTGTTAGCAATGCTGAAATCGGGCCTTGTGTCAGATTTGGTTGTGGAGTGGTTTCGCCACTATCTCGTTTGGCGTCGGCAATGTGTTCGTGTCGACAATAAGCATTCTAGCTTCTGTGACGTTACTGTAGGCGTGCCTCAAGGCGGGGTTCTCTCTCCTCTTCTTTTTTCCATCTTTATAAACTCCCTTACTCCCTTACTTTTGTGCCAGTATCACTTGTACGCCGATGACCTTCAGATTTATACTCAGTCTCCTGTGTACGACGTGGACAATTTAATCGCCGAACTTAATGACGATCTCGCGACTATACACGATTGGAGTCGAACCCATGGCCTTACGGTCAATCCTAACAAGTCGCAGGCCATCGTCGTTGGAGGCTCGAAGCAAATCGCCAAATTAAATAATGCCACTATTCCCCCGTTTTTCTTCAACTCCTTCCCTCTGCCTTACAGTAATGTTGTTAAAAATCTTGACGTTCTTTTTGACTCCACTCTGTCTTGGTCGCCACATATCGCTGAGGTGAGTAGGAGGGTGTTTGCTGCCTTTGGGTCATTGTGGCGTTGGAAAAATCTGCTTTCTGTGAGGACTAAGATTGAACTTGCGCAATCGTTGCTCTTACCTATTCTTGATTACGCTGATGTCTGTTTCATTGACCTTAACGAGGATCTGTTAAGCAAACTCCAGCGTCTACAGAATCTTTGCATCAGATTCATGTACGGATTGCGCAAGTTCGATCATGTGGCCGAATTTAGGAGAAGGCTTCAGTGGCTCCCTATCAAGTTGCGCCGTGAGGAGCACGTTCTCAGCTTTCTTTATAATGTTCTATACGACACTCGTACTCCGCCATACCTTAAGGTTCGTTTTCGCTTCCTCGGGGATGATCACAACTGTGAACTAAGGTTTAAATTGGATAACCTACTGAAGCCTTCTTTCACTCGCTCTGAGTATTACAAAAATTCCTTTACGATTAAAAAATTGGCTGCAAAATTGTGGAACGATCTCCCATTTGAAATCCGACATTCTAAGTCGCTACCTATTTTCAAAACCGGATTGCGTAAATATCATTTATCACAGTCCTAGTCTGCAACGTGTGTATAAGTTATTAGTAAGTATAAGTTTATTTAGGTATATTTATATATACATATATCTACGTAGGTATAATATGTCATTATTTTTTAAATATTTTATAAATTACTATGTCCTTATAAAATTTTTTTATTTTGCATTTTTTGTAATTTATACAATTTTTTTTATTTTTTTATTTTATATTTGTGAAATTGGCACACTACGTCTCCCGCTCCGATTAGCTTTCCTCTAACTCTAAGGTTGTCTGGAAGAGATAGCTCTTAGCGATAAGACCGCCTTTGCCCACATTAGTGTTAAGTTGTTTATGTACTATTCTTGTTCTTGTGTGTGAGCAATAAAGTGTTTATCTATCTATCTTAATATTTACTTAATTAATACATGTTTGTGACGCCTGGTGACGCCATAACTGTAATGGTACCTTACAAGCTACGTACCAATGATTCTTTAAGAAGGGAACGTAGTATACCGTATATATTTAACTGAGCCTTTTTTAAGGAAGTGCTTTTATATTACGTCATATTTTATATTAGGTTACACTATAGTCAATCCATATATCTACATCTCTTTCGGTTTCCTCTGTAGACAGACACGACACAGTGGCCTAATGCGGATTCGGAAAGTCAAACGTCTTGGGAGGATGAATCGTCACCATAATGCAAGTTCCATTTCGATAGTTTTCTTCGCTATCAAATATATTAATTTAATACCCTACTTAAACTGCAAATCGCTTAAAAACGCGAAAGAAATTCAGACTACCCAAGAATAAAAAAACTAAAATTAAATTTAAAATTGACGTGATTCTGCGTATATAATATAATCCATTTTACCATCACCCCTTATTATACTAAATGTTAATCACAGCACGGTTAAAATACCTCTAGAAATAATTGGCGTCATCTCACCTAACATCAAAGGAGGGGGAACAAGATCTCAATTGTAATTCTTGCAAAGGGTTGAAATACCTTGGGTATACGACACCCTGGTGCAATGTGGTAAGTAGACGACATATTATAGCTGAAATATTTAAAATTGAATTTAATCTTTTTTAATATCGATTTGGACGATCTCGCAATATACCACTATATTGCGCTGTGGACGCAGATGAGAAGGTCCCAGAGACCAATTAGGAAATGAACTTTTATAAATTGGTTTTGACATGAACGTAGCTTTAGTTGTACAGGTTATTTTGAAACCAGGTAATTGGTATGGTATTCATATTATATCAATAAACGTGAATCCTATTTTATTCCCAGCTCTAGAATATACCTTGTTTAGTGGATATGAGATTCAAAGTGCAACTAGGTACATAATTATTTTTAATTAAATAATATGATTATTTGTTTTACTCGTACAAAGGGATAAACATTAACACATATGCAATAAAATAAATATTTACAAATAACTTAAAACTGAACCAACATTTACGAGTTTATAGAAAAGAAGAAATGGTATTTACGATTTTAATGAAAAGTATTTAGTAGGTACACTCAACAACACATCAAGCTATAAGTACATTTTTGTTCGAATATCGCCTCAAGAGAACAAGATCCGTCAATGTGTAGCTTGATATGCTGCCGTCCATACTACTGGAACAATAAGAAGTCCACAGGCTAGATAACAAAAACCATTGTTCTTTATAATTAATTCTATATACTCGTAGTAGTAGTAACAATAAGTCGAATCGTCGTCAATAAGACGTCGTTATGACATCATCACCTTATTCATCACTTCGTTGAAATCTGTGTCAAAAACGATACGTGAGACAAATGTAATTTAAATTTGAATTTGCAGATTAAGTCTTATGATTAAGTCCAACTGCCAAAGAGCGTTTTACACACGCCGACTTTTAGCAATGCGTCTGCAGCGATTCAGTCGCGATGAAGTCCCTAATCGTCAATCGTTAAGCTGCAATCAAGCCAGAATTGGAATCCGTCTTTAATTAGGAACGAATAGCATCTCCAACAGAAAAATTATACCTGACCTTGGGATTAGTAAAATAACAAAATATATTTAAATATTATTATGGGTGATATATTTGCTGTTCCATATTGGTAGTCTTTCTAAAACCGATGAAATTATTTCTTCTAATGACATTTCAACTTGATTGATCGAAATAGAAATGTAGGTAAACAACAGGACAATGCTACAACTGTTCTAAGCTGCATTCACCGCGCAACTGGACCCCGACTCTCGCGCCGCTGCCTTCGAGAATAGCACAATGCGTATCTAGGGCGTTTTAATCAAGTCGCGCGACGCGCCGCTCGCGTCACTGTTGCAGCCGCGCGGCCGGTCGCTGTCGTCCTGTTTGAAACCTTACACACACGCGCGTCATAAGCAGCGATACAATCGCGATGCATGTTTTTAATGATTCAACATAAGCGACGACGTCGATGCAGTTGCGCGTTGCACATCGATGCAACCCCTACAAATCGCTAGTATCACGATGCAATCGCGAGTTCTACAAACGCGAGATTTATCGCTGCTAAAATTCGCCGTGTCTAACCGCTCAAAGACGCAAGGAGATATGGGAACCTAATATGCGATTTCTATAGTGCCTAAATTTAAAGTAACTCTACGTTATAAATAAAAAACAAATGAAGTGAGTTAGTTGTAATCATTTTATTAGTGTATTTATTAAATCGTAAATTACAGCACATCACTAAATAATTTTCAGAACGAATTTATGTGAACAGTAATTTGATAGGTTCTAAGGACATCATTTTGTCTTTATGGCTTTTGTCCTTAGGTAATATTTCAACAAAATTTTAACTTGCACGCTTCCTACACTCTGTCGGCAATATTGATGAAGTTATTCAAGGTGCACAAACAATGTTATCAAAGAGATGCCAGTCATAACTTGCTTACTAGCGCTTTAGTAACTCTTTAAGATGACTCGCATTTTGCCAGCAAATACCCGACAAGATTCAAAATTTTAACATACTTTTGAAATTAAATGAAAGTTATAATGATATTTCTTAGCCATCTTTCTTCGACTTGGAATCTTAGCTTCTCAAGTGTTTGAAAACAGCGTCTATTTATTTATATCGATGTGATAATATTTTGGAAATCTGGATATTAGAATTTATTTGTAAACAGAAATTTTGTGGTATTCAGGTACAAGATTTTCAAGTCATTTGAATAATGAGTTGATGATCTTTTTAGTCGTAAATATTTGTCATTATTATGATTAAATCCTGATTGAAATTTACATTAAGAAACTTATATAAAACGATGTATTAACTTTTAATTAAAATTGTATGTATATAGCTAACTCATCGTATTCCAGGAAAACCATTGACTCAGCGCTGCCCGCCACCGTACCCAGAATGCATTCGAAGCAGTTAGCAAATTCATTTGATTTTAAGTTTGTAATTTCAAATCAGACTACCTTTCATTAGAACTGTACTTCCTTTATTAAATAATTTAAATTTTTTTAAAGTTTTTTCGATCGCCCGAACATAATTACATATCTATGTTTTTTGCAAATAAAAATCTAAGTCGACTTTATAGATGTAATTGTTTTGAGGAAATCAACATAACACAATTTCTGTACATGGATAGGGAATTCATGTACTAGCCTGTTCATGAATGTTAACTAAAATTTCGATCAAAATCATTCATCCGCAACGATAGGAGTAGACGTATAAATTTTAAATCGAAGCTAACAAATTACTTGACAAAGTGCTTAACGACGATACTTTAAGGGAAACGCCCACCTGTCACGAGTTTTTAGACACGACGAGGCGGGTCCGTGTGGTGGGCGGAGTTATGCGATAAAGCTCCGCCTTTTAAGCGCCACGCCCACCTCGTGAAGCCTCAGTTTCCTGACGATCGTCGCTTAGGATGATACTTCCGACACTCGCCTCACAGCTTGGGTTCTCAGTATAGTATATTGACTAGAAGGCAAAACTTTTTTCACATGTCATTAACAATTTCAAAAACGTCATTATTATTTTAATTATAAAGTCAAAGACAATTTTTAGATGGAAACAAATATTACAAAAATAAAAAATGTTTCTACTAAGCATCTTAGACTTAAAATCACTACAATCATGACTGAAAGACATGATTTGAAATGTGAAGTTTTGACGTTAATATAAAGATATCTTTTTGAGTTCATTTAATATATTTTGCTAAATTCTTTACTATAGAAATTTTTACGTGTTAAAATCCGCTTTGTAAAGACGGATTCTATTATTATATTTCTGTTTCGCGATTTTCCAAATTGTCTACAGCTGAAACAAAATCACTGGAAAATACTCTAAAAGCAGACAATGGCAGCTTTCTCTAAAGTAACTGTACTCCCGGGCACTGTAATGTTATCTCACGCTTATTTCATTACTCTTTATTCGTCGCGGGAGTCGGTTTAACTTTATCGCTTAATTTTAACGACCGCCTTGGCAACCCAACTGTGAATGCTACGTGGCGGAACGTGGAGGTTTTTACTACAGCTAACCCTCTAAATTTGTAGATCTTAACTTTAGATGACGGCACAAAATCTAAAATTACTTTTTGATCAGAATTATTAAGGGCTTTAGGGTTATTGTTACATAACCGTAAAAGGTCATTCCTATCAAAGTAAAATATTTAAACTTCCTTTATAAACCTGCTTCAGTTGTTCACCGTGTTGTAAGGGAAGGTTTAAAAACAACTTTGAAAGGATTTCTAAGCACCCTGTATACAACTATGAATTTTTTACCTAGTACACCTTATTTGTGGCAACATGTGTATTAGGTGAACCGAGTCATAACGGAATATGCGCATATGTTTTCTACTAAAACGCGACTAAGTACTATATGGAAATAGAAAATATTTATTGCAACGCCACATTATAAGACAAAAACGTAGAAAAATAATATAAATAAAAACAACAACAAAATAAATAATAAATAATACAAAAAACAGCATAACTAACATTTAAACTAAACAACAAATTTTTGTATATAGTTTAATACTATACTGTGTGTGTGTGTGCGGCTGTGGCGTATGCAAAAGGATCTCGTTCCGCTAAAGCCACAGCCGAGAATGGGCTGTGATGCTGGTTTTCAATGGACCCAAGACCATTGTAGTATATCAATAGCACTGTGTATATTTTATGTGGTCTGTGGTGTATATACTAAGTGCAATAGTTAGGTACTATGTATTACAAACAATCCCTGTGGTAAATGCGCATTGTACCACAAATTAAAAAGAAAAAAGGTGTTAGGTAAGGCTTTGTTTTATTTTTAGTAAATAAATCATCATCACAATCCACATCACGACATCACCCTTTACTGTACAACATCGTCTACTGATTGTGGAAGTTAATCTACCTAAAATATGAACGTTTTATTAGTATGGACATAGCCATTTCGTCATCAATGTGTATAAAATTTATTTTTCACTGTTTATTTTCTAATCAGTCCAAGGTACTTAAATTTCAATAAGTAATAAGCATATTCAAATATAATCAGTTTCGAGAAGTGCCGGGATTTTTAGAAGGGAATGTCCACGTTGTTCTTTAGTTTAACTAAATTAACTTTTTTTTTAATAATACCAAGTGACGGGACGATCAAGTCGTGCGTCTGATGGTAAACTACACGCCTGTCCATAACCAGTTGCAGTGCCACTCAGAGCTTTAAATCGCAAAGATCTGGGGGGCGCTGCCACTGCGCCCGTCACCCTGCGACATAAGGTGACAAGTCCCATGTGTTTTTAATTTCACCAGTACCCTTACCCTTCAAAACCGGAACACAGTAATGCCGACATTACTGCTTGGTGGCAGAAATAAAATGGTAAGGTGGCAGAACTTCCCTGGACGAACTCTTTTACAAGGAGCTCTACTGCTACAAAACTAACTCCCTCAATTCCTATCACTGATAATTAGACGCGTATGGTAACTCCACACAAACGTATCGCGTGACTTGTATGTGTGCGCGTCCGCTGCGTACCGTACGGACGCTCACATTAGCATAATCTCACAATGCTTTCGCGTTGCATAGCGCTAGTCGTCACACACGTCGTTCATTATTATGCGACTGTGTGCACCTGTACATATAAGCCGTGCTGCTACGTTTGTTTGGAGTTACCATACTTGTCTTATTACACTGTGCTAGTACTATATTCGACTCAACAGTAAAAGTAAAAAGCTAGCGATTAATTAACGTTCTAAAAAAGAGATGTATTTGAAAAAAATTTTTGCGGTTATCGTAGGCTATATATCACGTTTAATCTGCAGTGATTAATTAGGACGTCAACGGGGGCCACGCCGCCCCTGTGTACATCATACTATCATTGTCTTGGAATACTTTATTCGACTGCAGGTACGGATTTAGTCATGGAGTTAAATTCAAATTTAGTTTATTTCTCCTTTGCATTCGTTCTTACGTGATTTTTGCTTTTAACAATTCTAAAGAGTACTTTTTAGCTCTTTGAAATCTTGCGACGCAATTATAATTTTTTTGTTATCCAGTTTCTTCTTATTTCATTTTCTCTTATTGTGAAATGAAATAAAAAAATGTTTCTAACACGTAATGTTTAGACTAAATAAGTATAAAGAGTAAAGAATAAGAAAGTTGTTAGTTTTAATACTTCCCTTGTAATTACTGAATGCGGCCGCAAAGTGAAAAATTAGCAAAAGTAATTCATTAACCGAGGCAAGATTGCGCCAAGTTCTTTAACTTCAGGCGGGCTCTGCAAGAATATTTTTTAATTTCATCGCATTAGCATTGTCTCGTGATTTATGTGCCGCTGTTAGCAAATAGGCTGAGATAATGGCTTTTTTAACACCTGAATTAAATAAAAAACCTTAATAATTGATGAGAAAATGCACTTAATTTATTCATTTGTAGTTTCTTCCATTGTTTTCTGGAAAATGCGTCTGCTTGAAATCGGTTAGCACACTTAATTAATGAAATACATAAATAGGAGGTAACGATTAGATGAATTAAATTACATAAAGGATTATCCCTCCGTTTAATTGCCTTCGTGGCCGAACGGTTACCATGCTGGACTGCCACGCAGACGTTCGGAATATTTATATGGCCTACATATATTTCTTTCGTGAGTTTGGGTGTGATTTGTCTGTGTGTGGGTTTCCCTATCCCCCCGATTTATTTCCTCTACTGCATTATATTCCTTCAATGCGACATGATGTAGCAGGACTAAAGTAGAGATAAATCAACCTAGATGAATCTTAGTATAAGCGTGTTAGGTTATCTACTATGATAACCCAAATAAAAGTTACCAATAGTTTTGTATGACTTTTTTGTTTTCTTTCAAGGTGAGAGTGAATAGACAATTTCTTAACGGGGACAGTGACAAGTTAAATGTCTATACGTGAACAACTAAACGCAGAATGCTTGCAAATAAAGTAGAATTCACAATATACACAAGTACATTTGCCGAACTGTTCGATAGAAGTAACAAAAGAAAACTCTTAAAATTCAAAGATTCATGTATTTCGTTTTCGCCTTCAATTCTTCACACGTTGGTCTATAATCTCATTTGGGTTCAACCACGTTCTTTCCATGAACAAGTCGTCACGTACCGCCTGGTGAGATTGTGGTGAAATGCTTGCTTATAATTATAATAACTTTTATCCGTTTTTACTGTATTTTATTTTCATTGGAATTACATATCTATGTGCCAAGTTAACGGAATCGGTTTACGGAAAGTAGGCGAAATTTAATAAACAGGATTCATCCCCTAGTTTGTTGCTCTTAGAGGTGGAATACTTTTATTCAAATTTTAATGGGACTACAAAAAAATCATTGAAATCGGTTCGCAAATATTATATCTTAGTACTCGCGTAACGTACAAAAGAACAGAGAAATTGAGAACCTCCTCCTTTTTTGAAGTTGATTAAAAAGAAAAAATATATAATTATTTGAAATTTTTGTTAAATTGATATTCAATTATTTTTTGTGAAATTACTCCACTAGTTTGTTATAATTATTAATACAAAGATCGAACACTTTGTATTAATTATTATTTTTATTAATTTTTAAAATAAAGAAAAAATATGTACGACTATTTCTCAAAATAATTGTACGTAACGAAAAGCATGTTACGAAATACTACAAAAAATTTTAACATTAAGCTTATTATATATTGGCAAAATATAATTGATTTAATCACTATGGCATTAAGTAATAGTAGTAATAGTAGGCAATAAATCAATTAATACGGCAAAAAGCAAATAAAAAATAATAAATAATATTGAAATATATATTTTTCTTAAAACTAATATTATTTTTGAAAATACAGTTTGGTTTCTTACTCAAATCACAAAATTATGCTCTAATCATAATTAATGCAATTGGTACTTAAAAATCTAAATGTAGATACTATCTTCATCGTTCATCAGCATGTATTCCATAGGAAGATATCTGCAGTAATTCAGTTTGTTTTGGATACACAATATATATATTTTTATTAATATGTTTTATGTTGATAAAACAATATCACCTCCACACTACAATACATTCTTTCTTCTTGAAAAAAAAAAAGTTATACTCTAGAACAATTTACTACCTCCCGATAGCCTTACCCCATAAATGAGCCAAGCGTCGGGCGGTGAGCTAATGCGCCTGATATAAGGTCGGGTTTGCACCCATCTCGCTCATGCTTATCTTGAGACGTTCCTCGCATCTTAAAGCTGTATTGAAGTGTTATAGGTGTCTGATAAAAGTCATTGGGTAATGTATTGGATTGATAATGTTTAGGGGAAAAAAAAATGCTAACTGACTCTACATCCACGTATTACCATTATAAATATGTCGATAGTTATTAATTATCACCTTCAGCATCCGGTAGTGACTGCTCCTATTTTTTTTAAGAAACATGCTTCAATAAAATATAATTTATAATTATTTACTTGTGATGTTTTAGGATATTATTTGCTTATTTATTTTATCGTTTTTCCTATATGATTTAATTTTTAATAACTTAACCACACCAATTGCCTGGTTTTAAACTAGGGAATTTCCTGTGCGAGAGCAACGAAATTGACTTTGAGGCACATTCCAGGACACCCAGACCAGAACCAATTTAGAAAAGTTCATTCTCCAAATTGGCCCTGCCGGGACTCGGGAGCCCCGCATCCAGCGTCCACAGTTAGGCCACCGAGGTCGTCAAAAATGTATTTGGCCTGGTGCGAAAAGTATTTTTTATCTTCTACAAGTCCAATTTAAATGTTTATTTATAATAAACGTTATTATTATCATTACACATTTTCCCATGCTTCACTGCCATACAAGTACAGTTTTAGTGATAATAACCTAATGACCACTGTAGATATTATCGAACATGATCTTTTTTATGTAAAGTTTTCATAGATTATTAAAAACATGTTAATAATCCATGAAAACAAACGCAATTTTTTGTTAATGAATTTAAACCCATTTTTACTCAAGTAAACACACAAGACAACAATATTTAGATGAAAGCCACACAAATGCTACAAAACAAAAAAACTAAAGCGATAGAATACAACTGACCAAGTACCGTATATATTTTAATTAATATTTGTTTTTATAACGATTTATGGCCCGATTGCAAGACTTTTAAGCTAATTTATTTATTTAATTAGGAGGCAGTATAGCGTTTGACTAGTTTCCTAATTGATATTTTATTTAGCAAAAATACGACGTTCTTTCTTTCTATCTCATTATAGTTCTGTGTATAGAACTCTAATGAAATTTTTCAGCTCAGTGTGGCGAGAACCATAAAAAACAGAATTTTAATTTAGAACTAAAAAGAACGAGATATGATTTTTGAAATTATAATTGACAGAAGTATAGGAGCAGAATAGAATAATATATAAATATAAATAATATAAATATAATATTTTCAATATAGTTGCACCAAAAAGTATAAAAAATAAAAAAAAATGTTTATTTGGAGCAACAGCGAAAACATGATATTGGTTCTGTTTCATTATTTTATTTACTCGTAGAAAAAGTACTGTATGCAATCATTACATAATTAGGTCTTAAAGTTTCGTACCTATTACTTAGGCCGTACGGTACTCGACTTTAAGAATCCTCATTATGCAACGATTGGATAAAAAAATATTTAAAAAAATACCACACGTCTTAACAATGAAAGACGTCTGTTAATTTTCTATCATATTAAAAAGGATATACTTTTTACAACTTTTCGATTTTTTGTCAAAGGTATCCCGTAACCTGTAGCTAACTGCTTGACATTAACTTATGGCGTCCAAAGCAATATATGCTTAAGTCTTCCCCCTTCTTTCTAAGAAGAAAGCCATGAGCGACAGGTGGATCCAAATGGGTTTAATAGTATAAGGTACGATAAAACAACACTACAACAAAAAAAGCCGTAGGATTATTGAATTAGCAGTATAATTATGTACTAATAAATACCAAAGTTCCAACATTATTTGCTGGAAACAGATAATTTGGACACAGTTGACTATTCAGCGAAAATATACAATGGAAATTGAATGTTTAAGAACGTCAATAAAGCAAAATTTAATTAGCAAACAATGTCATTCATATATTATAAAGTCGACTCTTAGTTGTTTGTCCAATTACTCATTTCGGAATTACTAATTTTATTGTTAATTGAGTAATAATCAATAAGATTGAACTGTCATATAGTCACGTATAGACACACCCAGACGCACACACGCACACGCACATAGACACGCACTCGCGCACACACGAACCACACCTTTTTCTCTCATCTTTTCAATTTTGTTATGTATGTAGTATTTTAACTTTTCATTGATTTTTGTTTCTTATTTTTGTCTTGTTTTGGTTATCCCCGTGTCGACACCGTCTTCGATGAAAAACTGGTATTTGTAATGCAATAAGACTGGACACTCATAGCGCAGATCTAACCTAATTTCAGTTTGCGTCCCAAAATTTTGCTTATAATTGTTATAACTTATACTACATTACTTATTATATAAAAATACGTATCTCCTTTATTTATTAGCTTATATAGATTCCATGAGTACATAAGCTTTACACAGGTTTATAAATATACGCATAGAATTACAATATTTTAATTGTACGTACTATGAATTAGTTACATACTTACTCTTTGGTAATGGTATAATTTGATGATTTTGCAGTGTTATTAATATTTTAAGATGTGACTTAACTACCACAAAAGGAAACAAAGAATTTTTTCAAAAAGAGGCGACGTAAATCACAGCGTTAGAAGTGAAAATTATTATCTGTGGCAAAAAGGGTTGGTTTGCAAGGAGCAAATTCGTAAATTTTTGGAGAGAATAAAGATATATTAGTCCAAGTAGAGATAAAGGAATAAATTTGTGGACGCGATAAATCAGTGAAGGATGCTTTTAATTACACATCCGGTAGAAACATTAAGGGGCTGTGCTGTTTCATGAGAATTGCATTTTTAGGAGTTACATACTTTTGTACATTTTAATTATTATATGCGAACTTGTAAGATAGTGACGGTAACAGATACAAAATAAGTCTTAATAGGTAAAGTAAAAATTTCCCTACTTTCAGTAATTTATTTAAATACAACACTGTTCAATATTGTAATTAGGTATGCGCCATGATATTATTTATTTTGTGTAAATAACGACTGCACAACGTGCGAATAATCTGTATCGGCTTATAATGTACATAAATGTTTTGTCTTATTAATGGTATGCTTTAAATTAATAAAGAAAAATAACACCAAATAAGTAAATTTTGCTAATTTATAAAAAAAATCTGCGCATTTGTAGATAGATAATCAACAAATTGTATATTTCGTCATCATCTCAGTCCGTTAACACCCACTGCTGGGTATAGGCCTTCTCCTCATCCCCCTCCTCCTCCTTCTCCTCCTCCTCCTTTTTCTCCTCCTCCTCCTCCTCCTCTATTGTATATTTATACATGTTTACGGACTAGTATATTAGGAAGAGTGAGTAACCCTCATCATCGTCAACCCATTTATATGTCCCACTGGGCATTGGTCTTCTCTCAGGCGAGGGTTTAGGCTATAGTCCGCAACGCTACCCCAATTCGGGTTGGAGATTTTACACGTTTTCCGAGGGTTGTTTGAAGTTTGATGATCTTTTCTTGCACCGAAAAGCTCATTGTAAATTTCAAATAAATTGCGCACATAAAAGCCGAGAAACTCAGAGGTGCGAGCACGGAATCGAACTCATTTTCTCTGCTTGAGAGGCGGTAGGTCAAACCTTTAGGCTACCACGGTTTTTCGTCTTACTTTTACGTAAAAGCAAAGTATTTATTGACTATCGTAGTACAAAAATGAACTGATGTGAAAGACATTTTCTATTGACAGAGACAGCCCTATCGAAAGGGCTCAGCAATCGCCAGGAAGCAGAATGTAAATAAAGTAAATTATTGCTAGTGAAGTGATTTCAGACCGGCGAATGCCTACGTATATTTCACTTGATACGCCTTGGTTAGCTTTACGATACGCCGATGTCCATAATTTTAAATGCAAATCAAGTTGAGGAAAAACAACCGTTGTTTAAATAGAATAATTTGGGTTTGTGCAACTTCATTTTAAAAAATACTCTTTGTGATTGTATCCTATGTACTAGTGTACTGCCGTTAAAGGAGATGGTTGTAATTGACACTATGTAAATATGACATGACATGACATAGAGTTTAAAATACTTTGAATAAATAAAAAAAAATTAAATGGAATTTCTAATCCGTGAACTATTTAAAGAGCAAAAATACGAAATGCCCAGATCCCTAATTCGTCGTTTATTCGTCCAATATATAAATCCATTATACAAGTCGTAATTTAAATTACGTACATTGTAATCAAACTGCTAGCAAATGTACAAACATTAATGGAATTTCGTATGTGATCTCTACAGTCAATTGTAATTGTACTCTAAGTATTTTTTAGTACTACAGAAATAATGTTGCAAAAGTCATTTTGACAATTGAATTTAAAATTTACTGAAGGAGTTATTCTTATTAGATTGGTATAAAGGAATCATAATTTTATATAGATAGACGTTTTGGACGCTCGTCTTATTTTATGAATATTACACCAAAACGTAATATGATAAAAAGTGTGCATTTTTTTTTTCATCCTTTAAGGCATTCTCCAACCCCATAGCTAAAAGATACGAAAGAGAGCAATAGAGAAAGTCTCAAAGTGGAGTGGTCTAACACGCATGAGTTATCCCGAATCCGGCCTTAGTTCGAGACACGAGTGTTATTTTAATTATAAACATTATTTACCTTAATTAGCGTTTTTGCGGAGAGCGCTTGTAGCGGCAACCGCCGGTAAATTGGCGGCCCACTTTGAATGCTCAGAACGTAGAGATAACCTCCAACAGGAGTAGATTTTCCAGTCAAAACGGAAACGAAAAAGTGATATCTGAATTAGTATTAGATATGACTGGATACGAATTGTTCTAAGTTTCTTTGTTTTTTCAATTGTCTTTTGTTGCTTATATATATATATCATCTCAGGTGAAAGAGGATACGAGACTGAACGAACAGCACAAAAAAGACAAAGGAAAAGCAGTCTAAATACTTTGTTGAAAATTCTACTTTGCATTAGCGTACCTATTTTATTTTAACATATGTAAGCAATAAATAAAATTAATAAATAAACCTGTTAATAAAAAAGTTCATCCTTAACATTGTTTTTTCCACAGGAACATGTTAAATGTAACTTATTCTCAATCTAGTGCTTTCCACCTCTAGCATTTCATAATTAGGATGCAGTTTCAGAGCCGTGCGTGCAGTGGAGAGCTCGTATGTTTGCTAAACTGTGTGTCGATGGGGGCTTCAAAAGGCGCCAATTAACCGCCGCTCTGTTACTGAGCCTACAAGTAGCATGAAAGATGATGACTTTTAGTAAATTAGCTAACTTTGGGTATTACAGATTGTCTAATATGTTTAAAATACGTAAAATAATAAATAGCCGATTTCCACGATTCATTAGTACACTGCTTGAACCATCTAAAAAATATATGAGACCAATATTGATGATGATTACTAGACATTCTTCTTTATTGCAAACAATAATGTAAAAACGTAAAAATATTTCACTTTTAGTTAGGCGTTATTTTTGTGTTCCTATTTTTATTTGTTGAATTCGCTTACTAAAACTGCAAATAGAGTAGGTAGTTTTGCTTAGAACGTAATACTGTATTTATCACTAGAAATAATTTAACAAATAAATAAAGTAAAAACCAATTTCATTTTGTATTCAATTCTTATTTGTGAAATTACTCCGCTACTTTGTTATAATTATTAATACAAAGATCGAACCTTAGAAAAAATTCCTTCGATCCGGCCGGATTCTTAGGATCCGGAGTGTTAGGAGCGTATTTGTATATGTACGAGATAGGATGTGATAATCTCAAATATATGAGTTTTCTGTCATTGATTTCTTATAATTGTACTAGTGGATAAATATATATTTCGTATATATTTCTTATAATTGTACTAGTGGATAAGTTTCTAACGTTCTGTTAATGAGGGTAAACTGAAGTACACTTACACCGGCACAATTTGCAATATGCCTTATGAAAAACAAACCAACGCACATTACAAGGCGTTATGGTAGAAACTGACGCCCAATAAATCCGCAGGTTGATTTATTTAATTTTTCACGAATTCAGTCGTGTCGAGCGTGAGTTCGATAAGATTAATAATTCACAGGCCGAGCTGTTTAGTTGCACCGCTTTGCATGGCGCGCTATCGTCGCCATAATGGCGTAAATGGCACCACGAGCGGTGAAGAATGGTAAAAGATGATATCCTTAAAACTTCGTCTGCCGGTGTAATGTGGAGATGGTTTTATTTGTTGTAGTAATGCGTTGAAAGACAGTTAGATTTGTGTTTACAATATTTGAGAAAGTAGATGACACGTATATTCTAAAATAAAATATGTATATACTAAATCCATTAATAATTGTGACCCCTCTTAAACTATTAAACTACATGGTAACTTTACTCTCAATTGGTTTTTTTATGGTACTTTGGTACGTCGTGTATTGCTATAAACCGGTGGTGCGCCTGGTGTAAATCGACACGCCTGTCCATAGCAGTTGCAGAGCCACGCAGAGCTCTAAATAGCGAAGATCTGAGGGACACTGCCACTGCGCCTATCACCCTGATATTTAGGTTGATAAGTCCCACGTGCCTGTAATTTCACAAGCACACAATCAATTAATCGAAATTAATTAATAATTAATCAAGGACATGAATAAGTAACGACTAGATAAATTAAATTACTTAAAGATTTATTCCGATTTACTTTACCTGTACTTTACCTGTACTGATTTACTTTACCGATGTACTTCCCTGTACCAATTCTTTCACAAGGAGACTCTACTGCTACTAAAGCTCTACTGTTACATTTTTTAAGTTACAATCTTTTATCACAATGCGCCTCATTGCATCTAGTAGAGTGACGGTTGCGGTGGCGTTGTTATGACACTAATATGCATTTCTCACGCGAAAACCGACTGTCGGACGTGGTTGTGGGCGCGGTCGGATTCGACGCTTAATCGACCGCGATGCGTTTGATAAGGCTTTTATGTGGGAAATGACAGATGGGATTTCTAGAACCACATGTTTATGAATTTATTTTATTATATATATGATGATGCTTTTACTACCATGATATTCGTATATTTTTTGTGACAATACTCCACCTAGTTTTTTGGTATTATTGATACAAAGATGGAACCAAAACTGAAAATTAAAACCGATCATTAGCTAGCACATACCAATGCTTAATAAAATTTTATTAGAATTATAGGTAATAAAGTTTGGACAAGAAATGTCACGTTGTAATTGTATAAATGAACCATAAATTTAGGTAGCTTAAATAAAAAGTAATTATAATACTATGTACAAAACGAAAATAAGACAAAAATAAATCAAAAGCACTTTTTGATTAAATCTGTATTTTGTTATTTTTCGCTTTTTAGTGTAGTGACTTTTCGTGATTTTTGAAGTTGGTTGAATTATTTTTTTTAAAGTTTGTTTATCTGCACTAAACAAGACCTTACAAATATGTCAGCTAACAAATTTGGACTTCACACAGGTAGATAATAAGGCTAATATTCATATAAACAATTCCTTCCAGATATTTTGACTGCGTTCTTGAATAACATTATAGAACATTGGTGAAGGGAATAAACACGTTGAAAATAAAATATCGTCGATGTAGGTACCATTAAAATGTAGTGAATAATACGAAAAAACGAGCTTACAGATGCGGTGGAATTGTGAATACACTCTCGTAAATGGCTCGTTAATGTTAAACGTGTAGCCAAACAAAGTGGCGACAGGTCACACGGCAACAATGAATCGTACTTATTAAGCACATATTTGCCTGCACACGGTCCATTAATCAATTTTTGCATTTTTAATTCACCCCTCATTATTTGCCCGTGAATTTCATTTTCACTGCTGTTCAACCATTTTAAAATTTTAAACCCGCGCCGACGCAGGCTCCAAAACACGCGTTTTCAAATAATTTACAATTTATCATGTTCGGTCTGTAAATAAGCAAATATCGTCTGTTAAACCATTTTTAATTAATGTTGTATAAAAATATTATTCGTATGTGCGATTCCGGTAATGACGGGTTAAACTTTGTAATCAAAATATGATAATATTTGATACAGCAGTGATCGAAGTATGAGTACATTCATAGATTTATAAATAATATTTAATAAACGTTATAATGACTAGATATCTTCTACAAGATCGTCGCCGGCGCCTAGCAATGAACTTGCATGGCAAATTACAAAAATACTTACTACTTCAACCAAACATAGCTCTTGAAATGAAACTAAATTGCCTACGTAATTAAAAGTAACGGCTTAACGAACTAAAATTAAATCAAAGCGAACATGTAATAAAATTCAGTTGCCCACTCCAATGGAGTATCGTTCAAATGTTGAGTAGTTGAAACAATGCACGGAAAATTCGACAGAGGAAAAAAATAGTGGTTACATACGGTACATTCCAATCATGAAATCGTACGGTATGATAAAGTCGTATGTCAAAAGTGCTTTTACCACATGAAGTCATAATCTATGAAATAAATTATGTATTTGTGTGAAATTTTGAAACTTTCCTATATAATATGAGCATAAGAAAGTTATCGACTAATTTCGTTGACAGAATCTTAAAACCAACTGTTGGAAAGTTGTTATTTTGTAGATATGGCCTTACTACAATAAGGGTGCGAAATTAGGATATTAGTTTTGATTTTCGACGTCAAATGTTCGTAGTTTTTCTTACCACAGCATAACTTTTATTCTACTCCTAATGTGGCAGAGCGCATTCACGCTTCATGTTCATAGATTGAATTTGGTCGTTTGTCGCTAACTGCACAGTAGGATAGATTGATATGTTGGTACTTAAATGTTATCAACTGAGACTTGTTCTCGCGTAACTACACATTTTTTTTCATATTATAATTAAAATATTTTTAAATTTTATATTTTCAAACTCGTGTTTTTTTACACTTCTGCCATAATCAATATTGAACTTTGAAAACTACGCAACTGGGCTATTATTCTGGTGAACGTACGAGATTTCAATAGTCTATGTCAAATAGTTTCGGTGAAAATCGAAGACAGTTTGTGACCATGGAAGTAGCACAACACAAGTATTCGTTTTTTTAAATTTTTGTACTTTGAATTTAAAATATTATTGTAATTTTTAGCTTTTTTAGTCTTCTGTGTAAAGGTTTGCGACATGTTGTATATATGAGAATTTAAAAGCTTCCGCTGGTCGGGCAAGCGCGCGGTATAAATCTGAATTTAATCCCAAGTTTTTCGCTCGCCACCCTGTCCAAAATGCGAAACTCGTTATTTTAGTAATCAACTAGATACGCCTATGCCGGATATTTCTGTGTATTATATATACCTCAAGTGGTAATATTATGTTGATAGATCCCTAGTACGTACATATCGTTGCTAGGTACATATCGCATTATCGACTTCTATTTGTTGGTTACATTTTTATACTACTACTGCTGCTTTAGTCAGAGATCTAAATTTAGTAGCAGTAGAGCTCCTTCGTCGAAAAAGGTCGTCGAGGGTAGTACTGCCACCTTACGTGTTTCTGCCGCCAAGCAGTAATACCAGCATTACTGTGTTCCGGTTCTGAAGAGTAAGGGTGCTGGTGAATAACAGGCATATAGGACTTGTCATCTTACGCCTCAGGGTGAACGGGCGAAGTGGTAGTGCCCCTCAGACCTTTGAAATTTAAAGCTCTGAGTGGCACTGTAACTGTTATTGACAGGCGAGTAGCTTACCACCAGGCGCACGACTTGATCGTCTCGTCACTTTATAAAAAAATAGATATACTTGACTATAAATACAGGTATATATATTTTTCTAACTTACTATCATGATCAAAGCCGTGGTAGCTTAATGGTTTGATCTATCGTCAAATAGAGGCCGGGGGTTCCAATCCGGGCTCGCACTTCTGAGTTTTTCGGAATTTATGTGCGAACCTTAATTTGAAAATTATCACGAGCTTTTCAGTGAAGGAAAACATGACGAAACCTGCACGGCGAAGAAGGTTCGCATCCCTCGGAAAACGTGTGAAGTCTCCAATTCGCGTCGGGTCAGCGTGGCAGTTCGTGGCCTAAACTCTCGCCTGAGAATATACATGTGTGACGATGTGACCTCTTTACATCATTATCCCACCATTTTATCACCTTTTCTTTGGTTTCTGGCCACTTGTTTTCAAATTTGGAATCGTTCTTTAATTCCTGTGCCTCATCATTCCCATTTTGTTTCGTTCCGTCATCACTCCCAGCTCAATCGCTGTAGCGAGCAGGTCGGCTGCAATTTTTAGTTGCGTCTAATTTTGTTCCTTTTACCAGTTCACAACCTAAATCATGTGCCTTTGTGGACCGAAGTATCCTATTTAATTGTCGTAATCCTGGTCCCGTGACAATAGTGGTTTACAACCCTGTACCCAGCAGTGAGGCGTAAAAATAGGTTGATATTATAATTAATTATAATTACGATAACAAACTTATTCTTGAAAATATGCGAGGTAGATGATAATAACATATGGAATATATTAATTTATTTTAAGTAATCACGTAAATTCACAATATTAAACTCCCTGTCCAAAGAAGCTCTGTTTGAAATGATTAGAGTCAGACAGGGAGTTAAACTCGTGGTGTATGAATTTAGTATTCTATGCAAATAGGGGCGAAACTTAAATCTTATCGCAAGTTAGGTGCACAGGAATAATAATCCCTCCCCAGAAGCCTACCCCCTTCGCTCAGGTGGGAGGGTGGCAAGGGGGTGTATTCCCGAACTACCGAAAGGTTTAAATTGTTTAAGGAAGTTGTTTGAATCTTAACTGTTCAGGCATTTCGCTGGATTTGACGTGGCCATGTGCGGAATACATTATGAAAATAAATTTGCAAGTTTGATGGGCTTCTACTCATCTCTCGCATCAACACAATATGTTACTGCGATAATGAATTGGATGTTTACTTAACCACACCTTACAATGTCCTATTTATGTGTTTTAATAATTTTATTGGATGATGACGTTTTAATTATATTTGTTGTTTATTAGGTTCTTTTACCACAGCTTTTAATGTAATTTAATGTAACTCTTCACCAATTATTATTTTATTTTATAAATATTTTAGATTACCTCGGTGACCCAATGGTGTGCACTGTAAGCACTAGACCTGGATTCCCGGTAGGACTAATTGAGGAAGCGAACTTTCCTAAATTGGTTCTAATCTGGGTGTTCTGGGAAGTGCCCCTGCGTGAATTCCGTTGCTCTGGTGCTCATAGCATAGGTATTTCCCGTCAGTGGCACAGTCGGCCGGGGTTAGGGACTCAAGTATAAGAACCGGCGAACAATAAATGTCGTATCGAGCAGGACGGCCTACTGCATTTGTGCTAGAAGCGATACGACACAGAAATCCAACTGTCTCAATCCTAGCAAGCCTAACTAGAATTAAACCGTTTGCGGACAAAACAATTGGGATTATTTCAGGGGACACCTCATCGCACATGTCAGTGATCTCGTATTATTATATTATTATTTTCAAGTTTTTATTACTACCGCAAAGTTATCTAGAAGAGATGGATCAATAATGCCGTCTGATATACCCCGTTATTTATTTGTGTACCTTGTTTACGTGAGCAATATCTTTATTGCGTTGATTTGTATCGATTTTTAAAGCGAAGTAGATCAAGCAAGATTGAAGTTTTAAGACCAAAGTGTAGACTACAGATCAAACCTTAAACAAATGGCACTTGTATTGTTGCTCTTTGAAAATAATACCTATATATGAGAATCATTTTCAGTGCCTAATAGTATAATCAGATCACACACAGCTAACTTGGTTTTAAATACCTTAATAATCACGACAACTTGTTTCAACATACGCACAAAGCTTAACTGACGTAACTTAACGAAATACAATTTTAGATTTTACACCTCTTCAACACGAACGCATTGAAACATAGACTCTATTGGTTTGATTTAGAGTAGGTCAATAATTTTGAAGGATCGTAAAGTTTACTATGTATGTGCTTAGAGTTGTCTAAAGTCGGAGCTGTCAAATTTGTTTAGCGGTAAGGGCCAAGTTGCAAGGGGCGCCGTAGGCGATATAACTAAGTGCTTACTTGCCTTACTACAACTAAATTGTTCCGTTTGAGTTGTGTTAATGCAGCAATTTATGCGAGGTGGTTAAACTTATAGGTTAGTTACATAGTTCCGGTTCATATGTATAGCTTTATTCACCATCCAACTTCACGATTAGTATTCGAGCTGTCAAAAGTATAATAAATGATAATCATTTACTATACTATTGACAGCGCAAGTACTAATCAATTAGTCATGTCTTAGTGCGTTACTGATCCGATTTGTTATTACAATCGACTTTATTTATGAAATTTTAATCGCTTACATTCAGTGAGCGTGTTTTCGGTCACAATAAATTATTAATTAATTTCACAGATGATTCAATTGATGACTCCAATTCTTATGGAGAAGAATGCATTATAATAAACAATTAGAATTTATATATATATAATTATATAAATTAAATATATATAATAACGCACACACTCAACATAGACCCGCACTAGGGAAACCCTGTGTCACGGGTGCCATGGACACACACATAGACAACCACAAATTACACCCAAACTCACGAGAGAAATAATTGTAGGCCATACAACTATTTCTCCCGGCCCGGGAATCGAACCTGGGACCTCTGCGTGGCAGTGGTAACCGTTCGGCCACGGAGGCAGTTAAATATATAAATTATATATATATATATATATATCTATAAATTATATATATAATATAAATTACTAATCAGTATATATTTAATTTTAATTATAATTAAATTTAAATATATATAAATTATCGAGCCGACAGATTATGGAAGAAGATTATTCAAGTTGATTTCTCCTTTGTGTAGTTATACAACTAGTTGTTGAATTTAAAACTATCGGAGCTAAAGAGTACGTGTGTTCACTACAGTAAAGAAAAAAACGGCTTTACAGTAATGCATTTATTGTTTATGGTTGTCTATCAATAATTATTGAACTTCATAGGCATGCTTATGTCAAAAGTAAAATAAATGGTTAGACAAAGTATAGTGATAACTTTATTCTCTAATCATCTGGACTAAAGAAAACGTAAAGATTCGACTCTAATGTGGAGTTAAATAAATTTATGTAATCGAAGAAAACATCATTTCAGACTCGCTTCTAATTCATTGACAAGTTAGCTCAAGTCACACTTCTCAAACTACATATAAAGTACATTAATAATACTCAAATCAAACTATTAATAGTAAACAATGGAGGTTTGTTTACTAGGAAACCTCTCTGAAGTAATAAAGTTGCTTAGCTAAAGCCAGGCCGGGGTATGATCACGTTTCACAGGAGGCATTTCACAGGATTCCATGGTCAAAGTTCCGTGAAGCCACAAAGGTGTTACTGGTAGCTAATTACGGAAAATAAAAAGCCACTCGATACGTTCGCCGTTGAAATTTTCTAAATGTTTTTCTTTTTAATTGTGAAACTTGACGATTTTTTAGTGGACTTCTATTATTGGTCGTTCCGGTGGTGAAATTCGTAATTTGAAATTTCAAAAGAAGCCAATAGAACGCGATGTTTAATTACCAGGAAAACGGTGAAAGAGAAAAATCTTTTGTGTGTTCAAAAAGGTTTTGTTTTTTCCTTCTATGCGCTACTTTTCGAAAATTTTACTTTAAAAAAAAAACATGTTGATTTTTTGCACTTTTACTACTACTGCAACTTTAGATAGGACGTAATATTTTTACAACACTTTATAACAGAAGGTTAGAACTCGTACTAAAGTCACGAACGATGACGTTGTTCGTCGATGGATATTGGCATACTTTTTCGCATCGAACCCCTTCGGCGATAAAACATACGCGATATTGCCTGTCTTTTGTTGCACCTGCGTATGAAAGGTGATAATTCCGATTTAATATTTTTTAACAAAAGTAGGCGTCAAACAGACTGATAAAGAGTTATGTTTTACTGTGCAGCAGCAATTGCTTTTACATTATTTATGAAAAGTAATGATGTGGAGTGTACAGAGTACACTTTCTACATAGCCTACAAAGACTATGTAGAAAGTGTATCCTTTACACTCCCATGTCCATCGGCGAATCGTATATGGAATCTCGATAAACGTTTTTGTAATGCTGGTTTGGAGCACATTATTTTTGTGAAAATGATTATATTTTTATTATTTATCACATAATATCATTCTTCTATATTTCATAATCATTAAAAAACATATTGGCTGAGAAACTTTAAATGTAAAATAAAAATATTTTTGTTCATATTTCTTTATAAAATTTAAAAAATCATGAAGTACACGGAAAAGCCCACTATAGCGTTGCTATAACAAAAAAATCACACGAGCGATAAGGGTCGTTTCACACTGCGTCATATTTTACAAAGTGCCCTAAGTTCGGCAGTTAACTCACACGGTTATGGCGTTGTTAACACGTGTTCCCTGTTGTTCACTTCGCAATATATGGGAAAAAGAAAGGTGAGAAAGTTTGTAAAAGCCATATCGATCTGTAATGAGAATATGACAAATAAGAACCTTGGAGGAGAGGAGACCTATCATATCAGCCGTTGGACGTATATAAGTCGATACAGTAAAGTACAAAATTACGTACGTTATGGATTAAGAATTTTTTTTATGATATCAAGTCACGGGACGAACAAGTCCTGCGCTTGATGATATGCTACACGCTTGTCCTTAACAGTTGCAGTGCCACTCAGAGCTTTAAATTGCAAAGATCTGAGCACTGCCGCAGTGCCCGTTACCCTGAGACATAAGTTGACAAGTCCCATGTGCCTGTAATTTCACCAACACCCTTACCCTTCAAAACCGGAACACAGTAATGGTCACATTACTGCTTGGCGGCAGAAATAGGTAAGATGGCATTACTTCCCTGGACGAACTCTTCCACAATTAGCTCTATTGCTACTTAAGTTGTTGAGAAGACACAATAAGGTAGGAAATTGTATTACATTACCTAATTTGTAACTCAAATAATAAAAAGTTTAAAGCGTCATATTGGGTACATAAGTTCAGTACATTTATAAATTTGTAATTTTAGTTCTCACTGGTCATCATGCATACATGCGTCAAAATATAAATAAGTTATTATTTGAAATTAAATCTTTTTTAATTTTTTTTTATAATAATTAGATAATAATAAGATAATAAATCTGTAGAAGACTAGCGTTTCCGGCCGTAAGTGTAACATGTCTTCACATCACACGCGATGTGTACTCACGTACTAAGTACTCTATAGTACCTGCAGATTCTATTCACATTCATATTTCTTACCCTTGGTATAATAAAGTCACATGTGATCATACGTCAAAAGTGCTTTTACCAGATGAAAATCATAAAAAACATACATGAAACAAATTACTTATGTTATGTGAAATTTTATACATTTTAAAACTTATCGACTTATTTCTTTCACGGAATCTTTAAACCTTTCGTCCGAAAAGTTGCCATTTTTGCAAATGTGATGTGCTATTTGTGACCAGATATTTTAATGAAATTCAGTATGATGCGTCTTATTAGGGCATAGCCTGGGAATATTTTCAAAGGCTTCAAAGGTTACTGAAACCGATAAGGAGGACTATATACATAGAGTTGAATTTAAATCTTAAGTGTAAAACACACTTTTAGAAACAGTGCTATTTGAAAATAACTCAAATTTGAATATAGTGCGGAGTACCACTTACAGAATTGGTTTATATTTCTTATTTTGTATTTATTTACATTTATTAACATTTTTTTCCTTTTTTTTTCAATGCACGCTTTTTTGTAAGTCAGGTTTGCATACACATCGCTTTCCTATTTTTTGATATGCTTCATAATGTAGGTACTTTTGTGTTTATTTTTCTTTTTAAGGTGTTAACTATTACCATAATTTAGATATTCGAAAATGAGAATGTGGACACTGTAATTGGCGCTGTCTAGCTTTACCTAAAAATATTTATTGTAAATCGGTATTTGTAGCTGTTGCTGTTCCGAATAAAATATAATAAAAATAGAATAAAAAGACTAATAATATATTTCATTCACAATTATTATAAGAGTATAAGTATAGAACATTTTTTTTGTACAGAAATATAATAAATTAAGAGGATGGGCAAATTGGTTTAAATTGGAAAAGCCATTTGAAAAGATATTTTCAACGGATTTTTTTTGTACGAGACTGTAAATATTCAACCTATAGAGTCTGTCCAGTTTTAAAACTAATTTAAATTATTATTATTTGTTCAAAAGTTGGTTGGTTGGGATCTCTTTTCTATTACCTGTAACTATAAAAAAGTTAATTGTTACCTACTTTTACTGTTTTCACCACAGACTGGTTTTCACTAACGAAACTGCAATTTTGTGTAACAAAGCGTAAGGACAATCGACCTCCACAGTTGACAAAACAGGAATAACAATGAAAATCGATTTGTGTAAAATTGATAGAAAAAAACCGAATAATTTCCTTTTCTGTAAAAAACACTCTTTGATAAACTTACGGCATTTGTTCTAACAAAAAAAAGAAAAAGAAAAGATGATAAAAGAGCAAGCAGCGCATGTAGCCATTAATTAAGCTATTTTCCCGCGCACCCGAGCCATCTATTCTGTTGCGCCATTTATAACAATACAAGCACCTGATAAACTCCCGGACGTGCGCTTTGCAGGAATCCGTGTACAAATGGGCTAGGCAATGCTATTTAAAAAAATGAGTACAATATATTTTATAAAGTATATGTATATAAGATATTATAAATAAAATCATTTGGCTGTCATGTGTCTTTGCTTTCCCTTGTTTATCCACACACACGAGATGTACCTATCGTATCAAATTCAGAAGGACAACAAACCTTACAAAAAGTTTATTCAATAATATTTAACAAAATTGTTATACACTACCGACAGAACCCTTTGATTAAAGAGAAAATACAACTTGACGCACATTTTTATACGTAAATACGTTTTGGCTGCATTCCGGGCTTTGGGGAAAATATTGGCGAGGCGCGGTCATTTTTTGTCCTCCACTGAGATTCGTGATGTTTTGCTGCAAAACTGTGAAATGTACTGTACTGCATTTTGATCATCAATGAATGTCTCTTTTCAGTTTAACTTTTTTTTAAGGCACGAAATATGGAAGCACTGTGTTAATTTATCGTAACAATACTTTTTATATAATCAGATTTATAAATATCTCAAACACTGATACGTCACGTCATCGTATAAATAACCACATAATACCTATAAACAACAAATATGTTTATCCGGGTTTTGTTGAACCTAGTTTTGCAATGGTACTATGAATCAGTATATAATGGAAAAGTATGACCGGCCGCCCCATAGACACAAACATTTTTTTAATATTCTCTTGTATTTTTTTCCTATTTATTTTATTTTACCTAAGAAAACTTTTGCAGGTAATTTTACCATGCCACATCTTGGAATTTCGCACAAAAGTTTTTTCCTGAAAAGACGAAAAATCTCTAATCGTAAAATTTGATATCATGTATACATAATGTTTTAAGATGCTCTCGAAATTTTCTTATGAAATCGAGTAAAGCGTCGCTCCGGGCGACAGTCTCGAGTTCACTTTGTAGCATTAAACGGGCCTTTATCAAGCCGGGTAGTGGACATACATGTGAAGGCATAGAACGTAACTTTTAGTTAATTTCTCGTCTTGTTAAATGATTTACGGGTTAAGTCGTGAGCATACGGAGTCAGTTAACTTTTAAATCAAGAAAGGAGTTTTCAAATTTTGTCACATTACAACAATTATTTTCCACTTAGTAACATTGGGTATAATCTTTTTTTATCTGGCGCCATAAAACCTTATGGTTTGTATCTTTTTTGTATTGTAGAAACTTTACTTTTTGGGTCGAAACGGCTAAGTAACCAGGGTCGTCAAATGTAAAAGTAAAAAAATCCATTAATTTTGTGTTATTATTCAAAGATCGAACAAAAGCAAAGAAAAATTAAAAAATATTTTAATGTTTGTTCCCTTTTTGTATCAATAATAACACCAAACTAGTGGAGTCTTTTAATGAAAATAGATATATCAATATCATGGTAAAAATAAAAATAAATCGTGATATTCTTTTCAATCCAGGTTTTATTAAAATTATTAAAAACCAGAGACTTAATCGATAATCATATTATATTTTTATTAAAAATATGTATAGATATGAACATATGACGGTTTTTCTCCTGAGATCACAATCATAACAATTTTTAAACCGTACAATCACATAATAATTTTATAAATAAAGTTTATTATTATTATTAATTTAGAATAGTATAATTTGCCGTTTCATTATGTTGCAAGCAAATGGTTCTTGCGAACGTGTGTACGTCTTCAGTAAGTGTTAGAATATTATAAAATCTAGTAAAGGATGTGAGATGTCGGAGTTCAACTCGCAGCCTTGCGTATAAGCTCTATCGGCAACTCAGGCGCACGCGACCGGCGTGGAGGCGTACGGCGTGCTATGCGCGCCGAAAACTGCTGTGTCCACACCCGCCGCGGCGCATTCAACACCTGCCGTACACATCGGCTCACGGTCTAACTCATGGCTACTCTGTAGGAAGCTCTGTGTGTCAGCAAGAGCGTTCCCTGACGTCCAGTTGTCTTTTGTGTTACCAAAATATGATGTTTAAAAACTGCGACAAGGCAAATACTTATATCCTCTCTAAAATATGGAAAATTTAATGTGGCCTGTACGCGACCAGGCGCAGACGTTTTGATTAAATCAGGTATTGCAATTTTAATCGGAATATCTGATATTTGTTTGTTTTAAATTTTAATCAATGCCAGTTTGTACGCGGTGTGCAGTACAAAGTGCAAGTAAAACAACATGTTTTTTCGTAAGTTTTTCAAGGGAAGTTCTGTGTTGGGAAACCACGTTGAAACTAATGCGAGAACTTCTTGGGGATGCCAAGTATTGCTATACTTGGGTGCACTGGGTTTCAATCTAAATGTAAGTAATAAGTAAGTAATCTTTTTATGCGGGTTTTTTGCTGTTTCAGACTACAAAAGAGATAAAACAGACTGTTATTATTGCAAAATTCCCACCAGAGCTTTAGGGACACATTATATTGTCTAATTGTATTTTAAGAAAGAGAAGCTAAGGGTAAAGTCATAGCTTCTTGTGGGAAACCGCGGCAGGCGAAGGGCGCGCTGATAACGGCAGAAAGAGTAAGGCTGGCGTGCATTCGATGAGGCCGCCTGCAATAAGATTTAATAATGATTCGCTTGAGTTAAAATATATCTCGTCGGAAATCGACAGGCTTTGCAGCAGGAGGAACCAGGACTAGGAAGGCCAATATGGAAAACCAAGAGTACCATTTGCTTGGTCATCAATAATTTTGCGTATGCATTTCAATAATAAAAAGAAGGGTGGGGATGCGTAGAAAAGAAAATTGAATTCCGATTAAGTGTAAAGGTATTTACGGCAAATGCATCTAGTTCCTGAAACCGAGAGACAAAAATAGCGGATTTGTCTTTGGTGCGGGATGCAAAAAGATCAATCTCAGGTTGTTCGAAACGTCTGACAATGGTCTCGAAGGCGCGAGAGGACAACTCCCACTCGGTGTCGGGATTAGACTTCCTAAATTCTATATCGGCGCAATTATCTTTTGTATTTACATAATATGCATATAAAAATTATGTTGCCCTTTTCGCACCATTCCCAAATTGGTTTATTTTAATCATTGAGGTGGGGGTATTGGATCCCAACCTTGCGATTTATGTAACTGATCGCCGAAGTATTGCGTACTCGCAACAATATAACACAATCAGATTATACTAATATAATATAAGAATACTGCAATTCTTAGTAATTGATGTGGTACGTCGTTTCAACAGCTTCCAGTATGCCTGCTGTGCTACTCGCGCGGAATCCCAACCCATGCGCGGTGCATCTGTATAAATTCTAATTTAAAACGTGAGGTTCTAATATACGATGAAGTCGAGTAAATATTGTCTGTCCACCAACTCAAATCACTTAGAATTATATCTGGAAGATAGATTGTTGTTTCATAGGTACCATCATGTTTTTGAAGACTTAGAAATTTCTGAATTTCCAGTAATTTTGTATATAACCAACCGTATTTAGTGGCTGGGCAAGCTGAGATGAGGACACCAATCAATTGAGTGTACTCCCGTATGGCACATCGGGGTAACCTCATTATTTTTTAAAGTAAGTGGTAAATTTTTTGATGTTTTTTTAAAGGTAAACTTATACTTAAATTTCATGAATCAAAATTGAATCTTAGAAATTTACAAACTTGACATGGTTGTAACACAGACATGCCGTAATTAACGATGAACCCTCAATATTGCAATAAGTTAATGGTTGCATTAACATTATTGATACATCGTCATAATCAGCTGCTATACGACAAATATCATCTAAATGTACCACGAATTTGAATCCTTGTTGTCTCAAATGTGTTACAACTTCTTTCTTGATTTTGGTAAATACTTTCGATGCTGTGGAGAAGCCGTAAGTCAGAGCAGTATATTCATAGGTTTCAATTGCATTCGAACCACAATGTAAATACTGAAATCTGTGGTACTTTCGGTCTGCTTCGCAGATAGATGTCAGTGAATACACGTCTTTCAATGCGAGGTATCAATTTTGAGGCAATTCGATAGTCCTCCATTTTAAAATGAGTTTTTGTCACAAATTTGTTAAAGAACGTTATGTTCAATATGAAACGACTACTACAGTTGCGTTTTGGGGCTAAAAAAGTACTAGAAATGTATTGATGTTTTCTAGGACAGCAATTTGTCATTGCTCCCAAGCCAATTAAATTTTTAATTGTAATATGCAATTAATTTCTATTGTCGTTTGGCGATAAACTAATACCGGGTATTACAGACTGGTGTTGGTACCTGTTTACATAATGGTATTGATGGCGAAGCTGCATATTGGGTTTGATCTTCTTTAGAATTGTATTAAATAGGTAATTGAGTTTTAACTACGGCGTGTTTCGTTAACACTTATTAATTGCACGTAAGTGGGATTTAAATTGCAATAACTCGCACTTGATTTCTTGTCGCAGTTAACCCATGGTTAACCCCAACTTAATTTTATTTTAAATATACTTTTCTTAGAATAATATAATTATTAAAATCGGCTCGTAGTCGATTTCATTATCGCGGTTAACTCACGGTTAACCCTGACGTAAATTTATTTAAAATGAACTTTACTTATTAGCACGTAGGTACTAATATTGTTCACATTAAAATCATTACCGTGGTTAACTCGTAGTTAAACTCGACGTAATTTTACTTTAAAAAAATAATTGACTTATTAGCACGTAGGTACTAATATTGTTTGGATCAAAATCGACTCGCAGTCGATTTCGTTATCGTGGCTAACTCGCAGTTAATCCCGACGTAATTTTATTTAAAAAATATACTTTACTAATTAGCACGTAAATACTGATACTATTTAAATTAAAATTGGCTCGCAGTAGCTTTCGTTATCGTGGTTAACTCGCGGTTAACCCCGACGTAAATTTATTTAAAAAATACTTTACTTATTGGTACGTAGGTATTAATATAGTTCAAATTAAAATCGACTCGCACTCGATTTCGTTGTCGTGGTCAACTCGCAGTTAACCCCGACGTAATTTTATTTAAAAAAAATCTTTACTTATTGTATAATATTAGCATGTAGGAGCTGATATTGTTCAAATTAAAATCGATTCACAGTCGATTTCGTTATCGTGGTTAACTCGCAGTTAACACTGACGTAATTTTATTTAAAAAATTTTTTACTTATTACCACGTAGGAAGTGATATTATTCAAATTAAAATCGACTCGCAGTTGATGGTTAACTCGCAGTTAACCTCGACGTAATTTCATTTAAAAATTCTTTGCTTATTAGCATGTAAGAACTAATATTGTTCAAATTAAAATCGACTCGCAGTCGATTTCATTATCGTGGTTACCTCGCAGTTAACCCCGACGTAGTTTAATTAAAAAAATATACGTTACTCTTACGTTATTATATATATGTAATATACGTTATATTTGAACAGTCTTAGTACTGTAGACTAGGCTGTACTCTTTGAGTAAGATTGCTGGCTGAACATAGGTAGTGTTTATAGTTTGTATTTGGAACGCTAAGAAAATAAGGAAGGATCTTGACATATCATATTAAGATCATTGTTTCGTAACCCTACGCCAAAATTATGTAAAAAAGTGAAATAAAGTATAAAATTGAAGATTATTATAGTTTGAGTTTATAGAAATACCTCTCGCAATGCATCTGAGCTACAGCCCTACTATTATAAATGGTGGAGGCGCGGATTCTATTATAAATGGTGGAGGCACGGATCCCAATATGATGGTGATGAAGAACACAACACAACACAAAAGCTTGTGTTGCGAATGATGGAAAAGTTCCAATGAAGAGAACTCCGTTGGAAAATATTTTTATATGTTTTTACGACACAACCACAACGAAAACGTAACAAAGGTCGTAATTTATATTTTTTACTTATTTAATATTGTTTTATAATTGGTGTCAGTGAAAAGTGCGAAGAGAAAATATGTATGGTATGTCGGTACAGCGATTTAATGGATTCAACGACGTTGACGAGTTTTTGAATCAATTTGAGACCATTAGTATATTAAATAATTGGTCTGATGTGCAGAAGAAATACGTGTTTGCATTGTATTTGGAGGGGCCAGCTCTACAATGGTACAAAACGTATTTTTCTTCATACGTGACGTATGATGTGATTGCACAGAAGCTAAGAGAGGAATTTCCCTCACAAATAGATTATGCCCGTGAATTTTATTATAGGCGACAGGGGCCTAATGAATCGCTGATAAGTTATTTTTATAGTTTAAATGAATTAGCGATGAAAGCGAATATTCAAGATGTTCAGTTTATTAAGCATTTTTTGAAATCTTTGTTGCCCAATTTTAAATGGATGCTGGCTAGCAATTTGTATGTATCGAAAGAGGAGTTAAGGAAAACAATTATCCAAGTAGATGATGTATTTAATCACAGCTATAATGTGAGACAAGATATTGAATTGCCAGTGAATTGTAATATGGAGCATTCTTGCTGTTGGCAAACACAGGATGTCTCTGCACCGATAATTAGACCCGAGTCTAAACAGTCGGAATATTTAGTGCCACAAGCACCAATCGTGCAGCAGGATACGCCAAGTCAAGGGTATTCACGAGCACATAGTAGTGGATCTTCGTCGGGATCTCCTCAACGTGATTGTCACAAAAGCGCAACTGAACATGTAGAAAATTTGTCTACAATTGGTAGTTCTAGTGTAGATAGGGCACCTTTTATATCTGTTTTTATTAATGATGTATGTTGCGAGGCGTTGGTGGATACTAATGCTTCAGTTTCCATAATTTCTCGTTGTTTTGTAGAGAAGTTACAGTTGCGTATCGATGATAGTCCAAGTTTTCCATTACGTATAGTGGGTGCAACGCCAATAAATGTGCGGTCGTCCACCAAGGTGTCGTTGATGATTAATGGGAAGGATTATCCTTCGAAGTTGCTGGTTGTAGACGATTTTAAAGAATATTTAATTCTGGGACGAGATATTTTGAAGAGATGTAATCTCGAGTTGTCAAAAGTGGAAATTGACAATAAAATTTCGTCTAAGTCCGTGACAGATATTGGACCAAAGAAAGAAAAGTCTCCTTTGAAAACCATATCAAAAAGTTTAGATAGCTTCTCGGTTTTGCCAGAGATGATAAGTAATGTTGACGTGAGTGATAAGACGTGTCAATTGCGTCAAAAACGGGATTTAGATATAAATAATTATAATTATGATTTGCCGAAAATATATATAAAATACAATTCGAAAAGCGACATTTCTAATCGTGTTCGCGTAAGTAATGTGGCGAATCTGCGAAGTGACTACGTAAAACGAGCAGCTTCGATGAGTTCTCGTAAAGAATATGTAGATGGTTTACAATTAAAGCAAAAGCGAATGTTTGACAAGAAAAACAGAGTTGCTTTATCTAAGAGGTATGTTACGCGAAGCTTAGGGTAGTGAATTGGTTGAGTAGGATTAATTGTATTATGTGCAGATTAAGTATAAATGGGAATAGATTGTGTAGGCAGGATCTAGTCCATGTGAATAGGATGAAAAAGTTCTTTAGGAGATAATTTAATGTTTTCTTGTTTTCTATTAGGTTAATTAATCGTTTAAGTTTTCTTTTCATGTGGAACGGTATCGACCTTATGAGAAATATTTGGAGAAAAATTAATATTTTCCTGACATGCAGACTTGGAAGGAAGGGAGGAGAGGATACACCATCAAATAGATAACATTTACTTTTGTTTTTCTTATATATTTTTTTTAATTTGGTAGATATATTGTCCTGTATGTGCGAATAGTTCCTGCTCATCCCTCCAGTTGATCAAGGACTGTCTGCATTCTGGGAAAATATATTTATTTAATTATTAGAAATTCTTCATGTGGTATACCCTCATACCATATGTATGTCTGAGGACATGTAGTTAGAATACGTTGTTGACGTTATACGTGGGTTGGTTCTTGTTGTTTAAGGATGATAAGTGAAGCTGATGGAACGTGATAGCTGCAAGATGAGGACTAAGGCAGCTGGGAGATCAATAGTGATGTAACCCAGTGATCGTCCGATGGATGTTCAAGCCTGTGTCGTCGTTGTGGCAGCATCCACGTTGGAGATAGCTTAGGCTGAGATAGTTAGGAACTTGTAGTGATGTTTAGAATTTTTATTAGGATCGTTCAGCCAGTTTAGGGTCGCTAAAATAAAGTGTTAGGGTTTAGTCAGGTTCCCTAATTAGATAGGATAGCTAACTAGTGAAAATATTTTGATTTGTTTGTTTAGGATGTGATCATGGTCTGTCCTTTTAGATAGGTTTTTGGCAGACCAAAGCCATAGCCTCCTCGGTGGTTTACTTGTTGGTAAGTTAGTGACTTCCGAGCAGTGTGTGGCTAGCCTGTAGTAAAGGCTGATCGCAGATGTAAGTTGCCTATCATAGGTAGACCTTCAGCTAGGGATATTCGCCCCTTCAGCTGTGAGGAAGAGGGATGTAGACTAGGCTGTACTCTTTGAGTAAGATTGCTGGCTGAACATAGGTAGTGTTTATAGTTTGTATTTGGAACGCTAAGAAAATAAGGAAGGATCTTGACATATCATATTAAGATCATTGTTTCGTAACCCTACGCCAAAATTATGTAAAAAAGTGAAATAAAGTATAAAATTGAAGATTATTATAGTTTGAGTTTATAGAAATACCTCTCGCAATGCATCTGAGCTACAGCCCTCGATTATAGTACCTACTAAGAATGTTCAAATTAAAATCAATTTGCAGTCAATTTCATTATCGTGTTTATCTCGCGGTTAACTCCGAGGCAGTTTTATTATAAATCATGTAAAATGCAGATATTGATATATCTGTTCGGATTTTCATCCACCCATGTTCGATTTGGTTATCGAGGATAACTCGCAGTTAACCCGATGTTTTATTAAATGTAGGTTAGATTCACAATTGCTATGTATGAAAGCGAACATTTATTATAATTATAGCAAGTAGGCTATATGGTAAAAATGAATATTTTCATTATTTATGAGCGTAAGAAAAAATCTTGCCTTGATCAATATCCGACCCTTTCGATGATATTATGATCCTATAACTCCGACGACGTTTGGCATCTGTATTTTCCAAGTATTTCAGTTTACTTTTATAATATTCGATTTTTTCTAAGTTTGTTCGCTTTGGCATTTTAACGGAGATGTGGAGGTGTGTTTGTTGCCACGCATGAAAAAGCAACGAAAATAGAAAATGGCGGTTGATGCCTGGTAGGGAGTGTCAACGTCAAAATATTTTTTTTGTCTAAAAACCGTGCGGTGTTGCCTAGCAAGTTATGGAAACTACCTTGTTAAATATTATACCGAGACTGAAGCGACGAAATACAATACATTATTTTATTATAATTTACAAAACTTTCTGGAGCGTTTACTCAGCCTGAATCCTACTATTTACCACAGTAGCTAATATGTTTCACTTTAAAAATTATTATTTGTTTTAGGCTGGTAACTTCGCTTTCTCGTTTACATTAATTGCTCTTCCGTTGCTTACTTTTTATACTTTTCTTCAATTCATATCTCAAATGCGTTTAAAATAATATTTTTTTTACATTACGACGCCAACGGTTACGTCTCAAGTCTGTAGTTAAAGTAACAAGTAGGGAAAAACGTCTCGCTGAATAAGTGCATTGAAGCGAAAAGACTTGACAGCATCATATCTGGAGAGTCTGTTTTGTACCAGCCAGAGCTGAGTTAAATTTTATTGGACATTTTTCATTTATGGGGACCCCTCACTGAGTTTTCTTTCTATACTTTTAGCGGACAGATGTATTCAAAGGTATTATTATTACCTACGTATGTATTCTAGTACAGTTGTTTTTTTAAGCATTAACTGCTGTTATTATTATATATATTTGTTAAACCAACTTGCGTGAGATTAGGTTTAATAGCATATAACTGCATAGCACATGACATGATAAATATTTTTAACTGACTTCAAAAAAGAAGGAGGTACTCAATTCGACTGTATTTATTTTGTGTATATTATGCGATTACTCCGGCATTTGTACTAATTTTGATGATACTTTTTGTTAAAAAAGAGCGGTACCTCAGTAGCGGTCCCATTTAAATTTGAAGATGAAGAAAATATTTCATTTCTAAGGGTGGGAAACTAGGGGTTGAATTCAGTTTCGCGCACTTTCTGGTAACCGATTTCAATAAAATTTGGCAAATAGATGTAGTTCCACGAACTTTTGAGTTCGGTTTTTCTTTTTATAAAAAACTTATAATTAAGTAGTTATAAAATTTCAACAAAACGAGAAAATATATTTATTTGGAGTAACAAACTCAGGTTTAAATACTTCTAAGGCTACTGTAAGTAAATTTAATTTTAAAGCATTATAATGGACAAATAAATGTACAGTTAACGCGCTTTCAAATTAGACGCTTGCTTCAGAAATTTTTAGTTCACTAATTTGTGATTGTAAATATAAATATAAAATAAATGTAAATATTCTATATTATTGGCGGTGCTAAATATTGTATGGTATGAGATTAGTAGTGGGACCGTAGCGCCACTGCAGAGCTTCTATAAGCGTCTAATTTGAAGGCGCGCAAGACATATATATTACCATTTTCACAACTTCAATGTGTCGGATGTTCACAGTTTTGCATTGTACCCAAAAGGGGTAATTCCAAATATTATTAGAAATAACTACTGAAATCGCTAAGAAAAATAAACCATGGCTGTAACCCAATTAAATTTACACCCTGTAGTGACATCTAAAATTTTCTTCTTCAGTCGATTGAAACGTGAATGTCATATTTTATTACAACTTGAGCGTCGTCGACATATCTCAAATAGTTTGCCCAATGCTAGGTAGTCAGTAAAATGGGTAAAACTCGAACGATTTCCGGACGCGAACCGGTACGGACCGTCCGAATGTGTTTACAATGAAGCCGGACGTATTTCATCGCTGCAAAGAATGCCGGAGTCTCAGGAAATATGGAATGACGCAAAACGGTACATTCGAGCACAATTTTATTGTAAGTGAATAGTTTTGTGTGACATTGTGCTCTTACGTAGGCGAGTCTTAATTGTTATACGAGAATAACGGCACAGATAAGGACATATGGAAGAACAAAATAAGAGTATTTTTATTAAAACCTGATTTTAAATTTTGTTTTCTTGCTTTTTTGTCTATCATCAAAACATTATTAACTTCATGTCATCATTAACTGACATGCTATCCTTCTAGTACAGTTTAATCAAGTATAGTAGCTAAGTAGTAACTTTTAAATTACGGATTAGTTGCTGTAACCCACTAATAGTTTCAAGCTGTATACTAAAATTATTTTGTGATATATTTTTCTTGTGAATTATATATTTCTAAATATTTCTTATCGAGTGTACTAAATATAGCCGGACATAACCGTCCAGCCCCAACATCCGGTCGCTATGTAATAAAGTTATTTCGATAAAGTGGAGTTTTCGCGATAAATTACGAGCACCGAAGCTGCCCTGCAGCGAATATTGGCTTAACTTTGACGGATAGCACACAAACGGGATTTTATATGTTATGTTATTTGTATGAATTGAGGACGGTACATTGTTTCAACTTGTTTCTATTGGTGATTTGTCTTCAGAAATGTTTACTCGATTCGTAAAAGGATAGGCTTGTATATTTTAAGATCAACAAAAATTATTACAATAGTTAATGTGAAAATCAATTAAACACTTACGTTAAATAAAACTAATATTTACGCAGTTATTGCAATAAAGCATATTTTAAATAATATATGGCAATTTAATCAAATTCGGAGAACAAAAGAAAAGTCCAAGAAGCTTTCTTCCAATAATTTTTTTACAAAGAGCCAGTATTTCTTTGTGGCGAGCGCTGTAGCGCCGCGCGCGGTGAAATTGCTCGGTGTGCGGGCGTAGCGGACAACCGTAGGCGGCGCCGCTACGAGCTACGTCGCACTGCAGCGTAGACCTACGAACAAGAGAGACAATGTTTTATTACCTATTCTTTTATTGTTTCGTAATATAAAAAAATATTAAATCTCCAACATCTATTATAAAACTCATTTAAAACAGTATTTTTACATACACGCATCACCCCGTAGTAAAATTTTGATATAACATTACTGATTTCCAAGAACAGTCCTAATTAACCTAATCCACAATAGCAAATTTTTTGTCTTATTATACAGTTGTGTTCGGAATATACTAAATTCTGTACATTTATTGTGAATAAGCTTCCATTGGTACGTTACAACACTGGACCGGTACACAATTCTTCTACTTACGTTACGCACTAGATACGTCAAAATTTTTAATAATCTTCCTGGTGTATTAAGTATTTTCGAGATAGGCCGCTATTCTAGAAAGCCATCGACATGTTCTATTTTATATTGAAAACAATTAAATGACTTAGTTTACTTACTGTAACTGTCATTTTAAAGGTTGAACCTTACTTGTCAGCACACATGAGCCATTATCACACAACAACATCATTGAACGTGCTGACGTTGCCCAAATAAGACCCATGTAGACATTGACCTACCAATATGTAGAAGTGTTTATTTATTAGATTGGTGCTTATCATATTAAATTTTGTGTTGTTAATTTAGTTCTACGGTGATAAAAAGTTTCAATAAAAAAAAATCTGTCTATTCGATTCACAATGCGTTTGTTTGCGGGAGATATCCCTGTATCTGATGGCGCGGCACTAATGCCGTATGAATGAAATTTACTGTCAATATCTGAGGCCCGCATGCGGCTTTGTGACGCAAACTGTCCTTTTATACCCACCATTATTCCTTTTTTTTATTTTTCAACGTATTTATTTGCCCGTGACGCCGCTGGCTCATTTTATGCGATGGTTTAAGTAGCTATTTTGAAACCTTCCTGGATTTTGTGGTTAATCAACACAAATTTTATTAATTCGATTATTCGTCAACATAGGCCGCACTATAAGTTTCCGGAACTGGCCACTTACATAAACAATATTTAAAAAGTAATTACAACATTAAAACAAAAATTCATTGTAGAATACAGTTTGTTTTATCTGACTGTAACTTGTTTTTACATTGTGGCGTCATTTTAGAAATTGGTTGTCTACATCACCGTGGATTTAACTCGTGAAAATTTTCGTAGTATGATTTTCTACGACTTTAAGTGTAATTTAACAGCACCGCAAAACCTCTTCTCTAATTCGACTTCAGACTGCTTTTGGCGATGAAGCACCATGCAAGACGACTATTTATAGCTGGTTTGCGGAATTCAAACGCAGTCGTGTTAATCTCAGTGACGAATTTCGTGATGGTCGTCCGTCCACTGCTGTGAACAACAAAAACATCGATGCTGTGCGCCGTATGATCAAAACAGACAGGCATGTGACATACCATGAGATTCGGGCCTCTTTAGGCATAGGTATGAGTTAAATACAATCAATACTACACAAATATTTGGGTGTATACAAGTATACAAATACAAGCTGTGCTCTCGGTGGATCCCACACAATTTGACTGAGGCTCAAAAAACGGATTGTCACTAGGTGCAATGTCATGCTTACCAGATCCAACGAAGGGGCGTCAAATTTGGTGTGGGACATAGTAACAGGTGATGAAACATGGATTTATAGTTACGATCCCAAAACAAAGCAACAATCGAGTGTAGGGGTCTTTTGAGGTGAGCCGAAACCAACCAAAGTGGCGCGCGTGCAAAGTACCTCTATGCGGATGATTGTTTCTTTTTTAATAAAACTGGACACGTGACTACTGTTGCTTTGGAGAATCGTTGTGCCGTGAATAGTGATTGGTACACGACCATTTGTTTGCCGAAAGTTATTGACAAACTCCGTAAAAATAACCGTAAACGCCGTATCATCTTGCACCACGATAATGCCAGTTCTCACACGGCCATACAGACTAATGAATTTTGAACCGACCTGGCACCTTGTGCCTTTTATTTAATTTCAAAAATTAAGAACCAGTTACGCGATCAACGATTTTCATCACCCGAAGAGGCTGTCGAAGAGTATGAAAAATATGTTTCAGAGATTGTCACGGAGGAGTGGCATAAATGTTTTTGAAATTGGTTCTTTCGTATTATGGTTGTGTTGTAATTGGTTCATACATATTTTTTCCTTATTCATTCCGGGAACTTATAGTGTTATGTCACTATTTGATATTTGTAGTTCAGTTATGTCATTTTATTTCAATCACATAACATTAGCAAAACAATTTTAACAAAACGGTGAACAATAATCTTATCTCAGATTGTTTGTGACGTATTATTTATTCGGCATTTAATGGGAATAATACTTAATTTATTTTATTTCGTTGTAAAAATAATTTCACCTCAACTGAGTGTTAAATAATGAGCACAGACCTACTTACAGCACCCCTATAATTTGCCCGGGATTATCGCGAGACGAGGTGAATCCCGGCGATTAGTCACAAGTATCCCGTTTCCCGGGATCCCGGAGACGCGTCGCGATCCCGGCTTATCGTGAGCGAACGAACTCCTACCGAATAATGATCGCCTGGTAGCTCGATTAAGTATGCAGGTACAGACGCGGAATTATCAAGATTGACTATTTTAATACTCTTACGATTTTGCACATAGAATATTAACTGTTTCACGTACTGATAGACAGTGGATGTTTAAAATTACTCGGTATATTGGTATATACCTTGAAATTGTCAGTTTTAAGTTGCAGTATATATTTCTATAATTTGACATTGAGAATTCAGTACATTTATATTTACCAATAATATCGAGATATAATTTTTCAGATCTAAATCGCGTAAATTTCTTGTCTGACGACTGTCGGCAGTCAGTCGCGACCAGGGAAACTGTAAAGGATCCGAAAAAAAATGTTTAATTTCTTATTAACCAATAATAGTTTACCCGAAGAATTCAGCACAGGTTTAATAAACATTTATCATTATTGTCACGCTTAGTAGATGGGAATTATACTCAAAGTAAAGCTATTAATTAAAATGTTAGGAATCCTGATGTTATGGGGACAACGGCCACCGCTATCGAGACGTGGCCTGCGGTCAAGAATTAATTGCAGCCCGCGTCTGAGGCGAGCCGTAATTACCGTACCTGTGGTGGCAATTGGTAATATTCGGCCCGCATTCGACCGGCTGATACTACGGAATGTTGATAGGTTATTGATCACACAAGGGTGTTACAAGAAAGTGAATTAAATCCTGAACGTTTGGTTGTGTGCTTAACCTATGTTATAGATATGTTACTTTATATTTATTCGACATTTGTTTTTTGTGACACCAAGTGATAGGACGAACAAGTCGTGCGCTTGGTGGTAAATAAGCGACACGCCTGTACATAACAGTCGCAGTATCGCTCAGAGCTTTAGGTTTCAATGAACCACGGGGAACTGCTTCGCCCATCAACCTGGTACATAAGTTAAAAAGTCCCACATGTTTGTAATTTCAGAAGCACTCTTTGACTTCAAAACCGAATCGCTGTAATGCTCACATACTGCTTGGCGGCAAAAACAGGTAAGATACTAGTACTTTTTTTGTTTATGATACCAAGTGACGGGACGAACATGTTGTGGGCCTGATACAAAGCGACACGCTTATCCAGAACAGTTGCAACGCAACTCAAAGGGCACTGTCACTGCGCCCGTCACCCTGAGACATAAGTTGACAATCCTTGCCCTTACCCTTCAAAACCGGAACGCAGTAATGCTAACATCATTGCTTGGCGCCAGAAATAGGTAAAGTGGCAGTACTTCCCTAGATGATTTCTTCCACAAGGAGCTCTTCCACAAGTACTTTTCTAGATGAACTGTTTCACGAAGAGCTCTACTCCTGCTAAAATTCTTTCATGTAAATATAATAAAAGAATCATAATTACTATAGGTAATTTCTGTTGTAATACCATAAGTCATTTTTATAATGAAATGAATATTCCTTCAAATTCGTTTTACGAAGTATCTTTTGCTACTCCTGTAGTACATTTTCTTTTTAACATATGTTATGTAGACAATTTAGAATGTTATTTTTCTAATAGAATTGAAAGCACTTAACCATAAGGTTCAAGTATCTGTAAATTTCAAACTCAACTTTACGCAGTGGTATGTGCAGCGTATGGAAGCGACAGGGGTCTTCCGCGCATCGAACCGCATGCCTGAGCGCGACGGCCGCCGTCGAATTAATTGCACAACTTAATGCTCCAGATGGTAAAATTAATTAACTTACTTCTCTCAATAATAATATTTGATATTTTTAGTTCAGTTTAATCAGAAATGACAGTTTGGTAAAACAATAAGGTATCTATAGACAGGTATACATAGACAAAACAAACATTAACGATACTTTAAGGATATTTATTTTGAGAATCATTCACAAATTATATTTGCTACAATATTAATAATAAACAAAAAAAAAACCCTGAAAATAAATCCTTGTACTACATTACATTAAAAAAAATGTCGAATAAAAAGTTTCAATATTGATAGTAAAAGTTCAAAAATGTTTAATTAAAAACCCTTATCAATTTCAATAAAACTACACATGTGCCCGAAATATCAATTACCCTGCCCCTTGTGCAAAACAAAAGATACGGTGTCCCTAATGAATTCGTAATCTGCGTAATCTGTTCAGTGAGAAACGACCGAACAAATTAAACTCCGCCAAAAATGAATTTATCACGTACCGGATTTTAACTAACTATCCGGGCTTGTACAAATAATTTCGAGGAGCTGCTTATATCGTTCCCATGATATAATAAAGCCACGCCAAAAGTGAGTTTATAACATGAAACTCATAAAAATAATTATTTGAAATCATATTGTAACTCTCTTATTTATAAGTACTCAAAAACTATCGACTAATTTACTTCGTACAATATTTACATCTTTACATCAAGGCTGCGGGATTTGATATTACATGTAATATTTTATGCCCAGACGAGGTCTTACTGTCCTACGTGACGTCTAGCTTAGATATTTCCTAAAAATAACTGCAAGCTGCAGTAACCACCATCAATCAGGAGTGCCGTCTGATGTTTCCCTATTAAATACACCACAATAAACTCTACTCTTAAATTTTAATATTCGAGCGTAATTATTAAAACAGATATCCCAAGTTAACAAGCGACGGTTGTCAACAAGTGTGACGCTCAGGCCCTGGTCCCAAATATTTTAATTTAACGTAGACCATTGTCCACTCCGGAGCGACATCTGGCGGTGTGATTAATATGCAGGGTAGTGTTAATTTCTTCAATTTCCAAAAGATATTTTCTTACTGTTTCCGCATGCGTGTTATGACCACTTGCAAGCAGTCTAAGTAGTGATGGTACCAAACTATATTTATTCTACACGGTTCAATGAGTTCTTTTACGTATATGAAAAGTTTTGTGAACATACTTCTATTTACATACAATGTTTCTTTGTGCTGATGTTTATCTTCATCATAACATTAAATGTATATTGACTTTAAGATGTAATGCTCATTATTACTAATATTTTAACTGTATACTATTAGTAAAATACTATCAACCTCGCCTCATCATAAACAATAACCTTTTCACCTCACTAGCGCGAAAAGGCTTTCTTTCTGTGTGCACTTAACCATTACGGGCTAGGGCAGAGAGCAATGTGTACTTCATAGATTTCTGTAGCTGAGCCTTTGCCTTATTTGACAATGTCTTTTTATTATTAATTTCCAACGCATGTCAAATAAAATAATTTTGAAACTATGCTTACATGATCAAGAAAACCTCGAATAAGTAAAATATTTTAGTAGCAATAGAGCTCCTTGTGAAAGAGTTCGTCCAGGGAAGTACGTCTTACCTATGTCTGCCGCCAAGCAGTAATGTAAGCATTACTGCGTTCGGGCTTTGAAGGGTAAGGGTGCTGGCAAAATTACAGGCACATGGGACTTGTCAACTTATGTTTCAGGGTGACCGGCGCAGTGGCAGTGCCCCTCATATCTATGCGTTTTAAAGTTCTGAGTGTCACTGCAATTGTTATGGACAGGCGTGTAGCTTACGCTTAAAGTGGCGCGCGTGCAAAGTGCCTCTAAGCGGATGAATGCTTCTTTTCTTTAATAAAACTGTTCACGTGGCTACTGTTGCTTTGGAGAATCGTTGTACCGTGAATAAGAAATCTTCACTACGAGAAATCTTTGAATCTCTATATTATACTTACATAATTTTTCTGTTATCATGTACTTGATTTAAAAAATACATACAAATATTTCAAAATATTTAAATATACATACATCAAAAGTGACAAGGGATCAAGCACATTTTTGTCAAAGACTGAAAATCAGATTTTTCAATTTTTTTTTTAACACCGGCGGATTTTTTCAGGTCAGTTTTATAATTAGTATTTCAAAATGAAATTGACCAAGGCAAATCCGTTGGTGTTAAAAAAATTTATAAAAAATGCTAATTTTAGGTAATTAGCAAAAACGTACTTCATCCCTTGACACTTTTGATGAGTACTTGACCTACTTAAAGATATTCGACATTCATGTATCTTTATTAGTTAAAATAGGCTATATTTATTTTATAGAATTATCATGATGTTTGTACTACCATGATGTAAATATATTTGTTTTACAAAGCCCGAGCAAAAACAACTTTAAAACTAAAATCAATAATCTGCAAAAAGAAATAAAAAACAAACACATAGAGACACTCGTAAGGTCAGCTGACTCTTTCTGCGTGATATCAGATTTGGTGTAAAAGTCCCTGTATTGAGTACAGCCAGATCTAAGGAATTCTTATAGTGTGTTATCTTCTTATTACCACAGATTTGTACACACAAAGACCTATTTGCATTTTTAGAGAGGACGCCAAGCAACAAAAGAAAAAAACATGTTTTACTTTATAAGATTTTATTTCCTTTGACTCTACTTACCAACGGACAACGGAAAAGTCTAGCTGGTTGCTTCAGAACTGTGTGAATAATGAAAAGCAGGCTTTATGTATGTTTTAACCGGGTTGTTAGATGTTGAAAAGGTGAGAAATACGACACCTTCAAGTCAAGGAGATTCGCAGTGAAGCGTATTTTGGTAGATGATTACCCTCTAGGCCTGTATGTGTATAGAGTGTATCGCAAAGGCCTCTGTCCATTCCATGGCGACAGATGGTGGTCTATGATTAATATGCAGGACGGATATCCTCCCGCCCGAAATGTACACAACGTTTTCTTTCTGCATTTAATATTTAGTCAAAATGTAATTTTGATTTTAGAGCGCTTTAGAGCTCCCTAAAGATACGTTTTAGAATCAATGGAATAAATATATATTTTTTTACTTTTGTGACTTGTTTCTTTTTTGTTTTTGTATGTAAAGCCGCACCACCGGTATAAGGTCATATCCAGAAAAATGACAATTTTCTACTTGTTTATGCTTAAATAGCAGATTTATAAATTACACATTTACATAATTTATTTCTTGTAATTAGTATTATTTTTAAGTTACAGGAGCACTTTTGACCTATGATCACACGTGGCTTTATTATACAAAATATATGAAGTATATTTGTATTGTAGTGTACCTTCTATTATACGCGTGATAGAACTAAAAAGAAATCGGTAATTATAGCATGACATTCTAAAGACTGCAAAATTCAAAGTTACTGCGCGAAGAGCGAAAAATATATTAGAGTATACCGTGATAAGAAATTTGTAACTGGTGATAGCAGTTTACATTATTTCATCAAAAACGTTGAATACAACGTATACTTAGTTACCTATTGTGTAAATAAAATTGAGCTTTTCGCCAACACCATAGAGTTAAGCCTTTCGTAATGAGTCTCATGTACGAACGCAAATTGGTGTCGGCACGTGCCGCTAAATGCTGTGTTTCGTTAATTGTTGGTAAGCCTTGCTCTGGTAGTAGACATATCTCTACGTAAAAGTTGAGAATTGTATATGTACGATTTTTAAATGCACTTAACTGATAATGATACGCAGATTGAGATATTGTATGAGTATTATATACATTAATAAGAAAAACAATTTTCAAATACAAAAGCCTAATTTCTGAGGAAAGATGCAATTAAAGCGAATTAAGAAGGAACAGTTTCTTGTTATCTGTTGATGCATTGTTGAATAAAATGTGAATTAAGACTCAAGTTTGAACAATAAATAATTGTTTTCAGAGACGTAATTGCCGTAATTTCATGAATAATTACCGCCACAGAGCAATTAAATAAATTACACGAGGAATAACGGCCTCTCCGGGCTTTAGTTTAGCGCCTGCTGTTGCAGTTTTGCAAATACAACTTTGGACATTTTTGATTAAAGATACTGTATTAATGCTTCACTCTGAATTATTCTACTAAAATGATATACAGTCAATAGCTCAGCTTTACATGAAAGTGTTTGGACTGTTTTCAACAAAAGGTACATATTTACATATTTAAGGTACTGTTGACTCACAGACCACATACATACTAGTATTGACTCTACTTTCGTAAGTTAAATAATATAAACTCTTTTTTTTTTAAAGTTTTCATTCCACCACCACATCATTGCTTGACTTTTCCCAATGACTTTTTCATACAAATAACGAGAATTTGAAACATTTAGCAACATCGATGTAAAAGAGTGACAAATTGTTAGGCAGTCGCAATCTAAACACGAAAACCACGTAACCGCAAATCGGTAGCGACCGGTTGAAAATTTCAAAAAGAGAACCGCTGTCATACGCGATATGGCTCGGTTCCAACCTCGTGGGTGGCAGGTGGTGTGCGCGGGGGACGGGGGTCCCCACATGGCCAGTTAGTTACGCCGCGAATTATAGGGGCCATTACGATTCATTAAGGCCAGTTAGGCTTAAACCGGTGTTTACCCACGCACACTGACGCGAGCTGTAGGGATGAACAAATGAAGAGTGGGAAAAATCGATTGATTTATTTGTTGCGATGTTTTTTTCTTTTAAACCTAACTTAACCTAACCTAGCCTAATCGTGTCTTTGCGATAAACGTCCAACATATCATGGAAGAACAACTGTTTCGTTGTAATTCGGTTTTCGGAGTTTTAATGAAAATTCAAACAAACGTTATTTCGGAAAAAAAAAATTTTGAGTTTGTGATAGGTTCCCAATATAAATAAAGAGGTTTTTTTTTCTGAAAAATAAATATGATGAAAAGAAAACACAGGTAAGAAAGAAAATTCCAGTTTTACATCGATGAAGGAGGCCAACCGAGTGTTACAGAGTCCAATATAGTAATCAACTTTGAACATCACAGTAGTGAGCACCACATGTATTATTAAAATTTTGAGTCACGAAATACAGTGCGCAAACTTTTAGTGTTTTGAAACATTTCAGTAATGGGTGCATTGGGCCGAGTATTCCTGTGCGTACTACTTGTTATGTTATAACTAAGAAAAATACAATAAGTTCTTACTTATTGCACTTTTCGTACGTTCTTACGTTAGACTCATAATTATTGTGCTGTATCGTGCTACAATTGTTACCACTTTTAACAATTGAAGTTCGGTACCATTCGCCAGTTGTCAGAGAGTGCAGTGACGCCTGCACACGCCGATGGCGGCGTATCAAGCTCTTGTAAAATGCGTATTAAATGTAATACTTGCATATTCTTTCATAAAAGCAAACATTTTTTCGTTCATTATCTACCATTGCAATGTAAAAGTAATAAAAATAATTTAATAATAAAAAATAATTTTGACATTATTATGTAAATGCTTCTATCAATACTATCTTAATGATTACTATTGAAATTCATACATTGATAGCCAAAAAACAAGTCGTCGATTGTTTAGTTCATCTCTATAGCACACACGAAATTTTGCAACAGTTGGTATTGTTTTAAATGAGAGGAAGAGAGATGGAGTATGCAAAAGGGTACGAAATTTAAAGCTTCCAATTTGTGGGTGTAATTAGTGGCAGTCGTAACGAGCTTAGGGCCTCGCCAACTCAAGTGTGAATTTTTGATTTTGTTACCTCAATTTTGTGAACTATTTTACCATGTATAGAACAGTTAACGGAGAATATATATAATAACGGAGAAGCGAAAAGTAACTTCATATGTGTGTGTCATGTAGTAGCCAACACAAAGACCAACTTTTTTTAGGTTTATTTGCAAATTTTTAGCATTACAGCAAAAAAGGTCTTAGGAAAAAATCTAGCACAAATTATACAGCGCTTGGCAACAATAGATTTTTATTTACTCCTCCTATCAGGCGAGGATTCATATGTAAATATCGTCTAGTCCGTAGCTCGTAGCATAGTAGCTGGAGGTTTGCCAGTATTGACACTATCGGCTATCGGCTACGCGCCCGTAGGCAGCTACGAACTCTGAATTTGTTATACACAGGCTTAACAGAGACCGCTTTAGAGTTTCCTAGAGTAACATAATAATATGTTGTAGCAGTTAAGGTTGTGTTTCGTATTAGCATTTTTATAGGAGTAGAAATGTTACACACGTTAATAACTTTGTTTTTAGACTAATAGGGCGAAGCGAAGAATAGGACCTGCGTATTTTCTGTTTTAAGAAGAAACTGTATATGTGTAATTAATATAATATTTTTTGTTATAATTACAATAACACGGCACTTTAATATTCAATACTTTAATATATATACTTTAATTTTCAAGAACAATACATAACAAAAACAAAAAACCTATTGCCATAAGACAGGTAAACCAGGCAGCCTTGTTGCTAGATAGCAATCTCTTTCAGCCAACCTTTATTTGTTGTTTCTTGAGTGTAAAAACAGATAGATAAATGGGGGATACCTTTGATCATTGTTTTTGCTTCTAATAATTTTATTCACGCTCTCATTAACACACCTTTTGATTTTATTAATTTGTATTAACGTACACATTTGCAGTATACATATGTCGTTAATTTACAAATATTTGAATTTTTTTTTATTATGCCCAACATCCTTTGCAACTTGTATATGCGTGTGTGTGGGTGTGTGTGTGTTTGCTTACAAAAGGTAAATACAGATCGTTTGCGATGCTTTTGACAGGCTGCGTCGAGAGCAAACATATTGATATTTGCTGCATATTTTTTTGTTTTCCTTTCCATATTTGGAGAGTAACATTTTTCTTTTAGGTAATATAATAACATTTACATTAAATATGACATCAACGTGAGCATTAATGAATATTGCGTCAAACTTTTTTAAACGACGTATAAAACTGACAGAAGTACTTTCTTATAAAAAATGTATAATACATAATTCTTACTATAGTCCATTTGTTTAGGTACTTAACTAAATGTAAACAATCTTGATATGTCTAATTAATTAAATATACATTTATAAAATGATTTTTACATACTTCAAATACAAAATACAAATATTTAGATTCATATAAAATTGCATGCCTATTTTTATACCTATTGATTTGTGAAGTATACGTTTCAATAAAAATATTTTTTAATTTAGTTAAGGACCTAAACAAATGGACTATAATCATAATATAATTAATCGTATATCTACAAACATGATGTACAGACATTGAATAAAATGGATCATGGACTCGATTGATAATGAGATGTACATATTCACGTATCCTCTGAGTGAATTCACAAAGGTTTTGCTTTATTTATCTGTAGTGTGTGTTATAAGTTAGATAAATAATAAGTATCTATTTGCAAATATTAATATTGTCTAGACTATCACCTTGAGTTGGCTTAAATAAATAAATTAAAAAAAACATGTCCGAGTCCGAAAATCCTATTGTTATATGTATAATTAACGAGGCAATGTCTTAAATGTTCTTATGTATAAGTATAAATATCTTAAGTATAAAAATCAGAACACATACGTTTTTTATTAGGAGGTCTTGCCAATTAAGGTAAAAGAATTTGTTATTTGCCTTTAGTATTCATTTTACAAGATCATACCAATATTTTAGTAGAGAGTTCCTTGTGAAAGAGTTCGTCTAGAGAAGCACTGCTACCTCACTTATTTCTGCCGCCAAGCAGTAATGTGAGCATTACTGCGTTCCGGTTTTGAAGGATGAGGGCACTGGTGAAATTACAGGCACATGGCAATTGTCAACTTATATAGCCTTAGTGTATAACATAAATTTAAATGTCAAAAAGACATGTTTACACATAAATCTACTAGTTAATTACTATCTTAATGAAACACCTGTATATCATAATTGACCAACGAATAAAAAATCCGGCCTAATCCGTAACGACCGCTCATTTAAAAACGTCCCGGTCAATTTATTTTCGGGACCAGACGCATTAACAAAAACGGCGGCGAGAAAAAAACCGAAAAAAAGGTAAACCAGTAAAACGGTAAAATCCGGGTACAACTAAGCCGTGGTGCTATCTAATAACATTTATTACAGTCCCCTGTGTCCACTTTGGCGGTTGATATAGTGGCGCCATTTTTGCCACCATATTTATTGATAGGTTTCAGTGATAATCTGGATGTATAAAGAGTTCATTACCCACTCAATAAATAATACCGTTTCAACGGAATTTTCCAATTATTTTGATTATAAATGTTGTAGTCCGGATATTTGTTTGTGTTTAAATTTATTTGAAACCATCAATTATTTCATAATCATTTTCCGATATGCCGTTCTCGTCACGTCGTTTTCCTTCTTTGTAAAAGCAAGTGATAATTTTGTTGAAGTTGTAATATTAATAGCACATTTTTTTTTGAAAACTTCCGTAGTAAAGTGGCTTGCACACTGCTTTTTGTAGTGTCGCCATCTCAGAGGTCCCGGGTTCAATCCCGGCCGGGTCAATGTAGAAAAACTAACTTTTCTATATTGCCTCGGGTCTAGGTGTTTGTGGTTCTTTCCAATTTCCATAATACAAGTATTTTACTTTACTTTATTACTTACTTTAGAATCGGAGAAACGTATGTGATGTTATCTAATACTTATTTTCATGATTTAGAAATATCTAGAAGTACAGAAACAGCAACAAGAAAGTAATCCAGGACTTCCAGTCTTGAGTAGTAGAGTTTGATGAATGTGGTATCAAAGTTAATTTACTTACCTACGAAATAAACATTATTTGAGTTTGAGTTTTAATATTACGTAGGAGTAAGGGTTCTCCCAGCTAGGACATCACAACTCTTAACGTCTTTTGAAGTCCACAAATCGCAAAGGTGGTTGACCATGACTTGAGCACTTTTGTTAGAGTAGACCTATGTCCAGCAGTGGGTTGTATATGGGTTAATGATTATGTTCAATGATTTATTTATTGTCAAATAACTTTGTTTGGTAGTTTTAAAAAAGATTCCAATGTTTTTTCAGAATCATAATAATATTTTTCTTAGCTTAATGTATAAATATTATATTGTTATGAGTTTATTACACATGTTACAAAAAAGCTTTAAAACTACATTATAAGCTTAAATACAAGAAACTAAAACTGGGATTAATTTAGATGAATCAAATTTGGTCCCTGCGGCAAAGTGCCTAAGATGCTGGCAGCGGTCCCCCTTTGTATAGCTATGCTATTACGCTGGGCAAGGTAGCTGCCGGCCCTTGGGTTCACCAGTCTAATTTTTGAGATATAGTAATTTATATTTTAATTATATAATCATTTATTGTACAGAAAAACAAAAACACATATAAAAACAAGGAAAACACAAACAAAGAGTACTGTTTATTTGTAACAGAAATTTCTTCCTGCAGACCTAAATACAGGAGACAATAATTATAATAACGGGTTTATGTGCGCAATAAAACAAAAATTATCTAATAAAAAAAACAATATCAAAAACATAACATTATTCAAACTATATAAATAGATATTGCGCACTATACTAATATAAAATGGATGGAACAGTCGATAAGTAGTGCTCCTTAACTCTCATATTGAAAATTGCTAAGGATTTACTATCATGAACAGTAATCGGAAGTGCGTAATATTATAAGTAATATTATAACTTCAATCATATTTTGTGAAATGAGTGCAAACACTAAATACGTACCTATTTTGTTAGAAGAATGCAACTAAGCAACGTAACACTTTTCCTATTTAACTTTAAATATCAGACTATAAATGTAAACTCACTAAGGGGCCGCCCCAAGGCTACGTAAAAGGGCCGGCACAAAACATTGACAGATAGCGCATGCGGCGGAATGAATGTCCTGAATGAGTCCCTGGAGGACCTTACCTGGTTATAAATTGGACATGTTACAGTGGATTAATTACGATTTTAATTTCTATCGCTCAGAGCCTTTACAATATCATATAAAAAATCCATACTAATATTACAAATGCGAAAGTAACTCCAGAACGATTATTGATGTATTTTGATATAGACATAAATGGGACTTTTTTTATACTATCAAGTGATGGGACGAACCAGTCGCGCGCCTGATGGTAAGCTACACGCCTGTCCATAACAGTTGCAGTGCCACTGAGAGCTTTAAATTGCTAATATCTAAGGGGCACTACCACTGCGCCCGTCACCCTGAGACATAAGTTGACAAGTCCCATGTGCCTATAATTTCACCATAGGAAAAGGACATAGCGACTGTGAACTGGCAAGCGGTACCATCTCAATTTTGACAACTTTACAGGATGACGAAAAAAGTTGTTTGCATCATTTATATAGCATCTGGTACATTAAATAAAAATATGTAGTTTTAAAATATTTTTATTACACATGTTATTAAAACAATGGAATTTTTTGCAGCACTGCGGTGTATGAAATGGTATAAAAAAGTGAAATCTTCAGAAAATTGAAATAGTACCGGTTGCCAGTTCACAGTCGATAGGTTACTTTTTGTCACAAAAATAAATCTTAAAGGGGGTGAAATAAATCTTAAAGGGGGATCAAACTGTGTATGGAGAACTAAAAAAACTATGAAAATTAGTAAACTACAGTAGGCTACTCGAAGTTACGTATCCTACGCAGACGTAGTCTCTGGCATGAGCTTGTAATAAATATAAATCGAACATATTGCAACGGATTAATAAAATATTTTTTAATATTTCAAGATAACTTAAAATATATATGTATATAATTTACAATGCTTTAAAAAATAAGTGTAATGTAACGAATAAAATTCTTTTTACGAATAAGTCACATATAATGTGATTCAAAGGGATGTCTGTTTCGTAGCAAATGATCCAACTTCAAAGCAATACATCTGGTGATTCCAAGACCCGGGGACCTCTTGTCTTAAGTAGAGACACGATGATTTGTGTGCGGGATTTTCCCTTGGGCACAATCCCGCATTGTCCCGTATTGTCCCGCATTTCGCTAACAGCAACGCGGGACCTTGCGATTTATGTCCCGGATTCCGCTGTCCACTTCAAATAAACATCCTGTTAAATTATAATACTGAGTCGGGATTGCGTAAACGGGACTTTATGGGCAATCTGTAATAACATGAGGATTTCATGATATGGTTGGATATTGAAGATATCCGTGAAATGCTTTTTTCTAGGTATCGAGTTCTGAGAACCTAAGATTTAGAACCGATTGTTACATAAAGGAAATGAAACTATATTTTTCAGATCTAAATTGCGTTATATTTATTTTTTCTTACAGACCTACGTTTCGGACACTTCTGACGACTGAGTTGTTACTAATGAATGAATGAAATATTCATTATTTCACATAAAAATTACAATAACAACACACAACAATAACGTATCACAGAGTAAACTAATGAACAACAGGCGGTCTTATTGCTAAGTAGCAATTTTTTCCGGGCAACCTTAGGGTAAAAATTTAAGAGTTGGAGAGGAAGGGTGCAACCAAAGAATATCTTGTAACGAAAGTGTTTTAAACAAATACACTACTCATGAAAAAGTAAATATATAAATAATAGTAATAAATATGTATGGAATATGTTGTTAAAGTAATATGAAATCAATCTTTCTAAGTATTTGGAATAGAATTACTATTGACGATGTCCCTTTTACGTGGTTTTTGTAATTAATTTTCAGCATTAATTATTAATACAAACATCGAACACAAACAAAAATTCTTTCGATCTGATAGGACTGGAATTTGCGTCTGTATGCCAAACTAGAGCCACCGCTCTACCAACAGAGTTACAGATCGAGTCAGCTGACCTTACGAATTTCTGTGTTTATTACAGATATTTTGTATTGGGCTTTTATCGCCATAAGCGACACCTAAATTGCGCAGATTGCGCTTCGATCTCACAGAACGAAGGTTCGAGTTCTGTCAAATCGAAGGAATTTTTCTTTGCGTTTGATCTTTGTACTAATAATAATAATTATAACAAACTAGTGGAGTAATTTTGCAAAAAGTAAATGAGTATCATGATCGTAAACAATCATGGTATTCAATAAAAATCAAAATTTCCATTTTTGTTCTTCAAAATACCTTTCATGTTTTATCCTTAAACCGTAATAATAACTATCCTACATCAATATAGTTTTGGAGCTTTGGGTAATTTTTATGTTAGTTTTCTCGGAATAATTTCGGCGGCAGTTTTATTATTTATATTTTCGAGTATATTATCGTGATATATTAAATAATATTTCTTATTAACTGCCTCCTTTTCTGAACGGTTACCATGCCGGACTGCCACGCAGAGGTCCCAATCTCGATTCCCGGGCCGGGAGAAATATTTGAATGGCCTACATTTATTTATCTCGTGAGTTTGGGTGTAATTTGTGTGTGTCCATGACACTCACGAGTCAGGGTTTCCCTAGTGCGGGGCTATGTTGAGTATGTGCGTTATTTATTTATTTATTTCAAGATACTACGCTTAATATTAAATAGTATTGTAGAACATTTAAATAATAAAAACTGCCACCGAAATTATTTAAAGAAAACTATCTTGAAAATTAACCCTTTTATCCATTCATCACTTTATATAATACCAAATACAAACTTTAGAGAGCTATTTTGAACTACTTGGTACCTGATATACGCATTTTAGATTACTTACTCGTAATTAACAAGTATCATGAATAAACCTTACCCACTTTAATAAATAATAGAAAGGGAAAGAAAAATCTCTTAATCTTCACAAGTACGCACCGGAGGCTCATCGCCATTACTCATATCGATGGGAACGTACGAGTGTGTCGATTTATCTGCTGAAGTTTTGTGCACACGCAGCGCCCAATAATGACTCTGATCACGAAAATAAATGATAATTGTATTTTGTTAACTGAAAGGACAGATTTTTGGCTAGAGTAGAAAATAAATAGCTATTTAAAAACCAACAAATTTTGGTACACGCGCCCGTAGTACGAATATTAAAAGAAATAGAATCGTCTATTTCGTTAACATACTATATCAACAAGGACTTGTTAGTAAAATAATATAACAAGATTTCAAAGAGAGTTTCATACACATAATTTCGCAAGATGTAGCTACCGGTCTTTGAATACACCATACGACAATATAAAATTAAATATTATGGCCCATTATATTAATGACGAATTTAACACATATAAATGTTACTTTCTATATCGTCATCTTTAACGCTTTTTTAAACCCACGAGAAGACAACGAGACAGTTTTGTTTGTAACGGGAAGCCAAATAAACTTAGCAATTTATACCAATGGTTCGCCTATCAAATAGAAATAAAAACTGAATTCAATACCCAGTTTCCTAATGGAGTTACGTGCCAGTGGTCTGGCGCGATTTATAAACGTCAAGCTTTGCCCACCGTCGTCTGAAACCCGATTCATAATTGATGATAATATCCGGCAGATGCGGACTTTTCATCCGCAGTAAAAAATGCCGTAGCGGAAAAATAATCACGGAAAGTCCTTAGTCATTTATGACAGGACAGACGGCAGTGGAGACGGTATTTGAAGTTTTTTTTGTGTGACATATCGAGGTATTTTTATGACTAACTGACTTACCCATTACGGTCAATTAAATTCCGTGCTGAAATATAAGGAAAATCTCTTTAAGTACCTACGAAATTTTTTTCACACCAAAGAACTCTTGAGTCGTAGAATTATAAGCTAGCTACTAACATTCGAGAATGTTTAAAATAACGGTAGCACAATTCTCGCTGAATATTGTCGATAACGAAGGATGCATTCAGATTTTGGAATATCTCGTTTTCTTTAATCTTAATCATCAAGACTAAAAAAAATATCTGGTTTGACTCATGTTCATTCGGCGGGACAACGGCTCTTACGCCGACCGGAAATACAGAGCTTTGAAAAAAGGTGCGCTTGCGACCGGAAGCGCCGGGCAGGAAGACGGCGACGACAGCACCGCGTCGCCGGTGCGCTGTATTAAAAATTAAACTGGATCCGTTTCCGGTAGCTCTGATGTTTGTGCTTGTTTTTGCAAGGGTTGTCGTTACCAAATGTTGTATGTTTTAGTGTAGTTTTAGTAGCAGTAGAGCTCCTTGTGAAATGGTTCGTCCAGGGTAGTATTGCCACCTTACCTATTTCTGCCGCCAAGCAGTAATGTTCATTACCATGTTCTGGTTTTGAAGGGTAAGGGTGCTGTTGGAATTACAGGCACATGAAACATGTCAACTTCTGTCTCAGGGTGACGGACGCAGTGGCAGTGCCTCTTAGATCTTTGCAACTTAAAGCTCTGAGTGGCACTGCAACTGTTAGGGATATGCGTGTAGCTTACCATCAGGCGCACCACTTGTTCGTCCCGTCACTTGATGTAAAAAAAATGTTTGAATGTTTAAACGACATTGAACGTTTGCCGAGTCAATTTAAAAGTAGTCAAAATTTGCTTATTTTCGTCTACTTTTCTTATTAATTTATTCGTGTGGAACATAACTATTCAATTTTAATGCTTTATATTTATTATGTTACGAAGTATTGAACTATAGGTAATTAGGCATAACACATATAGATATATAATTATGTATGTTCGGTCTGTTTAATGAGATAACTTAAAAAGAAATAAATACATGGAATACGATCGTCTCATTCATATGTATCCCACCATGTTTTACCTGTGCAAACGCACTGTTACCTTATGTACTTTATCCGACCCAAGCTCACAGAGAACTCGCACATAGCTACTACTATGTAGAAACTTCAATTATGTTTGAATTGAAGAAGTGTGTCGTCCTTTCACGAGAGTATCTTTGTGGGCGTGGAGCCGTGAGGGCGGAGCCTGCGACGGACACTCCTTGGAGTTCTCTTTTTTGCCTCACTGCGTATCTAGGTATACGACAACCATCTAATAAAGACACTGGACACCACACCTAATTTCTTACTCCTTAGAGCGGCGAGAGAGCTCACAGTCGTCTGGTCATGTTTATGTAAGAGAAACAAGCTTTGAACAACTTCAGTCGTTATCGCATTTATAAAGTTTTTGAGACAATTCCATTTTATGGGGTGTTTTGCTTGAGATAAAATTTTATTTCTCTCGTCTGATACTTTTTGTTTTGGGCGTTGGTTCGTAAATACGATGAGCGTTATTTCGCTATTATACTGAAGACGGCTATAACAATTTATGCTTATGGCATTAAGCAAACTGTATATAGCTATATTGTATCTTATTGTATCCCGCAATAGTGCGAAAGCTCGAATAGATAGGTAGTACTACGAGGGCATTGTTGTTCTTATTGTCAAACCATCGTTTTGCAACCTTAGTGTTACAAGTCCTAGAAATTTGCATTGCATGCTTCATCGTCGATCTCATCGTCACTTTTCATCACGAGAGTGAGTTTCAAATGCCCACTTTTTTATAAAAAGAAAAGGAATTGTAAAACTTAAATGAAAAACTATACGGGTTGATTATTAATACAAAGATCGAACACAAAGAAAAATTCCAACGAACCAGCGACCTCGTAGCGTAGCTTACGCTCTCCCAACTGAACTACGGAACGAACCAGCGCACCTTACGAATTTCAATAACGTGCTTGTTGCAGATCTTTGTTTTTGTATTTAGCGAATTTTTATCCTTAGCGCCATCTGTGAAAGTTACCAAGTACTTAGTGTTCGATCTTTGTATTTAACAATTGCAACAAAGTAGTAGAGTCATTTCACAAAAATAAATTAAATATCACAGTGATAAATATTCAATAAACTTAAATCTATACGATTTGTTTCGGAAACATGCCCATGTTTCCGATTCTTTGTCTACTTTATGAAAACCACCTTTAACCCAGTAGAGTTGAGAAGCAATGCATTAGTGTATAATTGAAACCATTGAACATTTTTATATTAATATATTAATAAGAAGCGAAATATGAAACATTATATTGAATATAATCTCAGAAGATGGATAGACTGTCACAAATGATTGCTAACTGTATATAACACCCTATGTTGATTAGTAATAATATAGACATCAAAAGAAAAGCTATAATGAGTGATTGATGAAGAGGTTGGGGAGGGTACCCGTGTATATTAGTTAGAAGCTACCGCTATTATGTGTTTACTATCTTGCGCTAAGATCGTCTAGACATCGTAGTACGATGAAAGCATTCTAACACTTATTCATGTTTCTTTGTCTTTTATCTTTATATATCAGTATATATAGACCAGTGTCTATACATTTCACTGGAGATCAATGTAATATTTTTGCTCTTAATTATAGGTATCTATATACATATTAAAATATCTCTATTTTTCTATGAGTATACATTTTTTTATGACACCAAGTGATGGAACAAACAAGTCGTGCTCCTGGTAGTAAGCGACATGCCTAAGATTTGACAGTCACTGCCACTGCGCCCGTCACCCTGAGACAAGTCGAAAAGTCCCATGCGCCTGTAATTTCACCAACACCCGGATCGCTCAAAACCGAAACACAGTAATGCTCTCATTACTGCTTGGCGGAAGTGGCAGTACTTGCCTGGACGAACTCTTTCACAAGGAGCTCTTTTGCTACTAAAACATTATCATACGTAACTTATAAAACATTATTAAATAACTCGGTCGACAAATATAAATGGTGCCCTAGTAAATCTACACAAGTACTAAACATGTTACCCACATTAAGCGGTCGCATTATCTCCCGCTCCTTCCTTTGTGAGTGCAATTGAGCGGACACGCAAAATGAACATTGCTACCACTAATGGAGACTTTCAGATACATCCTTGGTTGGTGTAATAAGTAAGAAACAATTCGGGAGAAAGTTTTCAAAGACTGACAAGTTTAATTTTATCTCTTGCCATGTTATAACTTTTTTAAGCAACAATTTCTTATATTGGTAACACATTGGTGAATATTAAATGTAGATGGATAATTTATAGAAAAGTCGACTTCAGAGTACGGTCTGTAGTAACATGAAAGAAAGAGGCGCGTCAGGACCGTACCAAATGGAGTTTTATAGACTCTGCCTACTTGGACAGGTATGTAGATTGGGCGCAATATAAAGTTCCGGAAGTAGCCACTTACATAAACAATATTTATAAAGTAATTACAACATTTCAAAATTGAACTCTTTGACTATATTCTAATCTTATTATTATTATTTTTGGTATTATGAATTATAAAAGCTTTGAAGGTGAACGACGTTGACCTTGTGACTTTTATTTATATCCAAAAATTAAGAATCAGTTACGCGGTCAACGATTTTCATCACCTGAAGAGGCTGTCGAAGAGTATGAAAAATATATTTCATAGATTGTCACGGAGGAGTAGCATAAGTGTTTTCAAAATTGGTTCATTCGTATGAAAAAGTGCATTAAGGCTAACGGAGAATATTTTGTGAAACAATAAAGTCATTTCTGACCATTTATAGTATTTTTTTCTTATTCATTCCGGAAACTTATAGTGCACCTCATGTACCTACGTTGATGTTAAAATCTAGAAGTAATGTAGAATTATTTAAGTTAAATATAATAACTTAAATTGCGGTGACATGCAGGGTTATGCTTGGACTTTAAATTATACTGAGAACATTAAATGAATGAATATGTTAATAAAATTATACAGATATTTTACAAGCGCAAATTATTATATACTTTATTATACAAATAACAAATATATACAAAAATCAAAGAGTTTATACATTGAGACCACGAAAAATAGTCGTACCGATATATCGACATTTTGTAACAACTAACCACAGCAAAAGCCATTGAAATACTACGTTCTAATTAATGCAAATACAAACTGTCACGTTGATAACTAAAGCAAAATGAATTCCAGGTCACGTCACTACGAATATCTCTCGAGTCGCTCAATTCAATTTGGTACTTACACCCCATTATAACAAATTATGAATGTCACCTACATTACAAAGCACCCTTACAGCTATTTATACACATCCATGTGAGTGTAGATATATGTAGTCATGTACAGTCACGAAGATTAACATTTAACAAAGTACAATTACGATTTCCTTATTTATGAAAAATATTTTTAAGTCCCTTAGAAAAGAAAAATAGATAATGAGACTGATTTAATTTTAACATGATATTAAAATAATGTAATTTCAAAAGTCTCCAATACAAAAGTACTCTAAAAAGATAATTACTTTTCGTAAACTAACAAGACCAATGTAACGAGTTCAAACAGAATGCTTGTACTGGAAATAGTTGAGGAATTGCAGATTGTCCTGGTTGCAACATAGGATCAAAGTTATTATGTTATTGCAATGTCATAATTATCAAGTCGATTGAAGATTCAAGTAAAATGTGGCAGTAGTTAAAAAAAATTAAGTACTGCCACCTTACTTATTTCTGCGGCCAAGCAATAATGTGAGCAGTAGCGCGTTTCGGCTTTGAAGGGTAGGGATGCTGGTGGAATTATAGGCACATGGGACTAATCAACTTGAGACATAAGTGATGGTGACTGCGATGGGCGGCGAGGCTTTGCCTCCATACAACTAGTATGGACAGGCGTGGCGCTTACTAGCAGACCCAGAACTTGACTAAATGAGCTTTCAAATAAAAAAAACCGTTTTGAGATCAGTTCGTCCGTGACGGTGTGACCTCCATACATGGTCATCCCACCATTTTATCGCCTTTCTCCGGTTCCTGGCTACTCGTATTTAAATTTAAATTTTGAATTGTTCCATAGTTCTTTTGCCTCGCATTCTGATTGTGTTTCGTTCCACTGTCACTCCCTGCTCGATCGCGGCAGCGTACGGAGCTGTTAAAATTCAATCGCTTCTAATTTTGATTCCTTTACTAAGTTTATAATAATTACTAATCTAAATCATGTGCCAATTTTAATAAGTTTATAACCACTACAGCCTTTATCATGTACATGTGATTAGGTATCTGTAATTCAGTATAACTCGGCCCTTTTGGGGTAAGTGTCTACTTAATATCTTAATATTCATCAAGTTAGGGAGTGTTTTGTAATAATGTACCTGTTTTTATGTACCTTTTATTGTAACAGAATTCTTTGTTACCTTTGCTTCTTCTTAACCGACTGCAAATAAATTTGTGGACCTGAAGTTTTCTGTTTTACTATCGTGAACCTGGTCACGACTTGTTAGGGTTACAACCCTTTCACGTCTGTTTGGAAACTACGATGCCATAACCATACATACAGCCAGAGACATTCTTACACAGACTAAGGCTTTAAACATTTGACTTATACAGCTATATAACAAGAACAGAATGGTAAGTATGATACATGCCTAACAAACCAGTGCATGTATGCTGAGAGTCAATTACAAGTTTCCATAGACAATGAGTACGTTGATCAATAATTTAAAAATGTTGACATAATACATGTATCTAACATATTCGGATCCCATATGTTGTGCCGTGGTTGAGCGTTTTATTTTATATGAGTTGGTATTAAACCGCACGTTGCGAGACGCGGCTTTGGCCGTGTGGCGTTATAGTTAATGTCAGTGACTGTATATGTAAGGATGTTCATGTGTGCGTTATCTGAAAGATTCCACTTCATTTCCCTCGACCCGTAACGTCACACGGTACGCATCCGTCTATGTGTCCCTTTTGTTGTAAACCATGCGTATATTATGGTTACCAAGCCTTTAGAGTATTAAGATTTTGTGTGAAATATTTTTAAACTTTTTTACATAAAAATTCTTACCGTTTACAATATTATCACAATAATGTATTTCAACTTCTAAATTAATATATCTGTGTAGGTGTGTACCTACTCTATGAAATATATTTATATGATATGTACGATAGAAAAAGTAGGCATAGGTATTTTTCTAAACATGAGAGCGTGTCTCCACTACTAAACCGCTCTACAATGTGTAGCCAAGTGGTATTTTTATTTATTTTATTAGCTACATTAGTCTATAAAAATTACATCATTGCCGTGTTTAAATGTCAGAAATTCAGGTATGAATTTCGAAAATATTGTGTATGATTTGACATTTTATAGTGATGATGGCTTTCAAATAAGAATATTAGGGGCCTGGACTAAGTAAGACTGTAGCTATACTGATTAAAAGTTTAAAATTACACATTTACTAATTAAATTAGACATTGGAGCTGGTCTCTGGTTAAATCCCCAACTCAAATAATGAAAAAAAGTTTACTTATTTATAACTTATTTAAACTCTACGACTGTGCCTAAATTAAAAAAGTTAAATCTCCAACAAACATTCAATGTCACTTGTCGTTTAGGAAATGAAATTCAGCTGTTTTATCTAAATGGCGGCGTGGGGACATAAAAATGACGTAAAACTCCAGTTTAATACAATAAATAAAGAAATAAAACATCAATTATGTATATGTTCCATATAGTATATAAAATAAAGAAATAAAACATCATATTATTGTAACGATCACAAAAAACGTTAATATTTTGGTATACGAGGTGCGTACCTACCTCGTATATACAATATAATATGGGTTTTTGAAAATGCACCTACCTATAGGTATTTTTTAAATGTTACATACAATTTAAACCGTTGATCTGTATATTATGCTTCTACCAGTACAAAGAGACTTCTGCCGTAAGCACTTACATTGATTTCATGTTTGAAGCCTCATAAACTCTAAAACATTTCCTTCCTAATTGAAAGTCACGGCAAAACTGAATAGAAAGGTCGCAAACAAGGAAAACAAGTGTTTGAAAAAAGAAACAACACAAAATGCGATACAAAAGCAATCTATCCCGCAACCTTTTCGCGGCGGAGTAATGAAGCCGTATCTTTAATAGCCGCGATAAGGGCGCTAAATGTTTGTGCGCACACGCCAAATAATAAGCGGTCCGATCATTTGCGGAGGGGGCGCAGCATTTGACGGGAAAAAAATGTTCGGCCTTTTGATGGTAACCGCTTATCGGTGAATGAGATGGTGCGATGTACATCAGAAAGTGGGAATTGAATAAGCTGTAGTCGATTTTTCTTTACTATGATGTGGAATCGGGGAGTCACCCTATATGAATGTATGGTTTTGAGTCTCTTTTGTTTAGTGTGTTGTAATTTCCTGCTTGCTGGTTTGATATGAACATATTGATAGACACCTAAGCTTTGAACAAAATGTTGCAACTGTTGACACTGCGTAGTAAATACAGAGTGCTAACAAACTAAGGATACTCTACAACTAATTACTTATGTTATAATAATTTCGAAGTAAGATAAAAAGATAGAAAAAAATAGTTTATTTTCTGCTTCTAGCTGTAGTTTTAGCTGATTATAGTTTGTGAGGAAGCTGGAATCTTTATTAGATCGAAACAGGCTCGTGAGGGGGGCACAAAAACTACTTTTTTCGGATTTAAATCGCGTATATTTGTTTTTTCAAACAAACCAACATTTCGTTTCAAGAAATATGTTGATTACTAAACTGTGCCGGGTAATAACAATACTACTTGATGATTAAATAATTATAATAAATATCTTCTACCTAGCTTCATCATCATCATAATCAGCTTACATGCATCCATTGCTGGATATAAGCCACTCCTTAACCAAGCCAACTCAACTACCACAAGGTGACCGGCAGCGGTTGGATGCGGAGTGCACTAGACTGGAAGAGTTGGCGTGTTCATTTTATTAGCCTTACAAAAAGCTGTAATTTTAAATACTATATTGTGGGAAAGTTCATGCAGTTAGAAGAAGATTAAATAAGCTCTTATCACGATACATCTTCAACATAGATCACAACATGCTGCATTTATGTGATTTCAATCCGTAAATGTAGTTAAAATATCATAATAATAACAATATTCAGACATTCACAATCTATAATATTAAACACTCTCCAATATTATATTTTGACAACTTTTGACCATCAATTGCCACATAATTGTTATAACGAGAAGGAAATTCGTTATGACTCATAAGCCACAACAAAGTGATGTTAACATATAAGAATGTTAAACTTCTCAGTAAGATAAACAGAATCATTATGTTTGGACAGAATCATAAAATAGTTTATTTTTTTTGGACGGGAAACTAAAATTTCGAAAACATAAATAAAAGGACTTTTGGATTTGTATTTATCCTTCTGATGCTGACAACTGTAAAATAAACCATAGGTACTCAATTCGTTAGCACTTTATAATAATATTCTTTTTTTCATTTGCCATCTTCTAATGAGGGTCGGCGATCATAATGGCAATCTGAACCTTGGATATACAATAAGTTGTAATAATATCGGTATAAAAAAAATACTTGTTTTTGACGTAGTAATACAAACGTTACGTCTGCATGATAAATTACAAAGATTACAATATATATTTTTTTAATGTAGAAATAAATTTTTACCACTGTCGTGAGATTTATGCCCGTCGCTTCCTCTGGCATATGCGAGTCTACCCTGCGCTCATTTACACAAAACTCAAGTTTTTCAAGCACCTGTATTATGCGAACACCATATGTAAAGCTTTTTGCTGTTTGGTTGTTGTTAAACTATCGCGTAGACTTTCAAGTTTTTAAAAAAAATTACGTAGTCCTTTTTTTTATCGACCAATGGATTATGTTATAAAAAACAAACTTCATAAAGTTAATTCTAACTTGGTACTTAAAGCGTCACTTTTAAAAGTATCTTAAATGTTCTTGTATCTAATCTGAAATCTTAATTATTTTGTAAGTACATGTTCGTAGTAGTAACAGTAGAGCGCCTAGTGAATGAATTCGTCCAGGGAAGTACTGCCACTTTACCCATTTCTGCCGCCAAGTGGTAATGTAAGCAGTACTGTGTTCTGGTTTTGAAGGGTAAGGGTACTGGTGAAATTACAGGCACATGAGACTTGTTAACTTTGTGTCTCTGGGTGACGGACATAGTGGAAGTGCTACTTAGATGTTGCAGTTTAAAGTTCTGAGTGGCACTGTAACTGTTATGGGTAGACGTGCCACTTACCATCAGCCGCGCGAAATGTTTGTTCCGTCACTTAGTACAAAAAAAAATCACATGGACGTAGTATGTCTTCTTTTTCCATTCATCTCTATCACTCGGCATACTGTTATAGAATGATGGTAGCACAGTGAGAGAGCAGCTGCTTCTTAATTGAGAAGCTCACCGATTATCCGAATCCCTGAGACCGCGTGCATGTATGAATTTAGTTTGTTTAGTCACGACTTGTTTCGTCCTGTCACTTGATGTTATAAAAAAAATCGAATTGTTTTTGTCCAAGTCCTACCAATAAAATACCGATGGGTACAGATATAGGCTATCACTCAACATACTATTAACGGTTATCGGCCATAAAGAATCCCTAAGTAAAATCGTAAAGTAAGGACACAGCGGTTTTACGCGGTTATTTTATACTTAAGCGGTTATTTTTACTGCTCCCCGTTATAAGTATCGCAGCAAAATTGTTTTATAGGTCGTTGATATAATTTATTAATCTATGTGTAATTGGTTATAAAAATAAAAAGGCACTTAAGTTGTAATTTAATACTTGCAGCTTATATAAGTTCGAAATAATGGTAGTAATAATAACACGCACACACTCATAGCACTGAACTAGGGAAACTCTGTATCGCGGGTGCCATGGACATAGACAACCACAAATTACACCCAAACTCACGAGAGAAATAAATGTAGGCCATACAAACTTTCTCCCGGCACGGGAATCAACCCCGGGAGCTTTGCGTGGCAGTCCGGCATGGTGACCGTTCGGGCACGGAGGCAGTTGACATATTAATTAATTAGTAGCAGTAGAGCTCCTTATAAAAGAGTTCATCCAAGGACGTTGCCACTTTACCTATTTCTGTCGTCAAGCAATACTGTGAGCATTACTGAACGTTCCAGTTTTGAAGGGTACTGATGTACAAGGCACAAGGGATTTGTCAACTTATATCTCAAGGTGACGGGCGCTGTGGCATGCTCTTCAGAGCTTTGCAATTTAAAGCTCTTTAAGCGGCACTGTAACTGTTATGGACTGGTCACTTATCACCAGGCGCGCGACTTGTTGTTTCGTTACTTAGTATAATAAAAAAAAAAACTTAAGGATCACATAAGCGCAGCATGTTTTCTTTTTTCACTCATCTCTATCGCTCGTCATACTATTATAGAACGGTGGGGGAGTAGTTCCGTCTCAATTGAGAGGCTCACCGATTATTCAAATCCCTGAGACCGCGTGAACGTATGAATTTAGTTCCAAAGTTATAGTGAAAGTTATAGGGAAGTCTTAATGAGAACATCATGATAAACCTTGCATATGAATAAAGTTTACAGCTCTTGGAAAACCTGTGCAGTTCCCGCATCAGACCTGCGGACTGCAGCCTAAAACCTCTACTTAGAAGAGAGCCGTGACCGGCAGTGCATCGAATAATGTGTTGATAAAAAGTGATGACGACTTGTCATACCGTTGCTCAGGGCTCCTTACGTACGAATTATATGATTGTGTAAGAAATTAAACTACAACATGAAACACAAGAAACGTAAATTAATAATTAATACAAAGATCGTACCTTCTAGCAAACCGTGGCAGACGCTATGCCAACTAAGCCACCGAATAAACCAGAGGATCTTACGATTTTTTCTATGTGCTTGTTGCAGATCTTGGTTTTGGTATTTTAACGACTTTTTGCCGTAGCGCCAACTGTGACAAATCTTTTTCTTCACTCACCCAGGTAACTTTACAGCTGCCAGATACTGACTAAAGATGACGCTTTAATAATTGTATAACTAATTGGTTTATTAAATGTCAGGATTTTTCAGCACCAAGGTATTCAATTATTTTTTTGTGAAATTACTCCACTAGTTTCTTATAATAATTATTACTACAAAGATCGAACACCTAGAAAATATTTCTTCGATCCGGCTGGATTCGGACCAACGTCTTCTAGCAAATCGTGTCAGACGCTATGCCAACTAAGCCACGGAACGAACCAGCGGACCTTGTGAATTTTTTCTAAGTACTTCTTGCAGATCTTGTTTTGGTATTTTAATTACTTTTTTTGCCGTAGCGCCACCTGTAATAAATCTATTTCTTAACTTAGGCAAGTACTAAGGAGTAATAGATCACATTTTATGAAATAATTTGAACAGATAATTGCTGGTTACGGTATTTTCAATGAAAACTAATTCAAAAGCGTTTGCGTGTTATAACCGCGGGGCGAGCGGCTTCGTCGGGGGCGTCGTCAAAACTAAATTTGGAGAACGCAATCCCACATCAAATAACGGGAGAAAATGACGAACAGAACAAACTTCACACGTCCCATTTAAAAGATATATACATACGGGTATTGCGTTTGGGAATATAAAAAATACTTAATTTAATGTTTACACACTAATGGTTTCTGTCATAATTTTGATGAGTTTAAAATACGTAAGCGTGGTTGTTTTTCGTTACAGTCGCCTCTTAAATTTTTTTTTTTTTTTTAATAATCAGTGAACGTGTAACAGTAAAACACGAGTAAGTAAGTACGAGAAGCAGTAGAGTTCCTTTTAAAAAAGTTTGTTCAGAGAAGTACCACCTTACCTATTTTTACTGCGTTTCGGTTTTGATATGAGGGTAAGGGTGTTGGTGAACACACAAAAGGCACAGTCACATGGGACTTGTCAACTTATGTCGCAGCGTGACGGGTGCAGTGGCAGTGCCCCTCATATCTTTGCGATTTAAAGCTCTGAGTGGCACAGCAACTGTTATGGAAAGTTGTGTCGCTTACCACCACGTGCACTGCTTGTTCCTCCCGTCACTTAGTACCATAAAATAATACAGATCCAAAAATCGAGAAAACACAAAAAATCCTTTGACTCAATGTGGCTATGCAGAATATGGATGAATATAATATAATAATAATATATATGCAGAAATGTCATTACGATTCAGCTTGGGATCTAAAATGAATCGTTGTGAGACAGCGCTACATGAAGTGTATATCACCATCCCTCTTTTTTGTCGTTACGAACCTACACTGAACTGTAATAAGAGTTCATGGTAAGGCCCCAGTAGGATCGAAGGAATTTTTCTTTGAACAAACACATCAGTGCAGTATTTTTCCAAAAAAATGTTGAATAGCATTTTAGTCAAAACATCATATTCAATAAAAAAAAATATTTTTACATCACGAACATTAGCCATAGAATTATCTAACAAACCGATTATAACTAGTTTATGGGCCGTGTGTCCCAAAACTAAATCGCCAGATGAATATTGTTTCAAACGGAATTAAACACGCGTGGCAGCGAAGGGATCACTTATAATTGTTATTTTATTCATAGAAACAACAGTCCTGAGGGAGGACGAATAGGTGGGCAAATATTGTGATGTCTCGAGTACCTTTTAGATGACGATTGTTATGAATGACGCCTCTTTGATGTACTCAGCTATTTTAGGTTTACAGTACATTCGTTTAAATGCCACTATACCACTAGGTAGTGGTATGTTTCTGAACCTTTTCTAAATATGCACGTTAACCCAGGATTAGATTATAAAACTGCATCTGTTTCCGTTACTTTCTTTGTGGTCTTGCATAATACAAAACAAAAAAGGCAATAAAATTACAAAAAATATGCGCCATCATAGCTAGAGGATCATTATGAAAATCTTGTAAACCGCAGGGACAGATTGCAAGCCGGCTGTAACTAAAAGATAACGTTAAGCCGCAACCAGGCTGTTCTCGTATTCCTGGACTTTATCCCGCGCAATCATCCCGCAAATCCCGTATCATTAAGTATCGCTAAGAAAGCGATTCGCGGACCATTACCATGTTAATAACGTGGGGGAAACAGCGATTAATCAAGTTGACGTTTTGTGAAGCCGGCCTTGTTGTACCTTAACTAACCTCTACGCCGCCGACAATTTATGCATTGGTTTCGAGGTTTGGTTTGAGATTTAGATTTGGAAGGATTATGGCCAGGAAGGCACCCGATGTTGATTCTAACGGCCCCTTAGGTATAATCAAATCGAACGATGATGCAATAACAAAAGTACTACACATGTTTGAATTCGATTAGACGTGCCTAAATAATAAGACGTTCGAGAAATACGTGTAATTGTAGCAAATAAAAAAGGTTAGATATAAGGTTATTCACAAAACCATGAAGCTTATAGCGTTTAAGAAAATCACCGCAGTTTAATCCAACTCATTTAAATTATAAACCGTCGGAAACATAAAAATACAGCATAACATAATGTGGGGTAATCTCGTGGAAGCGACGCGGCGGTCAAAAGCTGATATTTCTCGTTTTAATCCCTGTCAGATTATTTAAATTCCCACCTGCGAGGCTCTCGCCATTTTCCTTTTTTTTATTTAACAAAAAATAAAATATAAAATATTTCTGTATTTGTTTTGGACAGATGGAATCCTTTAATTTTCGGCGCGGACGCGTCACGCTCCCACTGTCCGGCAGTTTTGGGTCGACCGCTTTGAGAAAAAATCTTTCCACGTTTCATATTGTATGTTGACGTAATACATATTTGTATGTTGTTTTTTTAAATGGAGCATCCTTTTCTTTTAAAAATTTCTGCAGCAAACATAAGTTTCTCAGTTACATTTGTTTCGATAGCTTAATTTTAGCTGGCTCTAAAAAGTAGTTTTTGTCAAATAGGTAAAATAAAATGTCGCCAGGCCGTTTCTCCCTAACGTTCAGAATTAAAATATGATTTCGCATAGTGGTACGGTAACGCAATATATTACCATCATAACAATCGGACAAAGCGCGTTTTTTGCAGCAGCTCCAGGGACGACTGCACTACGATGTAAAAGGAAAACTTGGAGTTAGTTGTCCGAAGCTTCGCCAACACTGTACATTTTTCTACAATGTACACAGTTTTTTTTTAGTGAATATCTTTATTAAATATTTAGCTATTAACTGAATCTTAAAACAAGAGACAGGAAGTATTTATAATTCGGTTAATACGGCTACTTTCTCAAAAGCTGTTTTATCATTATGGTTACGATCTATCATATTAAAATCGCTAGCCAATGCTCAATGGACGTAGTTAAGCAAAAAGGATCCAATCCACAAAATTATCAAAAAATGTGTTATATATACCAAATGGTTCTAAAGTCTAACCTCTTAGATCAGCAAACAAGAATCCAACGTATAAACATAAATAAATATCTTTGGAGTTACATGACATTATAAGTTTTGAAAATAAAACAAGAGTGAGAAACACTTTTAAACTTCAAACTGCCATATCTCGAAAGTGAGTGGATATGGATTGTTTTCTTTTTGTTTAACTACGTTTTAGATGTTCAATTCACTTTTTTCAAGTGAAAGTTGTGCCAGATTGTCCGCTTATCTCGCTGATGATTATTTAATATAAATATTCTTCGTATGTAAATCACATATTATCTTAAAGCTGAAATATACAGATAGTGACAACTGTGACCATTGTAGAGTCTCTATTTGTAAGGACACGAGAGAGCGGTCGCAAATCGTACTGAGACTGGAATGTAGCAATTGTTGCGACCGCTTTATCCCGCGACTCCGCCATTTTATTTGCTCAGCTGTACTTTAAATTCTTTCCCTCACTCACATTGCTTTATGCGACTTTTTCACGTACACTGCTATGATGCCCACTGTAGCGCGAGGACGCTTAATGAAAACAACTTTCTGAATAAATGTCGCAGTTGACTCTATGGAGTTTTTTCCATTACGATTTCTATTGAACGCGAACTCGTATCGTGCTTGAAGTTATGCGAATCGAAAAATTCTGTTTCAGTTTTTCTTTATGCGAGTGGATGAGTGCAAGCGAATTTTGAAACGGGAAACTTTACTTTAGATGTGAGCTTTGTGTTAATTTTTAACAGCTAAGCAGCAAATGATTCAAGCACAGAAAGCTACACATTGACGAGTTTTGTTCCGGAACACTGGATGCGATATTCGAACACAAGTGACTTGATTTGCTGTTGACTGTACATATGTATACACTATTAACAACGTTACGAATTATAAAATGAAAAGATTTTAACCGGAAACTGTCATCAATCACCAGCATTATATCAATGTCGATTGCATGAGACACATTGAACGGGTTGCCTGTACCACGATACGCCAAGGCACCCGATAAATCACACCAACTTCAAATAGAAATGTCATATTATTTCCACAAAAGATTTAACTGGAAAATAAATTATGTTTTCCCCTTCCCGACCATTGTTCACCGACGTGTGGAAGCCGCGCTCTCTGCGATATTTAAAAAACCATTAACTGCACGCTTTTGTGTAGAAAAACACTGTATACACTAAACACGTATATGCAAATTGGCCAAATTGTTTAAATTTGTTTCAATTTTGTCTTCACAACATGTCTCGTAAAGAAAGACAGAGAATTTATGAGTAATACTATAATAATCACACCTACATAACGTACAAGATAATTATTTATGCACAGAAGATAAGCAAAAGACATCAGTATAATTTTTAATTAGCTGTTTAGTCTTTAGTATAAAAATTTTAGTTTACTTCGAATGTAACTGTTTTAACAAGTAAATAGTATTAAATAATCTGACTCCTTCATAAACTAAAACAATGATCACAGGCACACCAACATTGTAGCGATCGTCAATTTTTCTAACACTCAAGTAAACAAGAGGTGGCATATTCCGGGAGCGCTCGCTTCGCAAACCGTTCGTGCCATAAATTGCGCGCGAGTCTGATTTACAGCCGCCCACTAAATGTTTGATTTGTGCTCGTAAATCGAGATGAGCGTTTGTCAGCTACACAGCTGATCCTTCCGGGCTTTGAACGTAAAATACCAGGTTTTGAGGAGAATGTTGAAATGAAAAAAAAAGCTTTATTTAGCTCATAAATGCAATATTTGGAAACAGATATGCAATTATAATTAAATAAATTTGTAATTTAATTACTTTTAGGTTATTTGTGAGGGTTAAGTGTATATATTTCATGTCGACGAATTAAAAGCTATATTCAAAGAAGTCATGATTTTCGTCTCTATCATAATCTTATACCCCGCATACATCTTGAGATAACTCTAGATCAATCCCTAAGGTGGAACTGCCATGTAGCTAACACGGTTAACACGGCCAAGGTGGCCGTAGGTATCTGTAGTCGTATGACGGGACAGCGTTGGGGTCTAAAACCAAAGATGACTCTCTGGTTATATAAGGTATTACCTTGTATAACCAGAGAGTCATCTTTGGTTGAGGTGAGGCCCATAGTGACATATGCCTCTGCTGTTTGGGGTGCTACAGTCAGCCAAACAACCACTATTGACACAATGAGCAGTTTACAGCGCATCGCGTGCTCGCTAAATCTGAATGCGTTCTGACTCTCCTGCATATATTCATACAGAAGGAGGCCGGTACCAGCATGTACAGGCTCACCTCCACGTTAAGGTCTAGATGGCTCTCCCAGACATTGAGATCAACCCAGGACTAAATTCTGGAACATCCTGTTCTGGGAATGACTTCTGATGTCATGCTTCCCAAGCAAAACTTGGGAGAAAATTCTACCAAGTAGAATTTCTAACCAGGGATAACTGGAAAATAAACAATCTTACCTGGAAGGACGGTAGTCTTTTTGGTACACCGATGGGTCTAGGGGACCCAACGTAGGCTGTGGTATACACGACGTGAGACCCAGGTTCAGTTTAAGCTGAATTTGAGACGACACTCCTCTATCTTTCAAGCCTGCGCTATGTTCCAGGTCACTCTGACGTCGAGGGAAATCAAGCAGCAGACGAACTGGCAAAGGTTGGTGCTAGGGAAGCCTTTACTGGACCCGAACCGTTTATAGGGATAGCATACAGCCTGGCAAAGCTCACTCTGCTAAACGAGAGCACACACGTCTCCGAGAAGTGTGGCTATAGAATAAGGGTCTTGGGCGTTAAAAAGCCCCGATAACTGCCTACAGTGCCAAAGAATATAGAGAAGATCTGTCATTGGACAGGAATGGCATCAGAATGCTCAATAGAGTCTTAACAGGATATTGTGGCTTGAACAAGCACATGTCAAATATTGGACAGAGAGAGAATAGAGAGTGTAGATTCCGCCACGAGGCGGATGAAACTCCTGTTCATCTTACGAAGTGGCGTAATCTGTACGAAGCTCCATACTGGGAAGGCAAATGCCACAACCAGAGGACATTAAATCTATCGGAGCCAGAAAAGTTTTGGTTCGGTTGGTTTGGTTTGAAAGGCTTTGGTTCCGAACTGTAATTAGTCGTGATCACAATAGATCAACTGATGGTCGCAGTGATGGGGGGCTATATATGCCCCGAGGGTGGAATGAAGCCACCACAATAAATAATAATAATAATATTATACCCCGTTACTAAGTATAATAAGCAACGAAATTTAACACAAAACACACTATTCAACATTCTACACCGTATTAAAATTAAGATAATTTTCGTCGGTAATTTATACCAGTTTGACACGCTACACTAATACCAAATGCCATAATTTGCACTTCGTATTAACCAAAAAGCTCAGTAAACAACCGCACAAATAAAACTGAGCAAAGTACGGGAAAATGTAGCAAAATACGGCAAATAGCGTTCGTGCTGTTAATTCGACGATTTAAATCGGAAACGCGATAAATTGCGGCCACGGCCCAACTCGAATGGCGACCGCCGAACAGTAAGTTGATATGCAATCGAACTACGATTGGCCGTAGGCCGTAGCCGTAGGGTTACCACGGTTAATGTCAATGAAATTTGATATTTGGTTGATTATATTTATTTTGCTTGATTAAATTATAGTTAGCTCGGACGTTTGTAAGAAATACACGGTTATGGAATTGTATTGACACATAAATATATGCCAATGTACAAATATTATAGATTACAGACTTATATATACCATTCGTATAAAAGTTATGTCGAGCAATATCATATTTGTTTCAAATGTACTGTAACCATATCCACTTTTTTATGATACCAAGTGACGGAACGAACAGGTCGTGCGCCTGATGATAAGCGACCCGCCTTTCCATAACAGTTGCAGTTGCTACCCAGAGCTTTAAGTTACAAAGATCTGAGGAGCACTGCCACTGCGCTCGTCACCCTGAGACATAAATTGACAAGTCCCATGATACTGTAATTTCAACAGGACCCCTTACCCTTTAAAACCGAACGCAGTAATGCTCACATTACTGCTTGGCGTCGGCAGAAATAGGTAAGGTAACAATACTTCCGTGATGAATTCCTTTACAAGGAGCACTACTAAAACTAACTACAAGCACGTGTATTTCATGTTTACGTCTTTAAAAAAATTTCGTAATAACTTTTACTATTTGCTTAGAAATGTGACAAACTCAGATAAACTTAGCAATCATCGAACAATGGCCATTGATTGCCACTGACAGTCTAAACTGAAACGAAAAGCTAATATTATATTGATAGCTTTGATTCGAAGTCGCACCCCCGTTTTTGCTGTTATTTATTGCTTTTGAGATACTACTCCGACGCCAACGGCGGTATCATGAAATATTAAACGCATTACAAGTGGCATATAGGCCGGAAGATGAGGTAAGAAAAAAATGCGAACTTTCATTTGTGTTTGCTTTGTGAGAATATTGTGGACAAACCTTTGAAAAAAAAAGTTTTTACGCAATGCATAATTTAAAAAGCTGTGAAAATATTATAAATTATTCTCCTGAAACCATTGATCCCTTTTTTATTTATACCGAAAATTTTGAGCGTTTTATGCGTGTACAATTACATTTACTATGTACATTTTATACGTTATTTATTATACTCATAGCTCATATATTTGTGACACAAAAGTTTTGTAGCTGTTATTATCAACATTTAAATAAAATAGAATAAAAGAACAAAATAAACAACAGTAACAGAATAATGGCGAGCTTATCCTTCTTTTTCTTTTATCCAAAAAGAACAGTGGCAAAAGTTAGCTTCGTTCCGCTACTGTATCTCGTTTACGAATCACAGAGAAGTTTATTCGTTCACTTTATCGCAAATGCGAAATACAGCGAAATGATTTATACGATTTATCATAAATAACTTAGCAGACTCTATTCGGAAACTATTTCGCGCACGTACTTATTTTTCACCCTGTATAATGTGGTTTAGAGGAAATTAGATTCTGTATTGAGATCTGATAAAAAATTCGATTGTGGTCGGATTGTACTTTAGAATATTTAGGGCGTCAATTTTAAACTAGGGTCGAATGTCATATAAAAAAGTTGTTACGAACTACATTTACTACTATTAACATTTCGGACATGTGCAAAGAAATGAGAGAAGATTGACGAAATAGATTTACAAGGCGAGTGTGAGCGGTCAAGTTGGTAAGGGCCGACCTAAGCGAACTTACCATGACCAAATTGAAACCACCCTAAAGAAGGCCCGGGTCAATAGTACCCTTGTCGACAAGCGTGTATGTCAACACTGATACGTGTTGACGAGGCGAAGGATGTGTGTCAGAACCATAGCAAGAGGAATACTATCTCTGCCGTCTCTGTATCCTCTGTGTATGTGGTGTGTGTGTG